>NW_027532842.1:6010008-6090617 GCF_008692635.1 Crocuta crocuta | reverse complement strand
TGACTTTGGCTCAGGTCATGATCTCATGGTCGTGGCATCTAGCCCCCCATCAGATCAGGCTCTGTGCTGAGCATGGAGCCTGCTTAAGATTCTCTCTCTCCTCTCTCTCTCTCTCTCTCTCTCAGGGCACCTGGGTGGTTCAATTGGTTAAATGTCCAACTTTGGCTCAGGTCATGATCTTGAGGCTCATGGGTTTGAGCCCCATGTTAGGCTCTGTGCTGACAGCTAGGAGCCTGGANGCCTCATTCCACCGCCCCTCTCGCCAGCCATGTTACCTTTCATTACGATTTTTACTGTGGTAAAATATATGGAACATAAAATGCATCATTTTAACATGGCTTAAGTGTTGAGTTCAGCGGCACTAAGGACGCTCCCACTGTGTGCCAGCACCACCTCCAGAACCCCTTCACCTTCCCAAACTGAAACCCTGTCCCCATTGACCACAGTGCTGCCCACCTCCACCCCAGACACCCCCACCCCCATTCGATTTCCGGTCTCTCTGGATTTGACCGCTCTAGGTGCTTCATAGAAGTGCTTCATCATTTTTGTAGGATAACAAAAGAGAGAGAGAATTAAACCTCATATTTCCCTTCCCCCAAAAAGTCGTCCAAGGGATGGGGAATGGCTAAATTTTCCACAGCAACCTTGAACTGGTCCTAAAGAGGAAGCTCCCAGAAGAAAGCCTTGTGCTTCACCCCTCTGCTGGCTTCCCTAGGGCCGGTCCACCTGATTCCGTCCCTGTGCTGTGAGCAGGCCTGCAGCATCGACCGGGTGACCCTCGGTTGTAGAGTTCATTCCAAGACCGCTCTTCAGGACAGGTAACTCGGTACTTTTAACCCATGTGGTTTTTTACTCCCTTGTGCAAATATGCCTTCTGCTAGCTCGCCAGTTTTCATGTGAAACTATGAGAGATCATTTTATAAAGATTACTATTGACCTTCTGGACGTCAGAGAGGGACAAATCTTTGGCAAGAGATAAGTAAGTCTTTCAAGGTCACTGATACCCTGTGCGGCACTCTTTATACTTTATGCTCCATTAATTTTGTTTCCCGTATCTGACACATTGTCATCCAGAAGTAGNCTGATACCCTGTGCGGCACTCTTTATACTTTATGCTCCATTAATTTTATTTGTTTCCCGTATCTGACACATTGTCATCCAGAAGTAATTTTTAGCATGTCATCTACTCATAGAATTTTAGAATGGCCACTAAGAAACTCCGTTAAGACCAGGAAACCGTATTTTAGACATCGGGTTAAGCACAACTGTCTTGACTAGAAGTAGGTGTAAGACTGCAGTTGTAAAGTAAGTAGGTTGAGGCAAGTTTATAACAAAGAAAGCACTAGAATTCTGACATTATCAGTTGCTGTTCCATCTAGATAGAGCATCGCTTTGTAGTGGTGTTGCGCCTCCCTGTAGACGAGTTACGGATCTTTTGAATGTGTGTTCAGACACGCAGGTCCAGTGGGGGAGACCATGCCCACGTTCTTCGGGTCCCTTTCAAGGCCCGTCTGTGGGGAGTTTTCAGATGCCTGGCCTCTGATGCAAAACCCCATCTGTGGTGACGACCTCTCCTTTTGTGACTCTTACCCTGAACTCACCGGTGAAGACATTCGTCCCCTCGACCCCGAAGACCAAAGCTCATCCTCCTCGGATTCAAATGGCAGTCGGGATTTGGTCAGTGGGGCTGTACCCATTCAAGGTCGTTCTGGAAACTCGACAGGAGCCCCTGATCTCTCTGGACCGAACGCCTCCCCGACAGAACCAGCGCCCACTCAGGACGCACCAAGTGCCACAAGCCAGCTGCATCGGGAGGGTGGCGACATCAGCGGCCTGAGCCCTCAGACGTCCCTCCAGGTAAGGCGGTGGCTGGCCTCAGCCAGGCCGCAGCACTGACTCGTGCCAGACCCGCGGGGTGGAATTCCTCTCGCCCCGGAATGTGGGGGGCCCGTCTTTCGTAAGTTCTTGTTCTTGTGTGTTTGGAGAATACATTTGAAATTGAATTTCAAGAGTCTTTTTTGAACCAACAGCTACTCGATAAGGTCATAATGAGCAGCTGCGTTCTTTTACTCTTCGCAAATCCAACTACTGAGCACAGCACCACCCCCGCCCCCCGGCCCTGCAGTCCATTCCTGGTTGAGAGAGATGAGTGAGTGTCGGGAACATCTTGTAAACAATCCCTCACCTTCATTTTCCCTGTGATGTTTTACGCCCAGGACTTAAATGCATCTCATTCACTGTCAAGTGAATGGGAATTCAGATCTCTCAAAGCTTCTCCTTTCCCTCTCCCTCTTACTGTTGTTTTCGAGATGGCTCTGCTCTGACTGATCAGGTTGGTTGGAAGTTGATTGTCGGTGGTGATCTGGCTTCAAATACTAAGAACCTTCTAGAAAAAAGGGTTTAGGGGCGCCTGGGTGGCTTAGTCGGTTAAGCGTCCGACTTTCGCTTAGGTCATGATCTCGCGGTTCGTGGGTTCGAGCCCCGCGTCGGGCTCTGTGCTGACTGCCAGCTCAGAGCCTGGAGCCTGTTTCAGTCTGTGACTCCCTCTCTCTCTGACCCTCCTCTGCTCATGCTGTCTCTGTCTCTCTCTGTCTTCTAGAAATAAAATAAAACATTTAAAAAAAAAAGGGGGTTTAAAATCAGGTTGGTGGGCAGATGGCGACTGCAAGGAGACGGGGATTCTGGGCACACAGCACAGCTGGAGATAGAGAAGCATCAGGGACCCCTGGGCACCACCTCTGCCTTCCCCTCCAGAGAGGATGCCGCCTTTCCTGCGTGTGACTTGATGTCCACAAGCGTTTCCCTAACGTAAGCACCTGTACTGTCAGAATACAGTCTTTTGGAAAAATGATACCAGTCTTCGAAATAGAAGGGCAGAATGACAGCCCCAGGCGGCCCCCGGGCCCCACACGGCCCCGCCTGCACACTGCCCTGCTGCGTGCCTGTGATCCACAGAAGTGCCTCTTTCCCACGAGGTGACGTGACCCTGTACAGTTATGTTAGATGCAGCCCAAAGCCAGAGTGTGCCTAGAGATGTGCTCCTTTTAAGAGCAGTGCATAGGTTATATGTTGATCTATATCTGTAATACTTTTTTTCCTGAACTACCAAAAAATTCTATGGAGAATCTACAGGGAATTCTATGCAGAAAACACTGTGGTTTTTCTCCAAATAAAGGACATACAGAAGAGATAAGGGAGGAAAAGCAAACAAATTAGGCATTTAAAATGTAAAATACATACCGCTGTGGCTGACAAAGAGTGTTTATTGACCTTGTTCTTTGGAGCCATGGCATCATTTTTATGGCTTCCGTGATAATCCTAAGAAAAGACTTCAGGGTTAGCCAGGGTGCGTAGGTCTCAAGAACAGACCTTGGCTCACAAGCCTTCGGGGCTGTGCACACCCAGCTGCCCAGAGGAGGGAATGGGTGGAGAAGCAGAGAACCGCCTGGAGAAAGAGACCCCACCCCTTGAGCAACCAACCCCAACTTCCCAGGCGGATGCCCTTGCCAAGTACCCTGAAAGAAAAGCCTTGGGATTCTTAACACTAAAATTACAAGATGTTGAAGTTTCTTTTATAGCAAGTCAATTGGTTTTCATCATACACGTGGCTTGTGCTGCCTTTACAAAGGTCTGCTACTTTTTCCCACATATCTGTTGTCAGGAGCCAGACCGAGTAGCTAGATTTGTGCTCCCGGTGAGTATCCAGGGTTTTTCAGAGTATTGTCAGCAAACAGAATTCCTGCTCAGCATAATTGTGTAGCTCATGCCCAATTGTGTGATGTAAATTCCAAGACTGAGGACTAAGCATTTTCATGCCAAGTCATATCAGAACCAAGGCATTCTCTATCTTTTTCTGATTATATTGTTGGGGGCAGAGGGGGATCCTGGTAAGCATTATCATCACAGCTATGTGAGTGTAAAATAGTTTAGTGTAGACGATTGATATATGTAATGGCATTAACTCTTTTCAAAGACAGTTGTCAAGATAATCGTGACCTACATAAAGATAATTTCAACCCAAATTATTTATGAAAAGAAAGTCATAATTACATATAAAATGAGTGAGAAAATGTTACATTCAAGTTGCACGATGTAATTTAGTGATGAAAGGTTTCTATTAGCTTTCTAAGATGTGTGATCCCTTTTTGGATGATTTGGTAAATATAATGAGACATTCTGAATCCAAGAAAGGAATCGTTAAAATGTGAATCATTTCAATTTTCTCCCTATAACTAAAAACAACAATCACATTTTGAGCCCATTTTAAGAGATAATCTTTTCCAGGTTCTGGAAAGAACTTTGTCTTTGGTCGCACTTACTGAATGTGTGGCACTTAGTGAGTGAACCTTAATCTTCAAAAAGTAACCAGAGGGGCACCTGGGTGGCTCAGTCGATTAAGTGTCCAACTTCAGCTCAGGTCATGATCTCATGGTTCGTGAGTTCAAGCCCCACGTTAGGCTCTGTGCTGACGGCTCAGAGCTTGGAGCCTGTTTCAGTTTCTGTCTCCCTCTCTCTCTGACCTTCCCCTGCTTGTGCTTTGTCTTTCTGTCTCTCTCAAAAATAAACATTAAAAAAAAAAAAGCAGCCAGAGACAACTGCACACCTTTGGGAGATTAACCCTCTTCTTTGCTTCAAGGGTCGACCAAGTGTTTTAGCTCAACTAGTTCTGTTTTTGTTCAATCCATTAGATGCCAGAAGGCAATTCAGATTTCCTCATAACAGGCTGATTCTCCGAGGTAGGGAACATACTTACTTCACATAAAGAATTTTCTTTCAGCAGCTTGGGATTATGAACCCAAGGACTTCCGGTCCCTTGAGTTTGTGTTTGCTCAGCCTGATGACGGGCTCCTTCGTAATTCAGCAAAGCATGGCATTCCTGTTTGAAAACCACGTAAGGGCAGCTGCAGATACTACTAGCTATTACTAGCGATTTCTTTCTATGTCTTTTCAATGGAACTTGAAATTCCTACCCAGGCTTTCACTCATATTTTCAGGTTTTTAACCTCAATTCTCCCCTTTCATTCAGCTTTACTGAGATGTAACTGACACTTGACACTGTGTAAGTTGAGACCTGCGATGTGATGATTAGATACACGTCTGTACCGCAGAATGCACAGTGGCACTTCTGTCTTTACTCGGTGTGAGGCTCACATTGCTAAGGCTGATGCATTTGTTTCCAAAACCTGTATTTTTACACAGTAGTTCTCTTGTGGTTGGTTGAAGACCACCCAGAATCTGATGATGATAGTTATGGTACAGGATAAAGTCAATAGGTGTGAGAACCTTTTTGAGCTTCAATGACTCAATTCTAATTAAATTTTCCCTATACACACCTCCCCAGAAAGGAACAGACTAAGATATTTGGCCGTCAATTGCTCAGATACCTGGGAGCATGAGACCAGGCTGTTTACCTGCAGGAAGAGCTTTTTTTTTGGTGATGTTTTTAGCCATCATTGGAAATGTCAACATAAAATAATAGAAGAAATGGTTTGAAAAAATGATATCACCTGGAGTCTGGTTGCCCAATTTTTTAAACTCTAATTTTTTCCATATTGGCAAAATGAGGAACATTTGTCCTTTCATAATAGTGCCAGTGTGGTTATTACTGTCATATTAACTGATCAATATATTTGATGGGATTATATTACTTAGAGCTCCTTCAGAAGTTTCTATACCTAGTTACTCACCTTCAACCTAGGGGGAAAAATGTTTTCCTGTAAACTTACCCGATATGTCATCAATGCCAAATTAGTGGTGAATAAGTGAATGAAAGGCTTTATTCACCTGCAGTAATGTGCAGTTGGCCGATGCCTCTAGAAGTCAGGCTGTTGCCCTTCTGTGATAAGGGAAAGATCTGAGGGTGCCACTTTGCTGAGGACATCTGCCCACAGAAGAGTGCGAGCCTTCCAGGAAGATCATTAGACGAGAAATCCTTCCAAACTATCTCTTTCTCCAGTGTTTTAGCAGAAGTTTCAAATGCAAAGAATAAGAATGTCACTATTCAGTAATCATCCGTGTTCTTTTAAAGAAGGGACGAAAGGATCCTAACATCTTTATCTACAAATGCTTTACAAGAATGCAACACAGAAATAACCCTTTACGTGTTTGAATGGGGTCGGAAATCAGCAAAAGAATCTTGCGTTAATACATGTTGTTCGCTGTGCATCACGTTATTGTCTCTGCAGTGTTTTCTGCAAATACTGAGGGACCGTGAGTGGTTATAAAATCTTTTACTTTATTCTCAGAATACGTGGGTACCTGGGTATTCAAACATCATTAATGAGCCGCTTGTCTGTATGTTATTAAATTCATGTGTACTACTAGTTAAAAGTCACATACAATAATTTTTAATGATTACAGCTGAGCACCTTTTGCTCGTGAGGTAGTTTTTCAAGCTTTCCTTGTTGCTGTTTTAGGAAGCTTAAAGTACTTTCTTCTTTCTGCAGTAGAAGAATATGGATGGGACCCAGCAGGCACTTAACTCCTCCGCTTGGGCTTATGGGCTGAGCACAGTCTGGACCTCGCATGGCTTCTGAGGGGAAAGAAAATAAATCTGTACCAAACCGATGGCATTTTAAGCCTTTCAACCAGTTGCTTCTGAGCCAGACCAGCTGTAAGCTGAAACGTCAAGGAATAACAAGAAAAGACTCCAGGCATTCATGATACCCTGCATCTTTCCTAAACAAGAAGCTCGTACGCCACAAGCGTGACTTCAAAGACTGATGGGTTGGGTTTGCAGCCTACGAGATTATGAGCATATAACAAGAAACAGAAGTGCATTCGTGTGTATTTTCATGGCGAATGTGGTTCTCACCAGACTGAAGACCCAGGGTATAGGTTTTCATTGACATTTTCTTTCCAGAAATAATTTCACATAGCTGATTATCCCCTTAAAAGTCAACGTCAGAAGAGTTTCCTTACTTTTTATGTCAAAGGGTTCAAAACTGAACGTTTCTATTTGACGAAGCTCACGTTTTCATCATCTGATTGGCTTAGGAGGCGAGAATCGACCCCACACTGCCTGCCTATATCGTGGGTTTGTTAGGTGAAGTTAACTGGCCTGACTAGGAATGGGAGGAGAGCACGTCTTTTCTGGAATCGACACTTGTAACCTCAGCCACTGGTCCCGGGAACCCTGCTGGACCCCGTGACATGAGGGGCCCAGGCTGGGAAAGTGGTGGGGGAGAAAGCCGCCCGCCACCCTGCCCTAAAAACCACTTACCACACACACCCTAGAAACCTATATACACTGATGAACGCATTTCTGTGAAAATCAGTTGATCATGAAGCATGTGTTCCTTCTGTCCCTGTGACTGGGCTTGGGAGACCCGGAAGTTGTCCTGTATAGAAAAGTGGTATTTATAAAGATAATGGTTCTTTTTTTCCCTTCTCACCCTCCACCCCCAACGTCCTGCCTCTGACAACCACCAGTCTGTTCTCTGTACCTGTGAGTTTGGTTTTGGTTTTTGTTTGTTTGTTTTGCATCGTATCTTACACTAAGGGCTTTAGAAATACACCATACCCGGCTCCCCTGCTACTAAGATGTACCACCAAGCATGTAGTCTTATGAGACTGCACTACATATTAGGACAAAAAGAAAATGCACAATCTGTAGACAGCATGTAGGCAAACAGTTCATAACTGCCCTCAGGTCATCCCGCCAAGTACCACAGGGTTCCCTCCGACCGTGTACAGTTCGTGTGCACCGTGGTCTCCTCTCTTAGCCAGTGATGCCGCATTTAAGTGCTTCATTCCGGCGCCCCATCCCTTACCCACTTGGTAGGTACACACCAGAATTGTGTCTACAGCTCAGACAGAAATGAACCCAGTTCAGTCATGACCAGGGAATGGCTCATTTGCTCTTAATCTTTATGCCCTGGAGAGGAATTACTAGGGTAGGATTTATTTGTTTCCTACTTGAACCTACATGATCAGATCTGGCCTTTGTCTTTTCACTGATTACTATTGGCTCTGTCACACTTGGACTTAGAAATGGAACATCGTTGCGTGTGAGTGCGCTAACATTCTTTGTTTCACAATTGCCCCACCCAAATCAGTGTCTTGTACCTAACATTGAAACCGAACTTAAAAAACAAAACAAAACTGTCTTTCTCAGGACCTTGTTATTTATTAAAACCATGCTTTCCGCTCTTTGCAAGATATTAGGGGAATCTGATGAGCCCTTGTCCTTGTGGCTGGGCCAGCGTTCTAATGTGTGGATTCTCGTGACCTCGGTTTCTTTATCCAAAAGAGGAAATTGGAGTATTCTCGGGGTAACCCATAGTCTCCTGTGTCTGTTTAATACCCAGTCATAAATGATTGGCTTTTCTTCTTTTCCTTTTTTTTTTTTTTTTTTTTTTAGCATTACCCGATGGTTTTTCAAGTGTGATAACTCACCAGCTCTTATGAGAGCTGCCTTTAGGAAAGTCATGTAAAAGGTTTAGGATTTGACCACAAGATGTCCGTGCAAATGCACACTAGAGTTTCCTTGAGTGGCTTCCCTGTAACTCACATATGGGTGCCATTGTTTGCAATCCAGTCGTTTTGTTTTGACAGGGGGATGATCAAAGTAGGTCAGGGCTGTGCTCCTTCTGGTGACCTGAATATATTTTCCACATGTAGAAACCCTCCTCAACTTCAAAGAGAGATAGTTGCTGGAGAGAAGCCTGGATCGATGGAAACGGGACTGTGGCCCCCACACCCTGACACATCACTTTTGATCAGTAGAGAAATGCTTAGGGTTGAAAGTCAATTTCATGTGATGCTGCATTTGAAAAAAAAAATCCAGGGTTATTTTATCAGGATGAAGATAGCTTACCACCATGGACTACGGAAACACACGATAATGTATACTTTGGGTAAAACACTTGAGAGGAAAATCCCATCTGTGTTTCCCACAGGCGGAATACCCCTGCAGCACCCACACGGACTGTACCTTCTGGGGTGCGGGTGCTGGCACATCTTTACTGGGTATTAAGAAAGCTGGGAGAGAGATTGGTATGACTTCTAACATCGCAGAAACCCACCAACAAGAATGAGACAAGATTTGGGGACTGACCATGTAAAGGCATGTGTTTTCTCATTTTGTGTATATGGAATATATTTTTCCAGTATAGGTTTTTCTACTCTAGATAAAGTGGTCCTGTTGCTGTTACCTAGTTGAGCTCTATTGCCTGTGCTAGTAAAAAAAAAAAAGAAAAAGAAAAAAGAAAAAAAAAAAGGAAAAGAGTCCCTCATTGCTTGAAGGTCGCCGGCTTGAATCAGTTTAGATTTCATCATTACTGTTTTGCATACTGGAATTTATAGATTTGTAAATTTTCATTTTCTGACACGAATAGTTTTGTAATGGCCTTTTTTATATGTGAATAAAATTGTTATCTGGTGTTCATTCATACTTACATGTCCAGTTAAAAAAAAATGACTGGTGATGGGAATGCAGATTTGCTTTCCTCTCTTGCTCCCCAGATGGGGGTCTCCCCAAGTTCTGATCCTTCCAACGTGACCCTCTTTAGCCCCTCAAATTTTATGAGGGAGATTTGAAATCCTTCCTGGTGACCTCATTGCATTTCTCAGGCATGTCCAGCTACTGACGAATTCTCTGAGTTATTTGAGAACCTTTGGCATCAAGATTTTACTATGATCTCTTCTTTCTCCTCCTTCATTTCCTGACATAAAGAAGGAAAAAACAAAGGCGACGTCTTATATTCCTTCCTTCCAGAGGTCAGTAGGGTGTTTTCCTGCAGAGGAGTGGACTAACTCCCACAGAGCAACACGGGTCACTGGAGGAGTTCTTTTTTTTCCTTCCCAGCTTCTGCCCTTCCTTCCCTTCAGTAAAGCTTTTAAAGCTATTATTAGATTTTGAGAGAGGGCTTTAAACTTCCTGGGAAAAAAGTAGGTTATTTTGAAGTGACGCCATATTCTCTCAGCTGGTTTTTCTGTGGCGTTCAACGGCACTAAGGATCCCCTGAGGGAAGGAAATTCGCATATTTCCCTCTTCCACACCTTGGCTCATGTACACTTTTCCTGTGTCTGTGCATACGGGTTGGGCTTGTGGGTGCCATTAACACTCTGAGAAAACGGACTCAAAAGCTTGTGAGGTTCTAACACAAGGTGTGAAGTATTCTATCGTCACACAAACATCTTATTTTCACCACTATAATGAAGGTCTCCTTGCAGCTGTCAGTCAGCTGGCTGAATTTGTGTGTCCCATTTTAACTTGAGAAAGTGTTGTCTGATTTTCTTAAAAAGGTGTTTGGTGGCGGCAGCTTGGATCTATCATTCAGTCAGGTTGAAACTAAACAACACTGACAATTCCCAAAACCTTCCATAATCCCTCAGAAATTTCTGTATGATCTAGGAAGTGATTCTAGACTTGTAGTTATACAGAATCAAGTCAACAGCGCACGGTCACGGTGGTTATGCCACAGCCCGTCCAGAGGAAGGTCGCAGGGCTTCTGCAGAGATCAGGCAGAGCAGGGTCCTGACTGTCCATGATCCGCCAGGGGCATTTGAATCAGGGTGAGTTATGGCTGCTTTCAAATTAGCCTCCAGAAGACTTGAATTTTAGAAGCCACTTTCTCTGGAACCGTGGGTGGGCTTCCGAAGCAGGTTTCGATCATTTCTCTCCAAAGACAGGATTTTGTCTTTTGCTCTTAATTTCTATTGGCATCAACTCTTCCTACTTAAGACAGAAAAGGCTGGCATTCTGTCAGTTTTGTTTGGCGTTGAATTGAGCCAGCAGGACTCTGCAGAGGGATTTTCCTCACCTGGGTTGGCTATTTACAGTCAACAGATGATCTAACAGAACAGTCCATCGGCAAGCCTTGAATAGCAGGTGAGAGCGGCAGCCTGCCTTGCGGCCAGGCACACGTCACCCCCTCAGTGCATCAGAGACAACGGTTTCCCTTGAAGGCCTAAACACAAATTTAGCTCCTCTCAGAAGCCTCAATCTGAGAAGACCCTGTTTCCTACGTCAGTCCTTCCTTCCTTCACCCATCAGTATACACGTGTATACAGTAGTGGCACTGAGTATATGCTGGGCTGCAAATGCAATGCCAGAGTTGAAGCAAGCAAGGAATTATGAGGGAGACAAACCTTTTAAGTACTTACAAGATAGGTCTTTATTGTAAAGACATAAATGCGAATTCTTTGGCGGGGGGGGAACAGTGACATCAGGGAAAGTCCGGATTCTCTCGTCATCGAGGCCACCTGGTCCTGTTCTGACTTCAAGGCAGACAGTGCTGAACCTGAGATCAATGCTGAGGACTTGGCCGAACCACCTGCTAACCTCAAACTCAGAGTCCTTGAGAAGACCGAGGTCAGGGATGACGAATCCCCGGCCCCCCTCGCGCAGCCACGCCCTCCCAGGGCCTGTGGACGGCATCACCCGTTAGTCGTGGCCTTCCTGTCCTGAGCCTGTGGCTCGGACTCCTGGCCCTGCTCGCCCCCGAGCGCCAGGCGCCCCTGCCGTCACATGCAAGTGAACTTGTAGGGTGAGCGGTGTTTGTCCACTGCTTCTCAGCCTCACCAGGCGCCTTCACCCGGGAGCTAGTGTCTTGCCTGATCACTGTCCTTTCAGCTCCTTGGCCTTGACTTAGAAAGGGGCTGCTTGCCCTTTACTCCCCACGTGGCTGAGCTGCCTCCCCAGGGCACCCAGAGGGAGGTCAGCCTCTGGTTTGGGGGTGACAGCAGTGCTTGGCCCGGTGCCCTTCCTGCTCCCTCGCCTCCCGGCCCTTCTGCTGCGAGGCGCCACCACACCCGCGTCGGCAGCCCGTCTGTCCCCCGGCACTGGGTGCACCTGCGGGGACACAGCTGCGGGTACTTCAACACAAATAGGTGCACAGAGAGGTGAATACACGGGCCAGCTCGGGGAGGGGACCAAGCAGAGAGTGGAGAGAGGAGCGGCACAGAGAACCCCAGGTGCCCTGCCCTGCACCCTGTTCTCACCCTCGAAGTTCATCCACGTGTTTTCCAGGGACCCAGAGCCAACTAGCGGTGGTTGCTGCAGGAACACGATGAAGAGTGTGTCTCTTTCTGTAGAATGGAGGGTTCATGCCAATGTCGCTAAGGCCCAGCCTTGGCTCACAAGAGAGACAATGTGGGATTTGTGGTGGTTTTTCAAATGTAAGATTTGGGGGGGTGCTGGGGGGCTCAGTCGGTCAAGCGTCCGACCTCAGCTCAGGTCATGATCCCACGGTTCAGAGGTTTCAGCCCCACGTCGGGCTCTGTGCTGACAGCTCAGAGCCTGGAGCCTGTTTCAGATTCTGGGTCTCCCTCTCTCTCTGCCCCTCCCTTGCTCACGCTCTCTCTCTCTCTCTCTCAGAAATAAGTAAAACATTAAAAAAAATTAAAAATTCAAATCCAAGATTTGGGAAGCGTGGTGCCAACGTGGCGAGGGGAGATGAGACTTAGTCATCGTAAAAAAGGAAGTTTCTCCTCTCCTCTTTCATCCTTCCTTCATGTCCCGCCCCCCAGGACCTAAAGTCTTGGTCTCCAGCCTCCTGGCAAGTGTGCAGGGGTCCCACAGCCACTGGCTGGGTGACAGGGTGGCACACAGAGCAAAGCAAGGAGACACAGCCCAGGGCTGCACTCAAGTCCTGGCTGTCTGGAGACTTCGCATTCCCTTGAGGGGTCTCACAGTTAATAAATCCGCCCGGGGAGCACCTGAGCTTGGCCGTCCAACCTGACGACAAGGCCCCTCTGCAGACGCCCTTTCCTGAAATGAAGCGTCACGAGGAAGTTACGGAAGGCCAGGTTCCAACTAGTGCCTCCTTGGAGAATGTCTTCTTCCAGTTTATAAACCAGTCCGCTACCCACGACTGCAGAGTCTGGGCTATTCTCTGACTAGATCCCAATTAGGTGTTGCGTAGGGGAGCGTGGTGGTTAATTTGGTCAACTTGGCCGGATGATGAGACCCAGATGTTCTGGTCAAACATCAGTCTAGATGTTGCCATGAAGGTGTTTAGATGAGATTGAAATCATTAGGCTTTGAGTAAAGCCGATGACTCTTCAGACTGTGATGGGCTTCATCCAATCAGGTAAGGTTTTCAGAGAATAGACAGGCTCCCTGAGGAAGAGGGAACGCTGTCTCCCCTCCTCTTCAGATTCAAGCCACAGTGTGAAGTCTCCCCTAGGTCTCCCGCTGCTCGCCTGCCCTGTGAATTTCACACTTGTCAGCCCCCACAGTCTCTTGAGCCAATTCTTTAAGTAAATCTTTACACACACGCACACACACAAACACACACTGGCACCCAGGTCTGTTTCTCTGAAAAACCCAGACTAATACAAGAACCACTCAACCCCCCAAGCTAAATAGACACCAGTGACCAAACATGAGCAAAGTGTTCTCTGTTGGGCACACCAGGATAATCTCAGGGGACTCAAGGCTTTCTTGAAAGTCACAGGGGTGCCTGGGTGGCTCAGTTGGTTAAGCGTCCGACTTTGGCTCAGGTCATGATCTCATGGTTCAGAGAGCCCACATCGGGCTCAGTGCTGACAACTCAGAGCCTAGAGCCTGCTTCAGATTCTGTGTCCCCCTCTCTCTGTCCCTCCCCTGTTCATACTCTCAGTCTCTCTCTCTCTCTCTCATAAATAAATAAATAAAATAAATAAATATTTTAAAAAGTCAACAGCACCCAGAAGTCTTCAGGCACTGCCCTTCATGCCCCTCCTTCTCCTTCCTTCAAACTCCAGTAGTTTGGACTGAGGTCCCCGCCCTCCCCTCTGCATTCTTCTTTACTCTGCCTCTCACCACAGCGGACATCCCACATTAAGGGAAAAGCCTGGCTCTTGCTGGTTTGGATGTAATGACTAGATCTGAGTTCAGGGAGCATAAGAGAAAAAAGGCCATGGTTCTATTCTAGAAGAATGACCGAAACGATTCTGAGGGGAGCCTCTACATTAAAACCGACGACTGTCATTTATTATTAGACACACAAAACCCATCTATAGTATGATCTCACCCGGCCAAGAGCCACGGGATCCTTTGAATCGGTCTGTCTCTTTGGCATTCCAGGAAGGGAGACTGACTTGGCTGTAAAGAGAGTGATGTCAAGAAGGAGCCCGAGGTCTTCACTGACTCAGAGCCTCTGTCATCTGCGGCTCTCGAGTGTCGCTTTTATGACTACAGTAGAAACTTGTTCCACAAGATCCAAAGCAAAAAGTCCCTGCAAGCCAGGCTGCTCCCAAAAGGCCTACCCCAGCTACATAATCGTGTAAGTTGCTCTGGGGGCACCTCTCTCTTTGCATTCTAAACACAGGCTCCGTGTTGCTGATTTTGGGGTCTGGGGTCCTAGGATGACATCTGCAGGACATTTCTCTCATCCATGTAAAGGTGCAGCCGGCCATTGTCAAGTCAACGTATCCAGTTGCTGATTTCCTATGCTTCTTGAAACAAATGATTGCACTTGTTAGGGTGTACCATGAGGCCAAATTTTAGAAAAATCATACTTTAAAATGTACAGTGGAGAGGCACCTGGGTGGCTCAGTAGGCTAAGCGTCCGACTTCAGCTCAGGCCATGATCTCATCTTTCTGGGTTTGAGCCCCCCCACCGGACTCTGTGCTGAGAGCTTGGAGCCTGGAGCCTGCTTCAGATTCTGTCTCCCTCTCTCTGCCCCCCCTGCACTCACACTCTGTCTCTCTCTCCCTCAAAATAAATAAGCACGCACACACACACACACACACACACACACACAATTTTTTAAGNCAACTCAATACAATGAAAACTGGTACTATCTCAAAAAATGGTCTTCAGATGAAACTGGATTTCACTTGAGGCACCTGGGTGGCTCAGTCGGTTAAGCGTCTGACTTCGGCTCAGGTCATGATCACACGGTTCGTGGGTTTGAGCCCCGCACCGGGCTCTGTGCTGACTGCCAGCTCAGAGGCTGGAGCCTGTTTCAAAGCCTGTGTCTCTCTCTCTGACCCTCCCCTGCTCACGCTGTCTCTCTCTCCTAGAAATAAATAAAAATATTAAAAAAAAAAAAGATTTCTTAAGTACAGTGGAATCTGTCACACAAAACAAGCTCATGGCATACAAGGTTTTCCTCATTTTAGGGGGAGAGAATGGGCATGCATGCATAAGAGCAGGGGAGAGGCAGAGAAAGAGAGAAGAAATCTGAAGCAGACTCCCACCCAGCAAGGAACCTGACTCGGGGCTTGATCTCAAGACTGAGATCATGACCTGAGCTGAACTCAAGAGTAGGACCTTTCAGCGACTGAGCCATCCAGGCATTCATTTTTAAACATATGTATCTATCTTGCTGTGCACCTATATTTACAATCTATAGCTTTCTGTGTATAATTATTAGTCTTTCACCAAAATTCGATCCAATGAATAAAGAGTTACCCCCACAAAGGATATCCCAACTTTGGAGACAGCTTCAAAAGATGCATTTCAAAGAAGTCTTAAGTAACAGTAATATCAGAATAACAAGTTGCCCAATCCAGGGACCTCTTTGAAATAAATGATACTTATCTGGATATTCCAGTCTTGTTGTTGTTTTTTTTTTTTTTTAAATCCTAATACTTGACAGCTAGACTTTGTACATTGGATGTTTCTGTCAGGGTGATGAATAAATTCAAAACCAGAATTTTCACTTGGAGATCTGCTGATAATAATGTGGGACATTTGAAAGCAACTCATCTCTTATGGAGCACTTTTATACCATTATTTCATTGGATTTTCACATCTTCCCATGGGTGGTGGTATTAGCTTCATCTTCCAGATGAAGAAATGAAGATGCAAGGGGACTAAATAACCAGCCTTCAAGTCAGGGAACAGTAGAAATTGGTAGAAAGTATGTTCAAAAATGAGTTTTCAGCCAGCAAGTGGTAGAGCTGGGATTTGAACCCTGGACTTCTGACTCTGTAAGTCATGATCTTTCTGCCACACAACGCAGTTAACAAGCAACTTTCCACACTGAAGTGAAATGGGAAGAGATTCCACGTTTTGTTACCATGTTTGTGCAGAATGAAGGCATAAGTTTGATACAACAGACTAAAGGCTCCTTGCTTTACCTCATAACCCTAATATAGAGCTAGGAGGAGCCTTAGCAACTGTCTGGACTAGCGGTTTGGCATGGTGATCGGTGGGTCCCCAGAGCTCTGAGGAGGCTGCCTGGGCAGAGNGGAATCAAGAGATGACATCTTAATTATGAAATTAATTATAAATATTAATCAATTAAATACACTTAATATTTTTTATAAATATGCATTTGTTGTATATGGATGTAAATAAATACATTTACTTCATGAATGAACGATTCCCAGATGCCTGAAAACCCTATGGCCCTTAGAATAAATTACAATCCCTTTATCCTGGCCTTCAGGGCCCTTCCTGATTCAAGGCCCTTCCTGATTCAATCCCTGCCCACCCCTTAATCATCTCATGCTGTTCTCCCAGTGGCTTCCTTCTTTTCTACACCTGGCCATTTGCACTTGCTCCTCCCTTGAACTTTGATGGCTGATTCGGCCTTGTCCACGTACTCACTTCAGGTGCACTCCCCTCCCCCTCCCCAAGAACCTTTCCCTGATCACTCTTATCTAAAATGCATACATCTCCATTACAGCGTCCCCGCCCCCCCAATTTACTTCCCTCCGGATACTCACCATTTATTAATGTACAACACTTACTGGGGCGCCTGGGTGGCTTAGTCGGTTAAGCGTCCGACTTTCACTTGGGTCATGATCTCGCGGTTCGTGGGTTCGAGCCCCGCGTCGGCCTCTGTGCTGACTGCCAGCTCAGAGCCTGGAGCCTGTTTCAGTCTGTGACTCCCTCTCTCTCTGACCCTCCCCTGCTCACGCTGTCTCTCTCTCTCTCTCTCTCTCCTAGAAATAAATAAAACATTAAAAAAAAAAGTACAACGCTTACTAATTCTTTCATCATCCGCTTCCTTAGATAACGAGTAAGTCCCAAATAGGGAAGAACATGGTCTTTCTTATTCATCCTCAAATCCCAAGACTGGAGTGTTACGGCGTAAAGTAAATGCTTAAATGTTTGTTGAACAGATGATTAAATGCGGTCGGGCACCGCGTGGTTTATGACGTTGCTGGCGTCCCGCGGCCGCCCCCTGACTTCTGACGTACCTACCGTGACCTTCAGCTCCGCGTCGGGCTAGACGACATCTCGTCGCTCCCGCCTGGGGGTGAGGCAGTGACCTAACAGACACACCGGGCTCCCCCCGCGAAGAGGGAGGGGCTCCCGGAAGCAAAGTGTATGGGTTCCGAGCTCGGGCTGGGAAGCCGGACTGAAAGAATCCTACCCCACACTCAGCGGCCGCCCTCGGTGCTCCTCGGTCCTCGAGCACGTTTCCCCCGTTGCCAAAAGGAGACAATAATCGTCCCTACCTCACAGTAGAGCCATGAGAATTAACTACGAACTTAATGCGCAAAAGCCCACAGTTAATACTCAACAATCTGTTACTATTATCTTTGTTGTGATTATTACGTTTTTCCGGGTCCCCCAAGGGCTATGGTCCAGATGTCCAAGAACAGAGTCATGGCTTGATGACAACGGGCACTAAGGCAAAAACAACGAGACCCGATTCTAATTCTGAGTTTTCCCGCCGACCAGCTGCGTGACCCCGCACGCGTCCGTTATTCTGTAAATAAACGAAACCGATGCCACAAGCTCTTCGCGGCCGTCGTCCTCCGCGGTCTGAGATCCTNCGACTGAGCCACCCAGGTGCCCCTTACCACAATTTTTTAAGTTTTTATATATTTTGTGAGGGGGAGGGGGAACAAGCGGGGTAGAGGAAGAGAAAGAGGGAGAGAATTGCAAGCACAGTTCTTAAAAATTTTGTTAATGTTATTTATTTTTGAGAGAAAGAGAGCACGAGCGGGGGAGGGGCAGAAGGAGAGGGAGACACAGAATCCGAAGCAGGCTCCAGGCTCTGAGCTGGCAGCGCAGAGCCCGACGTGGGGCTCGAACTCACAGACCGTGAGATCATGACCTGAGCCGAAGTCAGATACTTAATCAACCGAGCCACCCAGGGGCCCCACAAGCACACTTTTTAAAAACCCTCTCAGAGTCCTGAAATGGGCCCCAAGAAGCTGCGGGCGAAACAAGCCTCCAGGTGATTCTACTAAAACAAGTCCAGGGACTACCGTCCAATCCGCTCATTTCACAGCAGGGAAGACTGAGGCCTGAAGCCTACACATCCTAAAAGCACACAGCTGGAGGAGAGGGAGCCCCTGCTCGGCCACACCACGCTGTCTCGGGAGAAAGACCCTTGTCACAGCACCCATGGCCTTGGGGACGCGCCCCAGAAAGGAGCGGAAGCGCAGGAGGGGCCGNCCGCCCCGAGGTGGAGCGGAGCCCCTGGCAAGGCAGGTTAACGCCCGAGGGTTCACGGCACAGCAGGACACCGTGCGCGGAGCTCCGTCCACCTCTACCACGCAGCTCGCTCATCACCTAAACGTCATCCTGGGACGGGGGAGGACAGTCACTGCCACCTTCGCCTGCTCTGTCTCCACCCGGAGGCCTCATCTTTGCGGGGGTGGGGGGGCAGGAGGCGCCAGGAGGGCGGAGAGAGCTGAGGGGCACTCAGGACCCCGCAGCCCTGATCGTCAGTCCCCCTCATCCTCTGCTCACTTCCAGCTACGTTTCCCCCGGCCCAACCCTAAAAACGGGCGGCTTTCCTGTAACGTTCATAGTAATCGTATGTGCAGTTATTGCTTCATTTGTTTGACTAGTGTGCCAGGGTCTGTGCCGTGCCCGAGGTACAGGGGGGAGTGGAGGTGAATGCTAACAAGGAGACCGGCAAGGGACAGTCTGAGGGGTGGACAGGTGGCTACCAGGAAGGAGCCTTGCAGGGGTCAGGCGGAGCCCGAGTCATGAGAAGACGCAGCCTCTTACCTGAAGCAAGGACCTGAGCAAGTCATTGAACTCTGAATCTTCTGTTTTTAATTGTGGCAAATTATATAGAACATG
Source organism: Crocuta crocuta (assembly GCF_008692635.1). Lineage (NCBI taxonomy): Eukaryota > Metazoa > Chordata > Mammalia > Carnivora > Hyaenidae > Crocuta > Crocuta crocuta. The sequence goes on along the minus strand of NW_027532842.1, from coordinate 6,071,685 downwards.
CAATTTGCCATTTAAACGATTTTACCTGGGGGCCCCTGGGTGGCTCAGTCGGTTAAGCACAGGACTTCAACTCAAGACCGGATCTCATCGTCTGTGAGTTTGAGCCCCAGGTTGGGCCCTGTGCTGACAGCTCAGAGCCTGAAGCCTGTTTCAGATTCTGTGCCTCCCTCTCTCTCTGCCCCTCCCCCGCTCACACTCCATCCCTCTCTCAAAAATGAACAAACATTTAAAAGAAAAAAAGAAAGACAATCATAAGGGAGAGAAAGTACATCTACAGCCTGTACATATGTTTGTTGAAAGAAATCCCTGTATAAGTAGATCTGTGCCAGTTCAAACCCATGTTGATCAAAGGTCAACTGTACATTCAAATTTAAGACTATTCTGTCTCGAAAGGCACCAGATACAAATCAATAAACCAACTCGCAAGCAGGGAGAGGGTACTTGCAAGGCCTATAACCAATCAAGGATTGATTGGTAGCCTGATAGATGAGAAAAAGAAAAACTAAGCTCCTAAGAAGGTAGGTACATTTACTTCCCAAGAGGAAGGGGTCGGGAATGGTGAGATTATAACCTGTTTGTGCAAGTCCCCTGCAGCAACCCTAGACAGAAGTGAATGTCTTTTTCATCTCTGGTGTGATTATATAGATGTTCGTTATATGGTCTTCTCTATTTACTATACATTAAGAGAGGATGTAGGGGGGAAAATGAATAAGGAATGGGAAATATTAGGGAGCAAAGACAGAAATTAGTGTTTGGGCATCTTTCCTAATGAGGTGACCATCTTTATAAGCTGACTGTCCACAAACTCACCTTTTCAATCATTACTTAATGCTCAAAATGAACACCCAGGCCCAAAGGCACACACGTCATTGTTGGTTTGAACACGGGGGGCCCAGCTGGGCGAGAACTCCCCTCTGCATCACCTGTGGTGTTTCCATCCGGGGGGGGTCACGTGGACCCCTTTCCTAGTGGGAAGGTGGGGGGGGCATGGACCCCTCCCCTACTGGGAAGGGATTGGACCCTGGAGCATCTACTTGGAGACAGAGACCGCGGCCGTTGTGCCTCGGAAGTCACCCAAGCCACCTGGAGTCGCTTTTCCCTAGTGACCTCTCGCTCCCGATGCCTGGCACTGTGGGGCTGCCTAGGTTCTGGGAGGCCCAGGAGCCCTCTGGCCCCGTGGAAGCTGTTAGTGATCCTTCCCAGCAAGTGAGCTGGGGCGTTAACCTGATACCAGTCATCTTGGCCGGAGCTGGCGAGAGGGACAATCTCTTCTTTGCTGTGGCGTCTCTGCGGGCCTCCGGCTCACATTCCCGTGAAGTCCGCTGGAGCAGTGGGCCACGTGGGTGCCACTCACCCCGTCTTCCTCTGGCTCTGCTGGCTGGGGTTTAGATTTCTACCTGCAGCACATTCCATCTCAGACATCGTGGTATCTTCTCATCTGAGCAAAGGACCCTGGGAGCAGCCGGTGTGGGCACTGGAGTCCCCAAAGGGGAGGACGGGGCAGGGAGTCTGCGCGCTGGGAGCCGAGCCTCGCGGTAGCACTCCGTGCGGGCAGGAGACCTCACCGCCCAGAGCGGGCCTCGGCCTGCGTGCTCACGAACCTGCCTTGGCCTTTTCTGGGCCGCACAGCCGTTTTGATGATGTCCCAGGACCAGAGCCGGCTTCAAGGCTGTGCAACCCAGCGGTCACCCAGGACCCTGTGCTCAGAAGGCCCCCGTCTGGATCCATGCTCTGCTTGCCGTCACCCTCTTAAAACTGTCAGTCACTTTTTAACAAGGGACCCCATGTTCTCATGTTGAATTGGGTCCCCCCACCCTGTACCTGGACTGCAGTGTTTTCACTTGAGTGGCAAAGTGAGGGGCATGGCCAGACAACAGGAGGCAGAAGGGAATATACGACGCAGGTGAAGTGCGGGGTGCTGTGAACAGCTGCAACATGGCTTCCCCTTCTCGCCTCTCCTTCCCCTGCATCAGCCCTGCCTGCGGCTCTCATTACAATGTCCCCATCATGCCTACTAGGACCCGCTGTCTGCAAGCCCTGCCATACGAGCTGAAGAACCCCCGGCTTAGGGGATGAGGTAGTGGACACTGCTGCCTCTGTTGTCATGGTGTCTGAAGCATCTTGAATCGCTGTGACTTGAAAATGGAAAGGAAACCTTGGTTTTCTTGGAAGCCTGCTATACCCTAATCAGAGAAAACCAAATGGCTTCATAGGTATAGCAAAAGCATCTGCCGATGGCGTTAGGTGAAGAACCGGGTGGCCTTTGTGACTCTCTGGGGTCTGAGGTCCAGGTTCTCTTGAGAAAGCCCAGCTGGTGAGTTCCCTTCCCCGGCTGTGAGTCTACAATTATGCCCATTTGTGGAGAAGAGTTGGCTCGTCTTTACTTCCTGTGCTTTACAAAGGAGCTCCGACGAGATCCGGGGTGTGGGGGGCGTGGTGGGAGAAGGAAGGTATGGAAACTGGGGGAGCCTCCAAAACTGGTCAAGGGAACTCTTGAACCTGAGCTCTTCCTCAGCCCTTGTGATGCCTCGGCTCATTCTTCCCCAAGCTTTTTCTATAAAAAGGCGGGGAAAGTAGCACTTTAAAGAAAGTATAGAATTTTGACAAATCGACCCCATTCTGTGAGACTCTACCCAAGTTCTGTGAGCCTTGGTTGGGCAGCGGTGGGGCGAGGTGTTCGCCTCACTGACTTAGGCCTGTGCAGTCACTGAGAGCTGAAAGGAACCTTCTATATAAATGAAGTCCTGAATATAAATATATCAGTGTGGGAAAAGTGTGACTCACAGAGGGAAAAGCACTGACTCAAGACCGTCTCTGTCATCACGTTAAGATTTTCCTCCCCCACGCACCCTCTTTCAAGCACTGCCTTTGCCACTTTCCCACCACACCGATGCAGGTAGCAGGCAACGGGTTGTCACAGTTAAGAAGTGTCAGCAGTCAGCTAGCTCAGAGCCTGCAGCCTGTTTTGGATTCTGTGTCTCCCTCTCTTCTCTGACCCTCCCCTGCTCGCGCTCTTTCTCTCTCAGAAATAAATAAAAAACATTAAGACAAAAAAAGAAGTGTCAGCAGTGTAGGACCCAGTTCACATTGTCCCACGGCCCACGGCCCACGAGCCCCCTCCCAGCATTACTGACCGCCGACATGGTGGATTCTGAAACCATCAGTTCAAGGCCGGGTACGAGATCCCAGGTGAGCAACACATGGAGACCTTTTATGTGTAAACCATTTTCAAAGCCTGAGATGAGGTTCGTGGTGATCGGATGCGTTTCTAGGATCGAGAATGCCTATTGTAACCTGCTCGTTTGCTATTTACAGCGTGCTCCTGCATCTCTGGGTACAGAGATAAAAGGTTGACGTAGAGCAGAAGGAAAGAACATCGTTGAGAACCACGTCCAAAGGACTGGCGTCAAAGCCGGGAGGTGTTGACAGAGTCTAAATGTACTGAGGATCCCATTTTACAAGAGTGAGGTCAGACCCCTTCTGGGGAGAACAATCCTCATTTTATTTTTAAAGATCATGCAGGAGGAGATTGTTACCACCCCCAACTCCTGCCCTTGAGAACTCTTTCTCGGCCCTCCCTCATCCCATGCCTCACGCAAAGCTTTTTCTTGACTCTAAATGCAACCCCTCATTCTAGCACTAACCCATTTACATCATGTAAAAGAGATGGAAAATAGAGCTAATCTCTACCCCTAATGGAGTAATGCCTCCCCTGTGAGAACACTTAGATCACTGGGTCTGTTTCCCAGTTAAGAGGTCCCAGTTATTTTATGCTTTCATCGCAGATCATATCTCTGAGTCTTTCCGTCAACTGCCATGATGGGCCCTGGTAGGCCAGATGAGTCACTGAGTAAGTGACAGTCTGGCAGTCAGGGGGAGAAGGCTGAGTTCCACGGGCAACGTGATAAAGTTAACTCTCTTTGACGTTGCCTCCCCAGCAAGGAGACTGGGTGAGGTGGCTGCCCATTAACTGAAACTAAATAAGCCTCCCACTCAAGGATGAGAATAGGATACGAATAGCGAGAGGCGATAATTAAGGGCAGCAAATCAAAGGCGGTCCAACGTGGAAAAAATGCAAGCTCTTACACTAAGGGGGACGAGAATCCCACACATAGTTATTAATGGCAAAGAGATAAAGTATTTGGAAAATACAAACACTGACGGAGACCTCAGGGGAATGAGAAAAGGCCAACAAATTATATGTGAGCTGGTAACGTGATACAGCCGAAAGAACCGCGCAAAACACAAGTAATTCTGAGCTGCATAGTTGAGGTATCAAGTCACGGAGCGGGGAGGGGAGAGACCGCTCGCTGGGCCCTCGGACACCACATCCAGGGCCCTGGGACAGCAGAGGGACTGAGGGGACGTGGAAGGAGCTGGAAGGCGAGCAACCGCAAAGGGGCAAGGAGTGGGAGGGACTCGTTTCGTTGGAGACGAACCCAGGGCTTGTGTGAGGGGTGACCGAGAACGGTGAGCGCCAAGCCCCGGGGCGACGGCCAGCCCCGCTGAGGGCGGGAGGGCCAGCTAGCTGAGGAGGCTGCAGGGAGCCCCGAGCCAGACAGAGGGCCTGTCTGGAGACAGAGGGGCACAGCCCGCCGGCCAGAGTGGTTCTTCTGAGCACATGAAGGCCAAGGAGTGTCACAAGCCGTAACAGCGCCCACGACGCAGTGAGGCCTGGACCCCCAAAGCCCTGGGGGTGCCCCTGGGAAAGGCACTAGGGCCTTCGCAGAGAACCCTGGGGCTTACACCGCCATAGGGCAAAATTCGAAAGGAATTTTGATGGTCCCGCGGTCACTCAACAAGACCCTGGCTTGTGTGAGCGGCTGCGTGACGGCGGCCATCTCTCACCAGGCTGCCCTCCGGCCGGGCCTGGTCTTTCTCTGGTTTCTTGTGACCTATTTCCGCCTGAGCTTCCACAGAAAACCAAGAGAAGAGCTGAGAGCAGCGGAGGACAGACATGGCCAGAAGGCGTGGCTGAGGGGGTGTGAGGCCCGCGGGGCGGCCGTGGCCCTGCTACGGGTCGGGGCACCGAGGGGCAGAGCCCCCCATGGGACGGCAGCGCCCACGGGTCTGCGGCTCGCCACTGTGAGAAGAGCCAGCTGCCCCAGCAGCCTCCAAGGGCCCCGGACAGCCAGACAGGTGACCGTCCCCCGGGGCCTTCGCCAGCTGCATGACACACATCCCTCTTTCATGCTTTCAGCAAACGTTTGCCGAGCCTCACGGGCCCCGCACCTCGCCAGACCCTTCCAAGGCAGAAGCGAATAGCGGGAACCTCAGGGGGACGAGGACACGGGGGAAGTAGAAGTTGAGTCGCTGCCCACCGACAGGAAGGGCGAGGCCATTGAGGCACGAGGCATGAAGTGTGTGTGTGTGTGTGTGTGTGTGTGTGTGTATGAAACACGGCAATGAGGAGCACAGGGGCCGATGTACTCTGTGTGACCTCTGGTGAGCTACTTCACTTCTCTGTGCCTCTGTTGCCTCATCCGTAAAACAAGGGTGAAAAAGAGCACCTCCCTCCCAGAGATGTTCTGAGGATTAAACATGTTAATGTGTGTAAAGCCTTAGGACCCTGTCCGGCACAGCATAAGCACTTATTAAATATGAGCGGTTGTCTTTTCCATCGCGGGTTCGAAGCACTTGGAGAAACTCAGTTTTAATGTCGGAGAGAGAGAGACAGCAAGCCCAGGGTCCAAAGGGCTGGAGAGGGGTTCTACCAGGAAGGCCAAGGCCTTTGAAGACACCACCAGGGAGTTACAAGTCCCTTGGTCTTTTAGAGAATCAGATGAGAAATAGCTTTCTACTTCTAATTTATAGATTTTTTTTTGTTTATTTTTTTATTCTGAGAAAGACAGAGAGGGTACACANGAGACGGGGGTGGGGGGGGTGGGGGAGAGAATCCCAAGCAGGCTCCTTGCTGTCAGTGCAGAGCCCAACGCCAGGCTAGAACTCCTAACTGTGAGACCATGACCTGGGCCAAAATCAAGAGTTGGACTCTTAACCGACCAAACCCCCTGGGGCCCTCCTCTAATTTACAGTTCTGAAAATATATTACATCTTTTTCCATGATATTTGAAATCATGCACCGATCACATGACCTACAAAACTAAAATTAAAACACTTTGGTATTTTTCTATTGCATAATTCAAGAGCTATCGCTTCAACATGCATTTCCTTGTGGCTAAAAGACCAAACAAACGAAAAATGTCAGAGTCTAATTATTTGGCTCAAGGAAATACATAATGCTGAGGCAGCTTAGGAGAAAAAGAAATGAGCTCCACAAGAATTGGTTACCAAAAATCATAAAATTAGTGATCAAAATAAAAAACAGTTACCATTTGATGCTTATGATGTCCTGCCCCTGAATGAAACACTCCTGTGGCCGGCCAGCCTCTCGGGCTCTCAGTCTGGAAATTTACAGTAAAAGGGCATTTGAGGGCTCTGGGAGAAAATCTGAATGTACCGAATCCTACACTCAGGGGATATCTCAGTAAATCTTTTAGATGATGAAACAGACACTGATTTTTAAATTAATGTATAATGCTTCTTAAAAACCTATATATCCCATGAGGTGCCTGGGTGGCTCAGTCGGTTAAGTGTCTGGCTTTGGCTCAGGTCATGATCTCCTGGTTCATGAGTTCAAGCCCCATATGGGGCTTGCACTGGCAGTGCAGAGCCTGCTTGGGATTCTCTCTCTCTCTCTGCTCCTACCCCACTTGCATGTGCTCTGTTTCCCCAAAATAAATAAATATACTTAAACACACACACACACAGCTCCCTTCCCCAGAAGCTACATCTCTACAAGTGAGGGATTGAAGGGTCCAGCCGCCAGTGTGGGCCTGGCTCCCTCCTCCCAGCCCTTGCATAAAGGAACAGGACAGCAGTGGGCCAGCTCTCCGTGGGGTCACAGGACAGGGGAGCAAGGAGCTGTCTGTTCAAAGCCTTCCACCTTGCTCCCAGCCCTGTCCTGGGCGGTGACCCCGGGGTGGGCCTGGCCAGCTGTCTCTCTTCTCTGCTTTCCGACAGGCATGGGTCCTCATTTCTTGCATTTCTCTGCTCGCTACCATTTGGGGTACGGCTTGGACAGGGAAAGTGCCATCTGGCCTGAGGCCTCAGCCCGGTTTCCAGAGTGTTTCGAAGCCTAGCCTGCAATGACAGGCCACCTCGGGTTCTTGGCTATTGTAGTTTGGCTTGAGGCCTCCTTGCTGGAGTCCCTGGAGCCCGCAGAAGCCTGGGTCAAAGCCAGGCTCCGTATTCCTCCAGCCATAAAGGCCTAGAAACCACCAGAACCACTCAAGCTGAAGCACACCTAGGTCCCCGATCGCAGCTGGACAGGGCCGCCTCTACCGTCACCTAAGTGCTCGTGATGGGGACACGAAAGGGCCCTGGTGAGTGTCCATGGTGAGTGTCCGGAGAACCAGACTCTTCCACCGCCCCAGCCACGTCCTCGCTGCAGAGCAGATCCTCCCCGGGCCGACCCAGAAGACTTGGCCTTGCCCTCCGACGACCTCCCGAAGCTTGGAAGCAGATTGCTCTGTAACGGGCCACGCGTGTCTCGGAGCATCAGGAAGACGAGTGGCGCGTTCTGAACGCAGGGAGGGTGAGACCGCGCACGTTCGCGGGGCCCGGGGAAGGTCCTGCCGGGTCTCCGGGCGGCTCGCGCAGAAGTGGCCCTTGTGTGAGTAACGCGGGCTTGTTCCACGTTCCACGCAGGCTTCATAAACATTATAAGCTACTGTATCCGGGGCTGCTTGGAAATTCTTGAGGCCTCTTACAATGCTGAGGTTTGGAGCCGTGGGGTGTCTGCAGGGCTAATCGTCAAGTCGGTGACCTCCAGGCAGACGTGCTGGGCGTCCTGGCACCCGCAGGTAGGGCGACAGCGGAGAAGGACCCCTCCTTTGGCCGCAGCGGCCGGGATGTGAAGAGTTAGGAAGAAAACGCTCAAAGGCCAGGAAATTTGACACTTGATTGCAACAGCCGCCTTCCCTCCNNCCCGCCCACTCCCCTCCACGGGCCTGGGGACACGCCCCCACACGCACGTGCGACAGGTGCGCTGCGCCCTCACTGCGCAGGCGTCGCCCGCGGGCGGCCCGCCCACTCCCCTCCACGGGCCTGGGGACACGCCCCCACACGCACGTGCGACATGCGCGCTGCGCCCTCACTGCGCAGGCGTCGCCCGCGGGCGGCTGTTTGCTGAGGGCCTGTTAGGCCGCCCTTCGAGTGCTGGCGCTCCAGCGATGGTAGAGCCGTGCTTGCCCTCCGAGGGCTTTACGGGGTCGGCGAGGGGACGGCGGGATCTCACGACGGCCGCACCTGCTGGGCTCANGGAGGCTGGCGTAACTGTGAAGCGGGACGAACTGTGAAGCTGGACGGCCCGCGGTCACAGCAGCGCTCATGTTTATTAGCTGTGATCTTAGGCCCGTAATCCAACCTCGCCCTGCCTCAGTTTCTCCCCCTGTAAAATGGGCACAACTATAGTATCTCGGGATTGTTAGGAGAATTGAGTTTTATTTATTGTTTTAAATCTTTTAAGTTTATTTATTTTGAGAAAGAAAGAGCATGAGTGGGGAAGGGACCGAGAGAGAGAGAGAGAGAGAGGATCTCATGCAGACTCTGCACTGTCAGCACAGAGCCTGATGCGGGGCTCGAACTCGCGAACTGCGAGATCCTGACCTGAGCCGAAAGCCACCCAGGCCTCCCTTACTTATTTTAGAGAGAGAGAATGAGCAGGGGAAAGGGGCAGAGGGAGAGAAAGAAAATCTTGATATCCCTGCTCAGTGTGGAGCCGACAAGGTGCTGATCCCGTGACCGTGAGATCGTGGCCTGAGCCGAAATCAAGAGTCAGATGCTCAACCCACGGAGCCCCCCAGGCACCCATGAGTTTATAAAAAATGTAAAGTGTTTAGAAAACATCTAGTATGCAGTAGGTGATATGTAAATGTTCTGCAGATAAAACAGAAGAAGGAGAGGCACCGTGGTCTGAGCTCATGTTCTGGCCCCTTTCTGAGTCCAAGAACCAGTTCACAGACAGGTGGTGCGTTATCAGCAGCAGAATGTCGGACAACAGTGTGAAGGAAACTTTTGGGTTTTTGTTCTTAAAAATCTACCGTTAGTCTTTAACAGAGTTCAGTGTTTTAAGATAGATGTCTACAGCCTCCAAAGGGTCAGGCTCATGTCTACCACAGGGCCTTTTCACATGCTGTTTCCACTGCTCTTCTCATGACATCTTCTGGCTCTTTCACTGCCCTCGGAGAAGTCATTTTCCCAATGAAGCCCCCTCTGACCACCCATTTTAAGTGGCATACTTCTGCAGGTTCTGTATTCTCCTCCCTGTTTTCCCGTGGAAGTTGCTGCCCTTGAACCTGTTGGTTGATTGTTTTATTTTCTGTCCCATCCTACCAGGTAAGAGCCACGGGAGTAGAAAGTTTTGGCAGTTCTGTTCACGGTTGCGTCCCTTCCCTACGTACCAAAGTAGGTGTCTGATACGTATTTGTGAAGTGAAAAGTGAATGGAGGGCCATGTCCTGTTTAGGCTCAGCTAAACCTTCATGGTTATTAACCTCATCATGTTCACGCCAAACTGCGCTAATGTTTTTGTCTGTCAATTTTTTTTAATGTTTTATTTATTTCTAAGAGAGAGAGAGAGCGTGAGCAGGGGAGGGTCAGAGAGAGAGGGAGTCACAGACTGAAACAGGCTCCAGGCTCTGAGCTGGCAGCACAGAGCCCGACGTGGGGCTCGAACCCACGAACCGCGAGATCATGACCTAAGTGAAAGTCGGACGCTCAACTGACTAAGCCACCCAGGCGCCCCTTGTCTGTCAATTTTAGCAGCTTCGATCTTAACCCAAATATCAAGGTAGCTCAGTGGGACTCCTCAGTAGGATTCCCCGCGTACGATGCACTCATGGCTTCGACTCATGATCTTCCATCTTGTTGCGTCTGCGAACACTTTGTCTTAGGGACTCGTCTGCATGCTTACCCGTCCCCCGGGACCCAGACAGGGCTTACCAACACCTGATATAATAGACTTTCTCTATCTGTGAAGGTGGGCGTTGCAGCCCTACAGTCCTTTACAAGGGCCTGAATCCAGCCAGCTTGGCACGGCTGTTAAATGACCGATCAGGAAATTGCCCCGACCTATTGAGCCCTGCACCTGGGCTTTGTCTCGTGTGTCACGTGGCCTCCGAGTAAGTTCTCGCTTTCTGGTTTATGGTTCTGCTTCCTTCTTTTCCGCAATAACGTTGAGTTGATCTCAAAGCCCAGTGTGCATCTAGTCCAGGAAATGATGCATTTTAGGCACAGATGTCCATGATTCGACAGCTGTCCTGTTCCTCTTTTCTCCCGTTTTTTTTAGACCTCGTGGTCTTTGGTCTTCGCATTTTGAAACGTTTCTGTTTTTCTTGATAACTAGTGTATCTGTCACGCACCTAGTATAAGTGTGCAAGGCATTGTTCTAGGAAGGAGGTATGCGATAAGGAGCGAGGGGTAAAGTTCTCATGGCGCTTTCGTCGGAAGGTAAAATTGTCCCTAACATTCACTCAGCGCAGTTTCGTTGAGTGCTCCCTGTGGGTGACACGCTGTTAAGTAGAGGAGATACGAAGATCCTCTCTTTGTCCTCAGAAGAGTGAGTGTTCCACATCGTAGGAGATACGTGTGTAAGGATTGTAGCGGCACAGTGTAAACAATTGCACAGATGCCCCAAATCTGCAAACTGATAACAAGTGGTAGGTAAGTACGTACCACTCAGGGAAGGTAGCTTTTCTGCAGCTGGGTCCTCGGGCAGTCAGAGCCCCTGGCTGTGAGCTACCAGGAACACACACACACACACACACACACACACACACACACAGGAGCAGCAACAGATTAAATCAGCATTTCATCTAATCTATCGAACAAGCCATGTGCACAGTACACGTCTATGTGCATATACTTTCTACTAACACTTAAGACATTTACAGCACCTATAAAACACTGTGGCTGTTAGCAGAAGATATATGTGAGCTGTGATGAACTCTTTCAGGAATGACCATGATTAATTCATAATCATCGTAACTCATTCGTGACTCCCAAGGAAGTCAGGCTCACCCTCGCCGCGGCGCGTTCCAGAATGCTCTCGCCGGATCACATAACGCAGCACGGTAGCCGCGTTTAAAAACCGTGACCTGAATGGGAAGCATACCTGACCGCTTAACAGTTTAGAAAATAGTCATCCTGAGGTCTCCATCCTCGGTGCGTTTGGGCATCAGGAGACCCCCAGCATTGCAGGGGCGCCCCTCAGATTCAGGAGTTCTAGGAATCCCTGACACGTGACTGGGTAATCATGGTTTTTTGCAAAGTTTAGGCAGGGACAGGCCACCCTTCCCCCCATCTTCCCACAGGTCATCTAAGGGCTATTGTCATCGCCACAACCTTGCTTGGCTGCAAAGTGGCCCTGAACCCTTCCTTCGACAGACTTTTAATTGCCAAAGCCATATCTTTGTTCTTGACAAGCCAGTAGGGTTTTTTCGAAGTTACCTAGAAACTAAAGTTAATTAAAAATTGGTAGAATTGCCTTGTGTGTCAGTAACGTGTGGAGCAGGAGAATTTCGGGATAACCGTGTTCAGCAAGGAGAGAGAATGATGCTTCACCAATAAGTCCTGGCCTGGAGTCGTCCTGTGCTGAGAGCTGGTGGAAGCTTCCAGTCCAGTTCTCGGTATGAGGCACTCGCTAGCGCCTCTGTCCCCCTGGGATCTTGCCTTGCCCAGTCCCTGTCACCCACCCCAGGACTCGGCTTCCTGTCTGCCTGTCCCTGTAACCTGGCTTCTCTGTCGTCCAGTCCTCTCCACTCCGGGGTGTCGGAAACCCAGTCGGGCTGGTGTAGGGGCGGCCCAGCCCCTCGCTGGCGGCTCACACCCGGTCTGGACACCTCGGCCGCACTGGACGTGATGCAGGTCTTAGACCTTCCACCACCTCCACTGCCTTCGGCTTCCAGACACCAGCTCAGACCCTCACCTGCGACCAGATCCCTCAGTCCTCTGGTCCCCACCGATTCCGGAAGTCCTCCCTGACTCACGTCATTTGCAGGGGAGGGGACGGGAGGCCTGTGCCTTGTTCTGAGCTCGGGGAAGGACCCGACCTCGGCTCTGACCAGCAGCTCCCAACCCCCGCCCTGGTTCATTCCGATGTCTGGTCCCGCAGGGAAAGCATCCTGCCCTCCCTCAGCGCCGAGATGCACGTTCTGACGCCTCACGAGTGCTCACAGCGCCGCAGAGCAGCGTCCGCACGTGGTTCACCCACCGCAAGAAAGCCTCTGAGGGTTTCCTCACAGGAAGATTCTCCCAAAATGCTAGCTCACAAGTGGTTTTGGTTTTTAATTTTTTAATGTTTTCTTTTAAAGGAGAGAAAGAGTGTGAATGGGGGAGGGTCAGAGAGAGAGGGAGACACAGAATCCGGAACAGGCTCCAGGCTCTGAGCTGTCAGCACAGAGCCCGACGCGGGGCTCGAACCCGTGAACTGTGAGATCATGACCTGAGCCGAAGTCGGACGCTTAACAGACTGAGCCACCCAGGCGCCCCTACATAAATTTAAAATATAAACATCTTATATAAGATATATAATCAACTTTTGTATACAACATAATTTTAAAATTGTAGATTATAAATTCAGTTAATAAGTTTTATTTACAATAACAAACCACATAGAAAGTTTTAAAAAAATTTTTAACATTTATTGTTGAGACACAGAGAGAGACAGCGTGAGCAGGGGAGGGCCAGAGAGAGAGGGAGACACAGAATCTGAAACAGGCTCCAGGCTCTGAGCTGTCCGCACAGAGCCCGACGCGGGGCTCAAACCCACGAACTGTGAGATCATGACCTGAGCCGAAGTCGGACGCTTAACCGACTGAGCCCCCCAGGCGCCCCTCTTACCGGTTTTTTAAATAAGGAAATAATTCAAATCAGAATGTTATCACTTTGGGAAAAAAAAGTTCTTTCTAAATTCTATGAGGCAGTGTCTTTGACACAGTGTTCTTGGAAAGGACCTCTTATAAGTGAAAACGTGGATGTGAATGTGTGTGTCTATGAAGAAAAAATCCTGCTTCGGGTTGGTCTGGACGGGTTCAGTTTGGGAGTTCTTGGGACCCGTGCAGCCTGTCTGTCCATCCGTCCGTCCGTCCCAGCTGCACCAGCGTCCCTGCACACTGCTCTCCTTTAACGGAGATGTTTCATCTTAGATTGTGGGCGAGACACGTGAGAAGTCATTCCTTTACTGAGCAAATATTTTTTGAGGAACCGTGATGAGTCGAGTTTTTTCCCCCCAAAGGCTGGGGATTCCCCAGGGACTCAGATGATGGGTGTGCCTTTAGAGAGCTTATGCTTTAGAGGGGAAGAGACCACAGAAGCCGTCAAATAAATTGCATGATGATTTCTGATTCTGATCAGTGAGTGAAGAGACATAATGGGGGTGCTGGTGAGAGCGTATCAGAGCCTGCGGGGGGGGGGGGCGATCTGTCCAGGAGGCCGCATATGCGCTCACACCTCAAGGATGAGAAGAGCTGAGGGCCGCCACCCCCAGGAAGTGGCAGGTGCGGGAACAGGTGGGGAGGAGCCTGTCAGTGACCAGAAGAAAGCAAGTGTCTGGCTGGCTAGAAGACCCCCTGGAGGGAGTGTGGTTTATTCCTAGTTTTCAGGGCTCTGCCCGGACTTCGGGGGAAGGACAGGAGCCCCGTGCCCCCATGCACCCCACGTCCCCAGCCCGGTGCTCCCTGCCCCGCCGCCCTATTCCGCTCTGCACCTCCCAGGAGGCCCCGCCCTCCTGCCTAGAACCGGTGTGCGCCGCGTTAAGGCTGGACCGACTTCCCAGCAGCTGGGCTCCACCTCAGCTGGGCACCGAGCAAGGAGCCCTGCCCTCTGTGCGGGGCCCCGACGGCCTTGCTGGTTAGCAGGTGGTTACTTAGGTCATAGGGGAGTGTTGTAAAGGCATGCTTCTTCCAGGCAGTAAGTTCTAGAAGCCCAGTGTATCAACTGTGTCAGTAAATAAACATTTAGGGCTACTTGTGGCTCTCCGTTTTTCCCCGATTGAGGATGATGTTAGCTGAGGGCTTCTCAAAGATGGCTTTTATGAAGTTTAAGTTCCTTCTATCCCGACTTTCTCGAGGGTCTTTATTAAGAAGGGATGCTGTATTTTGTCAAATGCTTTTTCTGCATCTATTGACAGGATCATAAGGGTTGTTTTTTTTTTTTAAATTTTTTAATGTTTTATTTCTGAGAGAGCATGAGCAGGGGAGGGTCAGAGAAAGAGAGAGAGAGACACACACACACAAAATCCCAAACAGGCTCCAGGCTCTGAGCTGTCAGCATAGAGCCCGACGCGGGGCTCGAACCCATGAACTGTGAGATCACGACCTGAGCCGAAGTCAGAGGCTTAACCAACTGAGCCACCCAGGTGCCCCAGGATCATATGGTTTTTATCTTTTTTGTTGTTGTTGTTAATGTGACGCATCACATTGATTGATTTTGTGAATATTGAACCAGCCCTGTAACCCAGGAATGAATCCCACTTGATCATGGTGGATAATTCTTTTTATGTGTTGTTGAATTCGATTTGCAAGTATCTTGTTGAGGATTTTTGCAAGCATCTTCATCAAGAATATTGGCCTGTTTGGGCGCCTGGGTGGCTTAGTCGGTTAAGCGTCCGACTTTCGCTTAGGTCATGATCTCGTGGTTCGTGGGTTCGAGCCCCGCGTTGGGCTCTGTGCTGACTGCCAGCTCAGAGCCTGGAGCCTGTTTCAATCTGTGACTCCCTCTCTCTGACCCTCCCCTGCTCATGCTGTCTCTCTCTCTCTCTCCTAGAAATAAATAAAACATTAAAAAAAAAAAAGAATATTGGCCTGTAGTTCTCTTTTTTGGCTGGATCTCTGTCTGGCTTGGGAATCAAAGTGATGCTGGCTTCACAGAATGAGTCTGGAAGTTTTCCTTCAATTCCTATTGTTTGGAATAGCTTGAGAAGAATGGGTATGTATTCTATTTTAAATGTCTGGTAGAATTCCCCAGGGAAGCCATCTGGGCTAGGACTCTTATTTGTTGGGAGATTTTTGATAACTGATTCGATTTCCTCACTAGTTACGGGTCTGTTCAGATTTTCTGTCTCTTCCCATGTGAATTTTGGTAGTGAGTGTGTTTAGGAATTTGTCCATTTCTTCTAAATTGTCTAGTTTGTTGGCATATAATTTTTCACGGCATTCCCTGATAATTGCTTGTATTTCTGAGGGGTTGGTTGTAATACGTCCATTTTAACTCATGATTTTGTCTATTTGAGTGCTGTCTCTTTTCTTTTTGAAAGGCCTGGCTAGAGGTTTGTCAGTTTTGTTTATTTTTTCAAAAAACCAACTCCTGGTTTCATTGATCTGTTCAACTGTTTTTTTGGATTCCATATTTATTTCTTGCCTGATTTTTACTATTTCTCTTCTACTGGGTTTGGGGTGCTCTTGCGAGCAGCTCTCCATCTAGTCCCTTTAGGTGAGCTGTTAGATTTTGTACTTGCGCTTTTTCTAATTTCTTGGAAGAGGCCTGGAGTGCAATGTACTTTCCTCTTAGGACTGCCCTTGCCACATCCCATAGAGTTTGGATTATTGTATTTTCATTTTCATTTGTTTCCATGTATTTTTTAATTTCTTCTCTAATTGCCTGATTGGCCCATTCATTCTTTAGTTGGGTGTTCCTTAACCTCTGTGCTTTTGGAGGTTTTTCAGACTTTTTCCTGTGGTTGATTTCAAGTTTCATAGTGTTGTGATCTGAAAGTGTGCATGGTATGATCTCATTCTTTTATATTTATTGAGGGCTGCTTTATGTCCCAGTATGTGATCTAAGAGAATGTGCCATGTGCACTTGAGAAGAAAGTGAATTCCATGGCCTCAGGATGTAGAGTTCTAAATATATCTGTCAAATCCATCTGGTCCAATGTGTCGTTCAAGTCCATTGTTTAATGATTTTCTGTCTAGTTGATCTATCCATTGCTGTAAGTGGAGTCTTAAAGTCCCCTGCTCTTAGCACATTCTTGTCCATAAGATTGTTCTGTTTGTGATTGTTTTATGTATTTGGGTGCTTCTGTATTCCATGCGTAGACATTTATAATTGTTCTTTCTGATGGATAGGCCCTGTAATTATTATATAATGCCCTTCTTCATCCCTTGTTACTGTCTTTACTTTAAAGTCCAGTTCGTCTGATATAAGTATAGCTACTCCAGCTTTCTTTTGACTACCAGTAGCATGATAGATATTTCTCCATCCCCTTACTTTCAATCTGAAGGTGTCCTCAGGTCTAAGATAAGTCTCTTGTAGACAGCAAATAGATGAATTTTGTTTTTTGATCCATTCTGCTACCCTGTGTCTTTTGATTGGAGCATTTAGTCCATTTACATTTAGTGTCATTATTGAAAAATATGGGTTTAGATTCATTGTGTTCTTTGTAGGCTTAATTGAGAGAGAGAAAGAGGAGAATATGGTAAGAGGCGCAGAGAAAGACACGAAGATAATGTTATTCAGAGAAACTGCATAGTCTGATTACTCCAGAAAGAGAGAGAGAGAAAGGTAGCGGTGGAGGAGTAGAATATACATCTAGAGAATGGATCTAATGTGACTGTTTAAGCAAACCAGAGACCAGAGTGCCCTGTCCAGCAGAGGGGAGAGATACGAATGAGACAAGGGAAAACATATCTGAATAGAAAAAACTGATCTGGAATAAATCACGGCAGTGCATCCATGTTGGTCTTGCCCCAGGCTGTGGTTTATAACAAAACAAAACAAAACAGCTCCCTAGCCGGGATGGGCGTGGGTTGGTGTAGGCGGGTCTTAGCCTCAACTGTACCCCAAGGGCGGGGGCTCCCTGAGGTCCCACCTTGGTGGTTGTGGGGAGAAAGATGGCAGTGCCCCAGTCCCTTCTCCAACCAAGCATTGTAACTCACTCTTTTGGGTCCGATTTCCCTGTGCCACGGGTGTAGCCAAGGTGGGCCGGGTTCTGTGTTCCAAGCCAGGCCTCGCTTCCAGGTCTTAGTCCGCTGCCCCAGTGATACCGCCTGAAATAGAAACCCGCAGGCCGAGTCCCTCCGACCAGTTTCAAGCCGCCGCCTCCCCACTGAGGACCGAGTGGAGCCAGAAGAACAGCGGAGCGGCTTCAGGGGTGCCGCTTCCCCTCCGGGGGGAGCTGGCGAGCAGAGGAGCGGTTTCTCCCTGCTTCGTGGGACCAGTGTGTCCCGCTCGAGGTCAGCGCGCAGCTGGAAACCGGGTCCCTGTGTCCCCAGCCGAGGTTTTCTCTTCTCCAGGGACAGGGACAGTGTCTTGAGCAGTTTCAGCCGCTCTTTCTTTTCCCCTTGACTCCCCGCAGAGGGGGCTCCCTTACCTGCCTCCGTCCTGCTCGGTGTATCCCTCCCCTGCCTCCCTGTCTCCCTCCCCTGCCTCCTTGTCTCCGTCCAGGCCCGTTTTTATCTTCCCCAGTTCGCACTCACGCCATATGTTTTCTCAGTGGACTCTGTCTCCTTTTGCTCCCAGACTCCTGGTCTGTAAGGGTTCCTGTGGCTTCAGGCCTTCTCCGTGTGAGCGATGGGGGCGAGTGAGGTGTATGGGCTCCCTGTTTCTCCGCCATCTTGCCTCCTCTCCCTCGGAAACATGCTTTCATACACAGTTGACCCTTGAGGTAAGCGGGGATGAGGGGCGCTGACCCCTCTCCCTTGCAGTCAATGTCCATATATAACTTTTATTTTTAATTTTTATTAATGTTTTCACTTATTTCTGAGAGAGAGAGAGACAGAGCAAATGGGGAGAGGAGCAGAGAGAGAGGGAGACAGAGAATACGAAGCAGCTCCAGGCCCTGAGCTGCCAGCACAGAGCCCGACCTGGGGCTCGAACCTGGGAACCAGGAGATCCTGGCCTGAAGTCGGATGCTCAACCGACTGAGCCACCCAGGCACCCCAGTCCATGTTTAACTTTGACTCCCCAAAGCTTAACTAGTAGGCCACTGTTGACTGATAACATAGTCTATGAACACATGTTTGTTGTGTGTATTTTATACCGTATTCTTATAATAAAGTGAGCTAGGGAAAAGAAAATGCTAAGAAAATCATAAGAGAAAATTTATTTGCACATATATTTGTTGAAAACAATTCCCACATAAGTGGGCCCGCACAGTTCATCGCTAGTGGTAGCGTGTACTGATACAGACTTTCTAGAGGGAAATGTGCCAAAAGGCACCACACAAACTTCAAACTGTTCGGCCTGGGAATTCAATTTCTAGAGCTTTCAGTGAAAGCACCGTAAGTGGTCACAGATTCATTAGCAAGGTATTTAATTTCATTCAGTGTTGCTTGGCAACAGCCTAAACGTGCAAGAAGAGTACTGGTTAAATGCGTGGCGGGACCCGCTTTGGTCAGGAGGGAAGACGTCTTCCCTGGTCTCCAGAGTCGCGGGCGCTTCCTCTGTCTTCCCCCTTCTTTCCCAGAGTCCTCCCGGTGCGTGAGTGACAGGCGCTGGGTGGGGGTATCAGACCCTGTGCTCGGAGCAGGTGATTCCTTCCTTCCTCGCTGCCCTCCCCCCTCCCCTGGGCCGATGCAGGGGCTGGGGACCCGGTGGGTTGTTTGCTTAAACTCTCCCTGAGGTGGGTTCGTTTAGTGTCTGAACAGAGGGACAGAGTCGCCTGCCCGGGGGCGTCGTGTGGTGAGTCACGCCTCCCAGTTCAGCTTTAAGGTGGGAGAGAGGGCGACGCTTCCTGACTTCTCCCAGAGACCCTCAAACACACTCCATAGAACCGTACAGCCAGGGAAACTGGTATAGAAAACTACGTATGCCTCAAATGGGTGCATTTGAAAGCAAAAAAGTAGGTTATAAAACAATATGTCATACGTTGCTGAGAAAACTGGGGACACCAACATATTGTGATTATTTTCGTCTTATTCTGTGTTCTCTAGGTGTTTAGATTTTTTCTTTACACAAAGTTGTGTAGATTTTAAAAATAAGAATAAAATATTGAGGCGCCTGAGTGGCCCAGCTGGGTGTGTCCGACTCTTGATTTTGGCTCAGGCCACGAGCTCACGATGTGTGAGATCAAGCCCCGCATCGGGCTCTGCGCTGACAACATGGAGCCTGCTTGGGGTTGTCTCTCTGTGTCTCTCTCTACCCCTCCCCTGCCTGTGTGCCTGCACGCACTCTCTTTCTCTCAAAATAAACACATACATTTAAAAAAATTAATAAAAATAAAATCTATATTTAACAATTTACTCNCCCCCTCGCCTCGCCCCTCCCCCCTCAGCAGCCCACATAGCCCTGTGCCAGGGCAGTGCTGTTAGCTTGGTGTGTGATAATCACTTATTTAGGTATCTCTCTTCCACTCGATTTTGAGCTCCTTTGGGCAGGAGGAGCACTTCTTACCTGGGGCTGTGACCACAGCAAATGACAGGGCACTCGGCTCATAATTGACGCTCAATAGATGCTCAGCCAGTGTATTGCTGAACGGGATAAGTGACATTTTAGTAAGGTTCCCAGGACCTCAAGGGTGGTGACAGGGCAACAGCAGCCAGGTCCTCTTTCAACACTGAAGAATTGGAGGTGGGCTGGGTGAACCGGGGAAGGCCCTCTCCATCCTCAAGGGTAAAGTGAGACCTCGCTGTTCTGTCGTGGAGAAGCCCCGCCCCCCCAGCCTGCACCACCTCTCGCACAATGGGGAGCGCCTGTGCCTGGGGAACAGGAGGGCTTGTGGGTCAACTGGACAGATGTGTGCAGAATCCTGCACCTGACGATTCCTCCATTCCCCTCCACTCCCAGCTCTAGGAGCCTCAACACCTTTGTCTATACAGCAGCCACNCCCGCCATACCTCATAGCAACTCGCGCTGCCCCACGGGGCCGCCATGTCATAAGCCCTCTTCTGTGGTAGTTCGGTGGTTTTCACCCATCCAGGATCCTCCTGCTGCTGAGTCGGCCTCCCTCTGCGTAGCTGCCCGCCTTTTGCTCAAAGCATGCTTCCAACTGAGTGGCCGTCTTCTCCCTCCTGGGTTGACTTGTGACCCAGGCTTCATGAGATCCTCACATGACCCACATGTCACAGCTCCCCTCTGGCTTCAGTGCCTGGTGCCAGGCTGAGCAGGTGGCCAAGATCGGTCCAATCGGAATCAACCCAGGGACGTGCTAGAGGCATGTGAAATAGCTGTTCTCTGCCCAGTGGGGTTACTAAGCTGTAGCAGGTTCTCTGCTGCAGTGTCACGGGGGACGGCCAGGGACTGAAACCACAGAACACAGACAGCTCTTTGGGAAAGAATAGCATCTGTAGGTTGGTAATTACTTTTTATTGGCTTTTTGGTCTTGGACAAATTTAAATTCTGTAAGCGTATCCTTGGTTAATGATGATTACAAAGCACTTAAGTGAGGATCAGCTAAGCTAATGTATGTGAAACACAACATAAGTTGTAAAAAACCATTTTCATTTAAAAGTTAACGGGTCATGTGGCTGTGAGTGTGTGCATCAGGAGGAGAAACTGAAGGAAGAAGACAGCAATGTAAGGTGTTGTGAGATGTCCCCAGTCCCCAGCGCAGCATCTGGCCCCTAGCAGGACACACAGAATTAGTCACCTCAGTGAATGACATGCAGAGTGGAAGGGCTCCTCGCAATAGTACGATGCGTTCTCTGAAATTAATTTCATGCAAATTTGGTGTGATCAGTCGTGGTTTCCGTAGGGACTGTGGAAATGCGCTGGTTAGATCTCCTTCAAGAGAGCCCGGAGTGGGATTATCGTTGACTGACGGCACCACGGGCTACGTCTTGGGGTCCAGCACAGAGGGGCTGCTAGGCTGTGGCTGCATTTGGCTCCACTCCGTGACTGACGTGGTGAGGGTGCTAGTGCCGGGCCATTTCTGGTTCTAGTTTTAACAGCCTAATTGAAGTATAATTCATATACCACAAAATCCACTTATTTGAAGTACCTACGTCAGTGGGTTTTAGTATAGTCACTGAGTTGCACAACCATCACCACTAATTCTAGGACATTTTCGTCCTCCCTAAATGAAACCCCACACCCACGATCACTCACTCCCCATTCCCTAGGCAATCACTAATCTCCTTTCTGTCTCTGTATATTTGTCTATGGTGGACATTTTATGTAATTAGAATCAGACAATTCGTGCTCTTTAACTTAGCATAATGCCTTCAGGGTTCATCCGTGTCGTAGCATGTAACAACGTTTTATTTCTTTTTACTGCCGAGTAATCCTCCACTCTGGCTATACCACTTCTGTTTATCTGCACATCACTTGATGAACTGTGGGCGGTTTTTACTTTTTGGCTATTATGAATAAAATTTCTATGAACATTCATGCATAAATTTTGGGATGAACATATTTCACATTTACATATGAATGGGTTATATTCATATATATTCAGATCAATAAAAAGTATATTTAATATAGATTCAGTATATTCCTATTTCATTCCTCAGGTATATTCCTGGGAGTAGGGTTGCTGAGTTATAGAACAACCGTGTGTTTAACTTTCAGAGTAATCGCCAAACTGTTTTCCAAAGAAGCTGCACCTTTGTACATTCCCGGCAGCAACACGAGAGGCCCAGCGTCTTCATACCCCCCTCCACGCCCCCACGGCCCTTGGCATTGTCTTTTTGGTCTAGCCATCTTCTTGGGTGCCAAGGGGTATGTTAGTGTTGTTTTGACTTGCATTTCCCCGATGGTTAACGACGTGGAACCTCTTTTCATGTGCTTCCTGGCTGTTTGTATATCTTCTTTGGAGAATTCTCTATTCAGATCCTTTGCCCATTTTTAATTGGGTCCTTTGTCCTTTTACTATTGAGTCATAAAAGTTCTTTATATACAAGTCCCCTGTCAGAGGATTTGCAAGTATTTCCTCCCATTCTGTGGGTTGTCTTTTTGCTTTCTTGTTGGTATAATTTGCAGCAAAATGGAAAAGTTTTAAGTTTTGATGCAGTCTATTTTTTTTAAATTTTGTCTCTCATACTTTTGGTATCATTTCTAAGAAACCATTACTTAACCCAAGGTCATAAAAACGTACATCTATGTTTATAGTTTTAGCTCTTATATTCAAGCCTGTAATTCATTTTGAGTAACCTTTGGTATATGGGGTGAAGAAGTAGAGGCTAATTTCATTCTTCTGTATGTGAAATCTAGCTATTCCTGAACCATTTGTGGAAAAGAGTATTCCTTCCCCATTGGAAGGAAATTAGCCTTCTTGTCAAAAATCAATTGCCCATAAATGTAAAGCTTTATCTCTGGACTCTCAATTTTATTCCATTGGTCTGTATGTCGTGATTATGGTAGCTTTGTGGGTGGTATGTTTTGAAATTGGGAAGTGTGAGTCCTCCGATTTTGTTCTTTGTCAAAGATGGCTTTGGCTATTCCGAGTCCTTTACATTTCCATATGAATGCTGCGTAATTTCTGTGGGATGCAGGACCCCTCTGATGAGCAGTTTTGACTTGGGGACTCCCCACGGGCCTCCCCAAAACTTTCCCAGAGTTCTGCTGAGTTGACTCTTCTTGCCCGATGTTCCTTCCCGTCCCTCTCCTTTCACAGCTGTCTGACCTGCATCAGTGTCTAAGTGTTCCCCCTGCAGACTTCCTCTTCACCCTTTACACGTTCTTCCCCCAGCTCCCTCCTGTACATCTCAGCCTGTCTCACCATCTGCTTTTCAAAGGACCTGAACTGGCTCCATTTCCTAAGCTTGGATTTTCTAAATCCCATTCCAGACCTTTTTGATACACTTGGAGATATATCAACCCCCAGGAAGGACTTCCTTCTGGAGCATCCCTGGTAGATGCTTATCAGCTTCTGCTCAGACACTCCAGTGATGCAGGGTCCTGTGTCATTGTTAGTAGATCCAGTTATTAGCAAGCTATCCTTTCTACTGAGTCCAAGCTGGACAGCTTTTGTGGCTTTAGGTCACTGCTAGTTTCACCTTCCTCAGGACTGTAAATAAGTCTGTCCCTCCTCCCACATAGCAGTTTTTAAAAATGTGTGTAGGAGGCCATCATATCTTTCCTCCAGGCTCCGTCCTGTTCTTTTCCTTACATCTTACTTTGCCATGACAAACAGACCTTCCATTTGACTCTCTCCCTTGGATGAGACCTGCTTTGTTAAGATCTGAATTAGTCGGGGTTCTCTAGGGAAATAGAATAAATACACATTGGGGGTCAGGAAGAGAGAGACAGAGAAAGAGATTGATTGATTGACTGATCGTAAGGAGTTGGTTCACATGATAGTGGAGTGGTGGGCAGGCTAGAGACCCAGGAGGCTCATGGTGCAGATGAGCCACAGGCAGTCTGCTGCAGAATTCGCCCTTGTTCGTAGGAGGTTAGTCTCTTGTTCTGTTCAAGGCTTTGACTGATTGGGTGGCGACCACACACTACGGAGGGCAATCTGCTTTACTCAAAGTCCCCAATTTAAACATTAATCTTGAAAAACATCCCCACAGAAACATCCAGAATGATGTTTGAGCCCCATCTGAGGGGGCCATCACGATGTCTGTCTGGAGAATGTGGTGCGTATGCCTGAGCTCAGCAAGCCAGCTGCAGCACCGCCCAGCCCTGGGGTGGGTGACGGGGGCGTATCGCATCCTTCTGCACTCCTCACACACCTCTGAGGACAGTGGGGATTCATCCAACTCTGTGCTCCTCAGATGCATAGGATCACGAGGTCTGATGTCTTCCCTCTGCCCATGATCCGGACCAGGTTTCTTGACAGACTAATCTACACTCATTGTTTCCATTGCTTCGTCAGTTATTCTTTAACTTCTTTTCATCTGGTTTCTGTCTCCACTCACATTCTCTTAGTCCCCAAATTTAATGGGAGCTGTGGGCCACCACACCCCTGACCCTCTGTGGCCCTGGACACTCTGGAAGCCCTTCCTTCCCTTGGCCAACATGATCCACACTCTCCTCCCATTTTGTTCAGCTCAACAACTTGGAGTGGCTGTGTGTCACCCACTGCCGGTGCTGGCGACACAGCACCCGCTCAGACCTCCTCTCCCTCAGTTCTCCCGACTCTGCCTCTCTTCAGGCTCCTCCCATTCTCGGTAAAGAAGAAAAAGCACAATAAGGGGCACCTGGGTGTCAAAGTCGGTTAAGCATCCGACTTCGGCTCAGGTCATGATCTCACGGTTTGTGGGTTTGAGGCCCGTGTTGGGCTCTGTGCTGACAGCTGAGAGCCTGGAGCCTGCTTCCCCTTCTGTGTCTCCCCCCCACTCTGACCCTCCCCTGCTCACACTGTCTCTCTCTCTCTCGGAAATAAATTTAAAAAATTTTTAAAAATTAAAGAGAAAGCACAATAATATAGGCTGCACAGAACTCCATAAAATATGCATTATCCGTTAACTAAATACTGAGCTACTACAATGTGCAAGACATTGTAAGGCCCCCACCCCAAAACAACCGAGATGTAGCCTTTCCCCTGAGGGAATTAACAGTCTGGGAGCAGGGGAGAGAAACATGTTCACAAGCACATTCCTGATCAAGCAGAAAGCACAAGGGCTCTTAGACGTCACTCTGTGCTGTGAGTTAAGATCAAAGACGGGAACCCAGGTCTCAGGCAAGTGGCCCCTGGGTTGCAGCCTGATGTGAGTGCAGGATTCGGGCACGTGGGGCAGAAGGAAGGGCAGACCAGGCAGGTGAGGCGGGAGGCACGCCAGGTCCGGGATGCGGACAGCGGCATGGCGTGCTGAGCGGCGTGCTTTAGGAGGGTCTTCTAGGGGCATCGGGGGCTCCTTCGGTTCAGCCTCTGACGCAGGATTTCAGCTCAGGGCATGATCCCAGGGTCGTGGGAATTGTGCTCTGCGCTCAGCGTGGAGCCTGCTTCAGATTCCTTCTCTTTCTCCCTCTGCTCCCCTCCCCCACTAGCACGTTCTGTCTCTAATTAAATAAAATAAAAAAATAAAAAATAAAAAAAATAAAATAAAAACAAAACACTGTCCTCTAATAGTCACCTAGCTGACCAGGAATGATCAGTGATGGACCAGATCAGGTGGCAGCAAGCAGGGCGGAGTCAGAGGGAGGCCGAGGAGAGGGGGAGGAGACCCCTGGAGCACCGAGCAGAGGGAGAATCTTCAGGGATGGGCCACACGGGGGAGAGGACGATGAAGGGGAGTTCCTGGTTCGGAAATTCAGTGATGGAGATGACGGCACCGTCCTCATCAGAGACGGCACTTAAAGCTACATGTGTGGGTGATGGTGGCTTCAAGAGAGGAAAGACTATCTCATGGATGAAGCCTGGGCATCGCTGTTGTGTGTGGGAATGAGGTACCGCTGAGGAAGCACACTTCTGCGCTCCCGGACGTGTTCTGAATTTGCTTACAGCGGCCAGCATTTCTTCAGAATCGGAAAAATTCTTTAAATTTGGTTCTGTCATGATTACTAAACTTTTTATCAATGTTAAATTATTAAAATTAACACTGCCTACTTTTAAAAGTTTGGGACTAGGAGAAGAATGGAGAAAAATTAAAGGCCAGTGCCCCAGTACTAAAGATAACCACATTAACATTTTATTCATTTTCCTACAGTTCTTTTTCTACATTTTTTTAGTGTCTATATATTCATAAGTGCTTCAAATTGGATTTCTGAAAGCTGGTGGAATATCATAACTACGGGAGAAAATTTTTCCCTGAGGAACTGCTGTGTGCTTGTGGGCTTATTCCCATCATAAGGAAAAGCGTTCATAATAAAATAATTTGCTCTTATGATTTATCCAGCTGTTATTGTGAAAAGAGGCAATAAGCCCTCTGCATTCTTAGAAGATCCCTAGAGATTTCCTTTCCTTTGATGCTTGGTCTAAAGTACTTTTTTTTTTTTCTTTAGTGATTTTTAAAGAAAGCTCGAAGCTTAGATGTTTCCTGAGCCCTTGTGTATCTGAGAATGCCATTTTGCATCTTGGCCATTACCTCTCAAAACTTTTCTTCATTGTCCTTTGGCATTTAATGGAGATGAAAAGTTGCATTCTGAGATCGCCTGGATTTTTGTTCTTTTATGTGTAAGCCTGTTATTTCCAGCTGAATGCTTTTCATACTTACTTCCCAGCTTTTTTTAGGTACTCCAAAAAAGGGGGTGAAGGCCCTATGATCAATCTGTTTGGGAAATACTGGTTCCTATATGCAATGCTAGAGATGATTTGTAATTGTAGGATTCCTAACTTTCAACACTCAGGTAGCATTTCCCAAATGTATTTAACAGCAGGACCTTTTTGAGTTCACAGTCACAGTTCGTAAGTAAAGGCTGCAAAGCCCAACTTGGGATACGCTAGTTTATAATTTTAATTATATTCATAATTAACCTCTCAAAGAATAAGCAGATTATGTCTAGGCAAGGGTCTCTTTTCACTGCTTTATTTGTTTTGGTCTGGAATGAGGATTCTTTTTTATTAAAAAAAAAACCTAAAATGCACATAAGATTTATTGTTTCAACCACTTCTATTAAACATTTTTAGTAATGTTTTTTTAAAATTCTTTTATAGTTTGTCAAGTTGGTTTCCATATAACACCCTGTGCTCATCCCGAGTGCCCTCCTCCATGCCCATCNTTTTTTTTTTTTTTTTGTCAATACCATACTGTCTTGATGATGACAGCTTGGTAGTAGAGGCTAAAGTCTGGGATGGTGATGCCTCCCATTTTGGTTTGCTTCGTCAATATTACTTTAGCTGCTTGGGGTCTTTTGTGGTTCCATATAAATTTTAGGATAGTTTGTTCTAGTTTTGAGAAGAATGCTAGTGTGATTTTGATTGGAATTGCATTGAATGTGTAGATTGCTTTGGGTAGTAATGACATTTTAATTATATTTATTCTTCCAATCCATGATCATGGAATGTTTTTCCATTTCTTTTTGTCTTCTTCAATTTCCTTCATAAATTTTCTATAGCTTTCATCACACAGATCTCGTATATCTTTGGTTAGGTATATTCCTAGGTATTTTATGGTTTTTTTTTTTTGTGCAAATGTGAATGGGATCAGTTTCTTGATTTTGTGTTGCTTCATTATTGTTGTATAAAAATGCAACTGATTTCTGTACGTTAACTTTGTATGCTGCAACTTTGCTGAATTGTTGGATCGGTTCTTGTAGGCTTCTGGTGGAGTCNCCCTGATAATTGCTTGTGTTTCTGAAGGATTGGTTGTAATAAGTCCTTTTTCATTCGTGATTTTGTCTATTTGGGTGCTCTCTGTTTTTGAGAAGTCTGGCTAAAGGTTTATCAATTTTATTTTTAAAAAAAAAAACCAAGCCTTGGTTTCATTGGTNGTTTTCTTTCCATTTCTATTTTTTGGAAGAGCTTGAGAAAAATGGGTATTAGTTCTGTTTTAAATGTCTGGTAGAATTTCCCATGGAAGCCAGGGCTCTTATTTGTTGGGAGATTTTGATAACTGATACAATTTCCTCACTAGTTATGGGTCTCCTCATATTTTCTGTCTCTTCCCGTGTGAATTTTGGTAGTGAGTGTGTGTTTAGGAATTTGTCCATTTCTTCTAAGTTGTCCAGTTTGTTGGCATATAATTTTTCATAGTATCCCCTGATAATTGCTTGTGTTTCTGAAGGATTGGTTGTAATAAGTCCTTTTTCATTCGTGATTTTGTCTATTTGGGTGCTCTCTGTTTTTGAGAAGTCTGGCTAAAGGTTTATCAATTTTATTTTTAAAAAAAAAAAAACCAAGTCTTGGTTTCATTGGTCTGTTCAACTGTTTTTTTGGATTATATATTGTTTATTTCTGCCCTGATTTTTGTTATTTCTCTTCTCCTACTGGGTTTGGGGTGCTCTTGCGAGCAGCTCTCCATCTAGTCCCTATGCTGTTAGATTTTGTACTTGCGCTTTTTCTAATTTCTTGGAAGAGGCCTGGAGTGCAATGTACTTTCCTCTTAGGACTGCCTTTGCCACATCGCATAGAGTTTGAATTGTTGTCTTTTCATTTTCATTTGTTTCCCATATTTTTTAATTTCTTCTTTAATTGCCTGATTGGCCCATTCGTTCTCTAGTAGGGTGTTCTTTAACCTCCATGTTTTTGGAGATTTTCCAGACTTTTTCCTATGACTGATTTCAAGTTTCATAGCGTTGTGATCTGAAGGTGTGCATGGTATGATCTCAATTCTTTTATATTTATTGAGGGCTGCTTTATGTCCCAGTATGTGATCTAAGAGAATGTGCCATGTGCACTTGAGAAGAAAGTGAATTCCATGGCCTCAGGATGTAGAGTTCTAAATATATCTGTCAGATCCATCTGGTCCAATGTGTCATTCAAGTCCATTGTTTCTTTAGTGATTTTCTGTCTGGTTGCTCTATCCATTGCTGTAGGTGGAGTATTAAAGTCCCCTGCTATTAGCACATTCTTATCCATAAGATTGTTTCTGTTTGTGATCGTTTTATGTATTTGGGTGCTCCCAAATTCGATGCATAGACGTTTATCATTGTTAGCTCTTCCTGATGTATAGAGCCTGTAATTATTATATAATGCCCTTCTTCATCTCTGGTTACTGCCTTTAAAGTGCAGTTTGTCCAATATAAGTATGGCTACTCCAGTTTTCTTTTGATTTCCAGTAGCATGATATTTCTCCATTCCCTTACTTTTAATCTGAAGGTGTCCTCGGGTCAAAAATACGTCTCCCAAAATAAGTGGATTTTGTTTTTTTAATCCATTCTACTACCCTCTGTCTTTTGATTGGAGCATTGAGTCCATTTACATTCAGTGTTATTATTGAAAATAAGGTTTAGAGTCATTGTGTTCTCTGTAGGATTCATGCTTGTGGTGGTGTCTCTGGCACTTTGTGTTCCTTGCAACATTTCCCTCCTAGAGTCCCCCTCAGGATTTCTTGTAGGGCTGGTTTAGTGGTGATGAATTCCCTCAACTTTTTGGTTGTTTGGGAAAACCTTGATCTCTCCTTCTATTCTGAATGACAGGCTTGCTGGATAGAGGATTCTTGGCTGCATATTTTTCCTGTTCATCACATTGAAGATTTCCTGCCATGCCTTTCTGGCCTGCCATGTTTCAGTAGGTAGGTCTGTCACCACTCTGATTTGTCTCCCTTTGTACGTTAGGGCCCTTTTCTCCCTAGATGCTTTCAGAATTCTCTTTGTCCTTATATTTTGCCAGTTTCACTATGATATGTCGTGCAGAAGATCGATTGAAGTTACGTCTGAGGGGAGTTCTCTGTGCCTCTTGGATTTCAGTGTCTGTTTCCTTCCCCAGATTGGGGAAGTTCTCTGCTAGAATTTGTTTAAGTACCCCTTCAGCCCTTTGTCTCTTTTTCTTTTGGAATTCCTCTGATAAGGATACTGTTCCATTTGATTGCATCACTCAGTTTTTGAACTCTCCTTTCGTGTTCCTGGACCAATTTATGTCCCTTTTTCTCGGCTTTCTCTTTTTCTAGAGTTGTGTCTTCTAATTCACCTATTGTGTCTGCCTCTTCAATCCATGAATCCATGCAGTAGACGCCTTCATTTTATTATGCATCTCATTTATAGCGTTTTTTAATTCATCACAGCTATTTTTAGGGTTCATAATCTTTGNATCCATGAATCCATGCAGTAGACGCCTTCATTTTATTATGCATCTCATTTATAGCGTTTAATTCATCACAGCTATTTTTAGGGTTCATAATCTTTATAGCATTAGTTTCTCTGATGTCTTCCATACCTTTTTCAAGCCCAGCGATTAATTTTAGGACTATTGTTCTAAATTCTTGGTCAGTTATGTTGCTTATATCTGTTTTGACCAGTTCTTTAGCTGTCACTTCTTCCTGGAATTTCTTTAGAGGAGAGTTCTTCCGTTTCATCATTTTGGCTAGCTTTCGGTCTCTTGTAGGTTTTAAAAGCTTGTCACGCTCTGCACCTGTGAGTACTGCTGTATTAAATGAGGCTCACTGACTGTCCAGGGCCTGTCTGTTCAGGAAGCGTTCTTTGAATGGTGTCTCTTGGTCTCTCTTTTGAGACTTTGGTTATTTTATTTCCCTACTCGTAGTGGTATATGAGACTCTCCACCATATGTCCTTTCGCTTGTTTCTTGAGGAGACCTATGAGGCTGTCTTCTTAGTGGACTCCATCTCTTTTGGGGTTCTACTAGGCTCTTGGGGTTCAGCATTCTTTGGCTTCAGCCCTTCTTTGTTTGAAAGATACAGGTAGGAAGTACGGAACTATTTCTCTGCCATCTTGCCTCGCTGACCAATGTTTATTTTTGAGAGAGAAAGAGGTAAGAGTGCAAGCAGGGGAGGGTCAGAGAGAGAGGGAGACACAGAATCTGAAGCAGGCTCCAGGCTCTGAGCTGTCAGCACAGAGCCTGATAGGCAGCTCAAACCCATGAACCATGAGATCATGACCTGAGCCGAAGTCGGATACTTAACCGACCGAGCCACCCAGGCGCCCCTGTTTTAACCACTCTGAAATGTACAGTTCGGTGGCATTAAGTACATTCTCATTACTGGGCAACTATCAAAGATTCCCTTATTAAACTGCACCCTACTTTTTTCTTTTCATCTCAAGACAGTTTCCTTAAATTCCCTGAATAGAATGTACTCACCAGAGCAACTCCAATGTGCTCAGTGCTGTTTGGAGCACTGGGAAAACACAAGAATTGATTTTTTTCTTATTGCCTTTGTTCCAGCTTTTGTGGCTTCATCCTCGGGAACCCTGTCCTCCCGGAGGACGTGACACCCCTCTCGGCCTCTTTGCCGTCAGTCTCCCCACATCGACCTGTATACTGAGATGCTTCCCAAGTTTGACCTTGACGTTTTAAATCACTGTACTCACATCTTCATTTTCCTCATTCTCCCTACTCCCTATCTTTTTTCTTTTTTTAGCTCATCCTATTACCTTATTTCTGCTCATCTTTTCTTTTATGGTTTCATTAATACTGTGTTTTCTCACACCTCACTAAGAATACTGGAGAGGTTTCCTACAGTGTGCTTTACTTCCTTTAAAAATAATGTTCTGGGCACCTGGGTGGCTCAGTCAGTTAAGCATCTGACTTCAGCTCAGGTCATGCTCACGCTAACAGCTCAGAGCCTGAAGCCTGTTTGGATTCTGTGTCCCCCCTCTCTCTCTCTCTGCTCCTCCCCTGCTTGCACTCTATCTCTCAAAAATAAATAAACATTAAAAAAAAGTTAAAATAATTTTCCAAATTCTGACCCTCCAGGTAGTCTTTCCCCTTCCTTTTTCTGAAGAATGCGTGTACAGAGGCTCCACACGGATTCTTCTCCTCCCTCACCTTCAGCGAGGAAAAGGCCCAGAGGCTTCTCGCTGGGTTTCCCAGTGGTACCATTTCTGACCTGCAGGGTGATGTCAATTTCTGCAACTCCATTCCCGGAGCGGAGCTAGCGTTTGCGTGGTGCGAGGCTGCCAGGTAAGATCTTCCCTTCCTTTGGCTCAGACACGGTGAATAAACGGGGTGGAGCTCAGACATCGCCGCATTCCTCCCCAGGCACCAGTATCGGGGCCTCTCCTGTTGGCATCATCGCCCCCGAGCCTCGCCCTCCCCTCCCCAGTGTTGTTGTGGGCATCGAGGGGGCTCCCCTGGAGGCCTTGCCCTGACACCTGCCCACGTTCTTTGTGAGATGCAGTTTCCAAGTGTTCACAGATGGGGAAGCTCAGATGGGCACGAGGTGCAGGAGGGTAAGTGGCCGCGCCGTGGCGAATGTAGGAGTCTTGCGCTGGGGCCAGGCTGGTGGCTCCGCTTTCTGGCTGGTGCACACTTCGGGATTCTCAGTGCCAGCAGGAGGTAGGGGCAGAATGAGAGGTCTGTCAAGCCTCTGTCCAGGGGATCTGGGATGTGTGGGCTACTGACCTTTCTTCATCTGGTCTCATCTGTTTTCGAGCCTGTAGAAATTCCTCCAGATCCTGAGAACGGGCTGGACGTGTGCTCTAGTTGTGGGAATTTTACATCTGGCTGTTTGCCTCGTCTTCGGTCATTGAGGAACAAGCAGAAGAGGCTGTTAGCAGATGCCATTTTCAGCTAAAGCCTATAATTAAATTCTTGACTTTGATGGTAGGAATAGCCCACTGACTGAAGAATTTCTCTCCTTTTTTTAACAGGCAGTGATACAATATGCAAGAATGCAAAGCAGATGGGTTCAGGCTGAAGGCAGACATGCCCCAAATCCTACTTTCCTTATTTACTGGTTGCTGGATATTGGCACGTCACTTGTTGATTGCACTTCCCTTTGTACATTCACAGTCCAGCCAGAAGAGCAAGAGTGGGGGTCCTCTCTGTCTTGCGCCCACCCGTGTAGTGCCCAAGCACTCAGGCCCCGTGCTGTCAACTACAAAGACTTGGCAAACCATAACTGCTCCACGTGCGTTTTTAAGCGGTAGTCATTCAGAAGAACTATACGTGTAACTCTTCTGAACAATCAGAGATCAGTACGTGAGACTGGCTGGATTAAGGAAATGCACATACCTTGAATTTAAGAACGCTAGGCTCTCGTGTTTATTAGCTTATTGAGATTTCCATATGTTCAAAAATCTGCCAAAAAGGCTAAAAGCCAGAATAATTAAAACAAATTATTATTCCAAATCCCATCCATTTCAGCTTTTTCAGAAGTTATTACTGAAATCAGAAACAAGGGCTCACAGCTGGAACATTTACAACAACGTTCATATCTACATGACCTTGATTTAAAAGAGCCAGGTGCTTCCATCATTCAGAATCCATGAGGAAAGTTTCGAAGTCTGGATCCAGGTCAGAAACAAGGGCACTTACGAAGTCATCAATAGAAGGACATTTCTGAAGCATACCTGGAAACAGAGAGGAGGTCAGCCAACACATCCACCTGCAGACAGTAAAGAGGGACAAAGACACTCAACACTAGGGGAACATTCTGGGTTTTTGAAATGAGAACTTGGCTCTATGACCTGCCTATATGAATATTACAAAAAGTCATGAGTTAAAAAAAAAAAAAAAAAAAATCATGGTCAGTATGTGGGCCCTGAAGCTATTTATCTACTCAGCAGTTCGAATAGAGATTTATGACCAAAAAGGTTTCCCAAGAGTTTTTATATTGCAGGTATTTCTATATACTTAGAACGATGTTAGAAGACTGAATTGCTAATTATCTCTGAGTGCACTGGTTCAGAATTTAATACATTTAGTTGCTTATCAAGTTCTATACACTTAAAAATCAATCAAATGTAATTCTTTTGTAGAAATCTCATATCAGAGTCAAGTTATTGGCTTTTCTCCAGATTTTCCTATATTGGAGAACTCCTAGATTTGCAACTTTCTAACTATAATGAGGCTCACTTAAAATATCTGGTACTCAGATTTCCTCAATCTAACATTCAAGGTGGCTATAAAGATAAAACAAGAAGATGTAATAAAACAGTGAGGCAAAATGTCTAGCACATATTAACAATTCAGTAAAAAGCTTATTTATCACCACCTTTCACTCTCAAGGAAGCCAAAGACAAAGATTCAAGCAATCAGCGTTGTTGTTTTGACTAATATTCCTGGCAGATAATGCTAACTCGGGGGCTGAACAGGGCTGTATACATTGGTCTTTAATTTGGGAGTGGATCCCATAAAACTCATTCAAAGACTGCCAGGGTCCTCTATTACATCTCAGTCTTTAATGCAATTCGATTAATAGGTCTTGTGCATTCACTGTGTGTAAAGGACCAGGCCAGGTCACAATGGGACTAAGTGTGAAGGCTAAAATTATGAAGTGCAGAGAAGAAAATACCTTTGTGACTCTGAGGTAGGCAATGGTTTTGTAGACAAGAA
This sequence comes from Crocuta crocuta, assembly GCF_008692635.1. NCBI lineage: Eukaryota > Metazoa > Chordata > Mammalia > Carnivora > Hyaenidae > Crocuta > Crocuta crocuta. Next base: position 6,037,974 of record NW_027532842.1, on the reverse strand, counting down.
AGTAATAACCATAAATTAAAAAAAATGATACACTAGATTTTATCAAAATAAAAGAAAACTTCTATTCTTTAAAAGAAATCCTGAAGGAAATGAATAAGTAAATGAAAAAATAGGGGAAAACACTCCACATAATATATATCTCATATTGGATTTGTATCCAGAATATATAAAGGACTCCTCCAACTTATAGAAAGTATTTTTTAAAATGGGGCACCTGCTTGGCTCAAGCAGTTGGGCATCTCTTGATTTTGGCTTAAATCATGATCTCATGGTTCATGATATGGAGCCCCAGGTCAGCCTTGTTCGTGGTGACAGCAGGGAGCCTGCTTAGGACTCTCTTTCCTCTCTCCCAACTGATGGGCACTCTCCTTCTCCCAAAGTAAATAAACATTTAGGGGCAACTGGGTGGCTCAGTCAGTTAAAATTCCTCCAGATTTTCCTATTTTGGAGAACTCCTCATAAATAGAGATTTGGCTCAGGTCATGATCTTGCAATTCATGGGTTGGAGCCCCACATTGGGCTCTCTGCTGTCAGTGCAGAGCCCACTTCGGATCCTCTGTCTCCCTTTCTTTGTCCCTCCTCTTTCATGCGCGCATGCGCTCTCCCACAATAAAAAACTAAACATTAAGTAAACATTCATTAAAAAAGCAATTAAATGTAAAGTGGTGCAGCCACTCTGGAAAACAGTGTGGAGGTTCTTCAAAAAATTAACAGTAGAACTCCCCTATGACCCAGCAATAGCACNTGTGGGCTGAGGTGGGGGGGGGTGGGAAGAGGGGGGATGGGCATGGAGGAGGGCACTGGTTGGGATGAGCACTGGGTGTTATATAGAAACCAACTTCACAATAAACTATAAAAGAAAAAAATTTCCATGCAAAAAGATCAGCAAAATAAAAAAATTTAAGAGGGACAAAAGATTTGAGTATAACTTTCACAAAAGAAGACAACTAAATAAACACAACAGGTACTGAGAAGACACAACATCATTGTCATCTGGGAAAAGAAAACTACACAACACACCCACCAGAATGGCTAAAATGCCTACAAAGACCAAATGTAGGCAAGGCTGTGGGCCATCCTGCACTGCCCCGCATCAGCGGTGGAGGAGTGAAATGGTACAACCACTTTGGAAAAAGATCTGGCAGTTTCTTCTTTTTAATTAAAAAAATTTTTTAAATGTTTACTTAGAGAAAGAGAGAGAAAGCAGGGGAGGGGCAGAGAGAGGGAGACACAGAATCCGAAACAGGCTCCAGGCTCTGAGCTGTCAGCACAGAGCCCGACGCAGGGCTGGAAAGCACAAAGCACGAGATCATGACCTGAGCTGAAATCAGACGCTTAACTGACTGGGCCACCCAGGTGCCCCGGCAGTTTCTTATAAAACTAAGCACACATGATCCTATGACCCAGCAATTTCCTCCCAGACTACATCAACAAAAAAGGATTTTACAACTCAAACTGGAAACAACACAAGTCTGCATCCACGGGACATGGATAAACATACATGGTCTATTTGGAAAACAGAATACCACTGAGCAACAAGAAGGAACAGTCCCCTACTACATGAAACAACATGGATGAATCTCCAGAGCCTTCCACAAAGTAGTCCATCCTGTCTGATTTGATTCATAGCAAGTTTGAAGGTGGGCCAAACTAATCTATGGTAAAAACACCAGAAGAGCGGTTGCTTATAGGCGTGGAGATGACAGATGACTGAGAAGGGGCAGAAGCCGTTGGGTGTGACGCTAGTGTTCTACCCATGGACAGTGATCCAAGTTATTAGGGCGAGTCTGTGCCTCAGAATTCATTAAATGGCACATTAAAGATTTATGCATTTCACTGTACATAAATATTACCTAAAAAAGAAAAGTAGAGAAATAACACATATAAAAGTGTCTGGGGTAAATGTACTGCCATCTGACACTTGCTTTGAAAAGTTATTATAGACGCATGATGGATTGACGGGTGGCTAGAGGAATGGATGGTTGGGTGTGTTTCAAAGACAATAAAATGTTCATTGTAGAAAGCTAAATGGCAAGTCCATGAGTGCTTACTGTACTATTCATTCAATTTTTCTGAATGTCTAAAAATTTTCAACATAAAACGTTTGGGGAAAAAGTCAACCATGGGTGCCAGCAGCGTACAAAGGGCAGCTGGTGCGAGGAGAGAGGGGGGAAGAAGAATTCTGATGGAGAGATTCAGATGGCCTGGTGGGGGGTGGGGTCTGAGTAGAAACTTGAAGGACAGGGAAGCGTCAGGTTCAAATGAGGCCCCTCCAGGTGGAGAGGACGATGTAGGAAGGCGCGGAGGTGTGAGAGGAAGAGGATGCGTATGGACCACGAAGGGGTCTGCTGGGGCCGGGGGGAGGGGGGCAGCCCTGGGAGACATGTTTTAGGAAAGACTCTGAGACTTGGAATGACAGTGAGCAGGAGGAGAGAGCANGAGCAATCCACGTGCAGGCCATCAGGCCTCAGTCAGCTGTGAACAGAGTTCACGGGTGGGTCCAGGACAGGACACACGGGTACGGTCATTCCCATTATGGGATCAACCTCGCGGGAAAGTGCCCAAGAACTGGCTTATGTGGTGGACACACAAGCAGCGCAAATGCGTTCTCCTAAGTCAGACTGGGCCTGCAGGAGTTGAGAAGAATGTCCTAATATTTTCAACTGTGGACCAAAATATTCTCATCCCCGTTCCAGTTCAATTCTGCTGTTTTCACTCAGGAAATATCTGAGAAACAGGGAGAAGCTGCTGAAAGAGAAGTTCACTGCTTTGTTTTTATTTATAAAACTAAAGTTCAAAGCATAATTTTCTTTTTATGGTAAACTCATCTCTCTGGGTGAAAGGCCTTTCCTCTGATCCAGCTGTGTCACAAAGGATGGAAATGGTGAGTCTCTGGTGATTCCTCAAGTAGCCCATTTCACACTGGATCTTTAGATGTAGGTTATTGCTTAAGTAGAAGCAATCTCGTTAATAAATCGGGTTTCATGCACTTCCTACGCACCAAGTCTCTTAATGCAGAGAACAGCTGTAGGGAAAACATTTAAACATGGCTTTCAATCAACTGTGTTAACCTATTACACCCTTTTCTTTCCTTTAGTATGTGAAACATTCTATAATTAAATGACTAGCCGTTTTTAATTAATGCCTGGAACTGTCAGAAGGTAAAGCCCATTTATTCAGAGCCAACCCATTCAGTTAAGCATGGCCTCCTGTCCCTTTGAAGTGGTTCGTTTTACCTCGACAAACTGCCAGTAGAAATGTGACCTTGCTCCGTCCTTCTCGGGACACGGGCCCGACCAGCACACGTCCTTCTCCGGTTTCCCGCCCTCAGCCACGCCTGCGTCTCGGAATGGCAATTATGGCAGCGGCGAAAGGAAAACATACACGCTCGTGGTATTTTTAAACACAATCTGGTCAGCAGGAAGGGATTTGGTAATTTTTGCGCGTCCTGGGGCTGCTAAGGATGAAGGTCCCCCAAGGAAGAAGCCAAGGCCCGCTGGGGTAAAGAACAACCCTGAGGCAAGGCTTCCCTTGGCATACTGCGACGGCATCCTCGCTCACATTAGATTTACGTGTTCGGCAAGCGTCAACACGAACCGACTTCTACACAGAGAATTAAAAGAGAAATGCAGTGTTTCAGGCAGTTCCCTAAGGGAGAGGAGCTGAAATTAGCTTTTGTATGTGTGTACGGTCCCCCCAAATTCCAGGAACTCTCTGGTTTTCTAAAAAGCGGACAAAGATGTCCTCCTGGTCTTTGAGCCCTAATCTTCAAGGGTGACGATTAGACCCGCAGGCTCTCGGGGGCCCCTTGGGAGATGGGTTGGGCTGTTCAGTCCCTAAGTGAGTGGGATTTCCAAATGTGTTTCACCGTGGAAGTTACTAAGTTAGGGGCAAAACAGACGGATTTTGCCAAAAAAGGACGGAAACCTCACAATTAAAGAGGAGAGTGTTGACGGCAACGTAAGAAAGAAAACTGCATTAGGAAAGATGCCGCACGTATTACTAGTTCCTAGAGAGGAAGAGGTGGCTGGCTTTCATCTGTCCTAGGAAGAGAGAATTCATAACGTGTAGCTGAAGAATGACGATTTCATTTATGTTTCTCTTCATGTTACCTGAGAGGCAAATGGGCTAATAACAGCTGGTACAAGCCAGGACATTTTCGGCCTGGCCGCGCCGCTCCAGCTAGCCTGTTTCATACCCTCACGGCAGCGGGGCAGTTATTCTGGGCCCGACTAAAATCAAGTATGATCTCAAAAGGATTTCAAGGCTGACTCCTGAAGCAGTAGGGTTCCCAAAGTGCACTATGTGCTGTTCTTTCTAGTGCCTGTTGGCACAGAGCTGGAGACACAGTGAGGACGAAGACGCCAGGCTTGGGGACCTGGCCACACACGGCTGGTCTGGAAAGGGTTTATCAGAAAACCGCGTTCCAGCAGTTATCCGCTGAGCCAGGCACCGTGCGAAGAGCATCAACTCACCTGAACCTTAAAACCCATCTGCGAGGGGTCTGTCTTACAGACAACACAGAGCAAAGGCAGGTCACACAATTCTTACTCTTGTTGTGATGCTACAAGCCTGGTCCCTGGAGCCCACGCTCTCAGAGCCCTCATGTCTTGGGGTTTTTATCAAACACCTTCTAAGTGCCCGTGTTTAAATACCAGCATCCCGGGTATGACAAAACCCGTATGTGTGGAGATATTCAGGGGAGTGAGGGGAGAGTCTGATAGCTGCCCGATGCCTACATAGACCCAACTTATTAACTGTCCCCTTACTGCCTTGAAGACAGGGCCAAAATGTCCATGTTGGGGGGCAACTCAGTTTTGGTGCTGCAGGGTACACGTTGTGAATGGTCACAACTACTTAGCTGTCCACGGAGCCAGAGTGCAGGGGACCTGGGAGCAGGCTCTGCAGACACGGCTGGTACCGGGAAGTGGCTCTGGCCAGCTGTGACCCGGACCCACAGCAAGCTCTCCCTGTCCGGGCGCGATGCTCGGCCATGTTCGGCTGCTGCTGCAGTTCTAGAAATCATCAGGGCAGAGAAAGGCGCCTGAGAGTTCTGCCCTTAAGGATGTTTTCTGGGTGGCCTCCAAGTAATCTGCCGTAACTCCTTGCAAACAGAAGCCCTTACATGTTCAAGGGGCTCCCAACTATGCATATTTTGATGCTTTTACCCAGAGCAAATCTCGTCAGTTCCAAGATGAGTTCAGTGCGTGTACGAAGCTGCCAGTTTACGCCCTGTTAGTCTGTAATGGATAATACATAATCTAACCAGGCCATCATTTAAGTATCAACATATTCTTGGCAGGAACGCTTTAACCTCTTGCGTGCCCATCGGGATGTACGACTAATACAATCCGTTGAAAAAAATGACAAGGCAACTGGCTGGCATGTTGATTATGCCTCTCAGACAAGCTGGCAAAGCTGGCATCTTGCTACGTTTCCCTTTACTACATGCCCGAGAGTGCAGGAAACTGAGGCACTTAACACACTGTGTATACACACACACTCATATACACACATATACGTATATATAGATGTGTGTGTGTACATATATATGGGGGGGCGGGGAGAGGCAGAGGGAGAAAGAAAAAATCCCAAGGAGGCTCCACGCTCAGTGTGGAGCCTGACATGGGGCTCAATCATGACCCTGGGATTGTGACCTGAGCCGAAATAGAGTCAGATGCTCAAACAACTAAGCCACCCAGCCGCCCCAAGAATTATTTTGAACCTTGGAAGAGAAGAGTTAGCGCCTGCTCTTTGGGTCTGTTTCATATGTTGCTCAACACCAACCAAGGCTGCCCTTCACTCAATGAAACTGGTTGAGAGAGACCAAAGTTTCGTGAAAGCAAAGAAGGGCAGTTGAAGTAACTGTGAATAAAACCTCTGTGAAGTTTTCTCACTCACTCCTCATTCACGGTGTATCTGAGTGTCTATAGTCAACTGAAGGCAGGCAGAAAGATCACAGAATTACTTATTAGGAAGAAATAGTATATACACTGTATAAATATTACTAAGAATCTGTTTTATAGGAATATATGATACGGCAGTTCTAAGAGTGTAGTTTGCAAACAACCTGCGAACCTGCCAGAAATACAAATTTTTGGCCTTGACCCCAGACCTCTCGAGTCAGGAGCTGGGAGGGAGCTCGGAGATCGGTGATTCTGACGAAGCGTAAGAACCGCAGCCCGGACGGACGCGCGGATGCGGAGGAAAAGCGGAAAATGAGTTCTCCCGCTGGCCAACTATGACTTGCACGGTCTGGGGCAAGAAAGATGTATCGATTTTCTATTCAAGTAACTTAAAAATAATAGTTGTTTTCTCAAGTGAAATAGGAAACAAGCATAGAAAACAAAAGCAGGATTTGCTTGGAACACTGTTCAAAGTTACGATGGCCGAGCCTTGGGAGAGAGGACACAGCTGGCTGGAAAAGCACCTAAAAGGATCAAGCGGATTTGGCAGGAAAATAGTCTGAAGATCTCTGGGGGGGGGGAGGAGGGGGAGGGGGGAGTGGTTGTTGCTGAGGTCGACTCCCCACAGACTTGGCAAGGGGTTCAGAAAGGACACCCCACCCGGACGCTGAGCTCCACGCACCACGCCCACGAGCGGAGCCACGCCCTGCTCCACGTAAGATGGAAAGTCCCTTCCAACCTTTACCAAAACGCCGCTGCTCTGAGTAGCTGTGTGCCGAGCACTGTGTGCCGGAGACGCTAGGCACACAGACACCAGGGGGACACGACTTCTGTTCTGGGCAAGCTCACTATGTGGGGAGAAAACCATGGAAACGCATAATAGTTAACGCAGAGCAAACGTGTATGGAAGGTACAGAATCGTGCAAGGGAGCGAGTGGCCGAGTCACAAGCCCATCGTGGCAGGCGGGGTGGCAAAAGCAGCTGGGGCCGTCGGTCCTTCTCCCGAGACCCCAGGAGCTGCTCCTTCGAGCTGTGTCGTGACCTCCCCCTGGATCCTATGGCCGCCTGCGTCGTATTCCAAAACATTCTGCTTTGCTAAGCCCGAGTGGGTTCCAGCTTCTCAAGAAGACCCAGTTGATAAAAAGATCAGTTCACAGATTATTAAAAGGGATCCAGTGACGCCTGGGGGGGGGGGAGGAGGCACTGATATTTCTGTTTGATTAAGCATCAGCTTTCTAGACCCAGGGCTTAGACTAGAGGCAGGTAGGTTGGGGTTTTTTTGTTTTTTTGCATTTAAGTAACTGTCTTTCCTCAGATTCATGAAGTCTGAGTGATACACACAGCAAGCTTTAGGTCGGATTTCCTCTCTCCAAGTTCACTGGGAGGAGAGGAGAGTCTTCCTGGCCAAAGAGGGAGAAACGGGTGTTCCACAGTCCTGGCCGGGTGTTCGGGAGGCGTGGAGCAGGTCCACTGGGAAGCGGGGTGGGGGGTTTGGGGGGCTTGGGCTCTCCTGAAGCTGCCTCCTTCCTGTACACCTAGGGGGAACTGCCCTCGCGTCTGTGGGTTTCAAAGGTGCAAGGAAAGTTCGTGGCTTGGGTGTGCGTCCCAGGCCGTCCAGGAGAGACGAGGCCGGGGTGCTCCGTATTCGGGGACCAGGTGGAGGTGAGCCCGGTGCTATCCGACTAGCCAGCTGTTGAGAGCCCACGACAGCGGGGACAAATAACCCATCAGTTCTTTGAAACTCAAAGCTAAATGCCAATCACATTATGACATTTCAGACGCTGGTACTTGGTTTAAATTTGATCAGTTAAGTTTACAGTTCGGGCCTACAGCTACCCTTTATTTAGGGGTCAGGCTGGCGGACCAGCACGAGCTGCAGGCTCCCAAGAGGAATGTGCTGGGGACCCCCTCCTGGGCCACAGCCCACTCTGTAAACACCAGCAGAGTGACTACCTCGTGTCCGATAAACAACCTCAGGGGCAATGTGCAGGCACAGGTTAGGGTCCGAGGCTGAATGGAACATTACCTCGTTCGGCACAGCCTTCTCTATATGGCTTCCAAGTTCAGTGTAACTCTCCTCTTCTGACTATACCGAAGTGTTCCTTTGAAGGGTTGCCCAGAGGAAACAGACAGGAAAGGGAAATTCTTCCTTTTCTAAAGAAAACTTCAGAAGCCTCTCTACACGGTACTGTGTCCTGATGGTTAAAGCACGGGTTTGGCAAGTGACTACCTGAGTTAACCAGCTGGCTAAGGGACCTCAGACCAGTCACTTAACTTTCCATACCTCGCTTCTGCTCAGAGCCATCAGAAGTAAAGGCAAAATGTTAGAGTGGAATGTAATGTTTGAAAATCATAAAACTGGCAGAATGTCACCTACTTTGCTAGACTGTTGTAAGAATTGAATGAGATAGTGCATTTCTGACAGAAAATGCTGCAACATCGGTAACAGTAACAACCAGACCCAAAGGTTTATAAAAACCTACTTCCCAGGTCAGTGAATTGAAGAATGAGGCTATTTAGTTTTTTATTTGCACAAGCTGAATTCCAAAACAGTGGTCTGTGACGAGGTATTTAGGACATGCTCATCAAACTCGCGGTCACAAGCTAGCTACCCACACAGCTTGCTTTACTTTTTTCCGCTTTCTGCCATCTGCTTTTTAGGAGATGACTGTTTATCTGCTAAATGAAGAAAACTAAAAAAAGGAAGAAACAAAAGATGTAACTAAAACCCTTATGAGGAATTATGAGAAGAGGACTGTCAGGAAGAGATCACTGGGAAGACGGGAAAGTTCTGGAAACGGACAGTGGTGATGGCTGCCCAGGATCGGGAATGTACGACACTCTGAATGCCCACTGGAATGCAGATTTTAAAATGGTACATTTTATATTATGTATACTTTACCATAATTGAAAAAACAATGAGGAAGAGGGCCCAACATGCTAACCTAGAGCCTTTGATTCACCCAGGTGGTCGGTCAGCTGGCCCTGCTCTCTCTGGGCTGTTAGCAAGCAGAACAGTAACCAGGCAGATTAGCTCTCCAGACCTGAGAACGAGTGGAAAGGCCTGCCTGTGGACTCACACCGCCACTGCCCACAGTAAGTGGCTACTTTGTGTGTGTGCTGAAATAATTCTCCGTGCCAAACGCAACTCAGTCTGATGAAGAATCACAGCACACAGGCTAGCCTGGCAGTTTGAAAAGTCTAAGGTGAATTTTATGAGCTCAGAACTCTAATTCCAGATCTGTCTCTCCCAAGCCTAGGGCAACTATATTGCTCACCTCCTCCACTTTGAAGTTCTTCTCTGCTACAAGGCGGTGATTACCCACACCTTTCTCTAAAGGTGGATTCCCACTATCTACAATCAGTTCCTGGGAAAATCAGAATATCAGCCAGAAAGTAAAATTCCTTTCTTCCTTTGAACTGAAAACAAACCCGATTGCCCCCTAGGCTCGGTTCATACCTGTCTCTGGTCAAACAGGAGGTTCTGCCCACGGGGCTGCTGACTGGCCGGGTGCAGAGGGTCTGAGCTTCGTGCTGGGCAGATGCTGAGCCGGCCATGTGAGCCCCACATACGTGGCCTGTTTACAGATTGGTTTATTTTAACTGCATCGTCAGATGTAATAATGCCACTTACAATTATACTTCTGGGTTACAAAACATTGTGCCTTTTGAAGCTCCATGCCTTCCTTAAACAAACACACCCACATATTAAACGTATACACACCCTCTTCAAAAATCGGTGCATTTACAAAAGGAGGTCTAGGCCTTGAGAACACAGGTGCTCTCTTCACTTCCATTTCTTCCTTCCAAAAAGCTCTCAGCTATTTCAGAGGCAACGCTGAGTAAATATCCAAACGAGCCAAAGATTAGGGATTCTATTTACTTGGCTATTATTCCAGGTTGCCATTTACCTGTATTATTGAAACTATGTCATAATCCTGGAGCCACTAAATGCTAAGTCTGGTCCCATGAGTGCTTTCCTCCTTTATTCCTGTTCCTCTGTGCAAGAGAAGAACAGTGCTGCCCACGAGTGTGCGTAAAGTACCAACACCTGCTGGGCATCCATGCTTTCTCACTCAACAAATGTTACTTTGCTGTGGAATTACTGGGCTACACATAAGCCAGGTGATGATACCCCACCGACTCCAGTCAGCACACGCCACCTTTCACATCTTACTCTAAGATCTCAATGGTATGTTCCTTCAGCATCACTGTATTCGTGACGAGCAACTCAGGTGGCAAGAATTATAAATATTTTTAATGCTTTATTTATTTCTGAGAGAGAGAGAGACAGACAGCGTGAGCAGGGGAGGGGCAGAGAGAGGAGGAGACACAGAATCTGAAACAGGCTCCAGGCTCTGAGCTGTCAGCACAGAGTCTGACGCGGGGCTCGAACCCACGAACTGCGAGATCATGATCAGAGCCCAAGTTGGACGCTTAACCTACTGAGCCATCCAGGCGCCCCCTTTTTAAATTTTTATTTTAATGTTTTATTTATTCAGGTGGCAAGAATTATAAAAGAACAAGCGGGAAAATAACAGCGGAAGAGGGACACAACCATTTCTAAAGCCAAAGCTTCCCGGGAAGGCCTGAAACAGAAGTTTAAGACGTTCCCGGCCCTCCCGAGGCCGTCAGAGCGCCCGGGTCTGAGTCGCCCTCCCAGCAGCTGCTACACTGTGACCTTGGGCAGTAAGCTACGGGAACACCGCAGGGCTGTTCAGAGCATGAAAGGGGGGAACACAGGGCAGCGCCCCCAGCACAGCCCCTGGCGCGTCAAAAACTCCCCATCGAGATTTCTAGCAAGCAGCTACGGTTAGCGCTCCAGTCCACTCAACTCCAACAATGTCAAAGCAGAAGAAATTAGTCTTAACTGGTTAATATCCAACATAAGGTACTACTTAGCCTAGGAAAATCAGTACGTGAGGCTACTGCAGCGTTTTAGTGACATTCCTATCCTGACATGAAAAAACCACGTGCATTGGAAGGAAGACACAGGGACGGGGTGCTAGAATTCCAGTTATTTTGAGAGTGTGATTTAAGATTTCAAGAATTTTTTAAAGCTCTTTTTTAAGGTTCGTTTATTTTTGAGAGAGAGGGAAGGAGGGAGCGAAAGGGAGAGGGAGGAGGCCGGGGAGGGCAGAAAGAGAGAAAGAGAGACAGACAGACAGACAGATAGAATCTGAAGCAGGCTCCAGGCTCTGAGCTGTCAGCACGCAGCCTAACATGGGGCTCAAACTCACGAACTGTGAGATCATGCCCTGAGCTGTAGTTGCACGCTTAACTGAGCGAGGCACTAGAATTCCAATTATTTTGATGGTATGATTTAAGATCTCAAGAACTTCTTAAAGTTCTGTTTTCTTAAACTTCTTGAAGGGAAAACCTAAGTGGAGTTTAGCTGTCCTCCTGACCCTACAGCTTATTCAAACCAAGCCTATCTTTAGTTGTGTAAGGGAAACGACTGAAAGCGAGGCATGTGTCACTCGACATCCCCCACCTTGCACGACGAGGTAGAAAAAGAACTTGATAATTTTACTCAAGTATTTGCGATGTGAACACTCTGAGATTAAAAGGGGTGATTCCTTATATGAAAAAAGAAACCTTTAATGTCGAGGCGAACTAGTAAGTAAAAGAGAAAACGAGGTTTGGGCTTGATTGCTCCTTGATCTAGTTTCATTCTTAGTTAACGTTACATAATAATCAGAGGGAAGAAGCTTCTCTTAGAGACGGCGGAAAAGACTCCAGTAAACACTGGAAGGATCTTGTAAAATGATCTTGCAGGAACTGATCCAGTTAAACCAAGACACACTTTCCTGTCTCCACGCTCGCTGGCGACATTTCAAACAAGGGTTGGTTAGCAGATGCCAGTTTCAAGCGCTCCACTAAAATCCGCCCTGAATCTCTGCTGCTGCTATTATCACGTACCTTTCCTGGCGTGCTTGCCAGGCGGGAATGCGCCCGTGCCCCGGCATCAGTCTTGCCCCAGATGGACTTTGGGCTCCTAATCTGCTCAGCCCTTGATGCCTCCGGGTGTCGAGCTTTGGGGAAACGACATCTGCTTTTCTAACGTGTCTGTAGCCCCACTGCCAGCAGCACACATTTGTAACCGCATGCTGAGAACACTGTCTATTATAACGACCGTCTTTAAAGAAGATTTTATTTTATTTTTTAATTTATTTCTGAGAGAGAGAGAGAGAGAGACAGCGTGAGCAGGGGAGGGTCAGAGAGAGAGGGAGTCACAGACTGAAACAGGCTCCAGGCTCTGAGCTGGCGGTCAGCACAGAGCCCGACGCGGGGCCCGAACCCACGAACTGCGAGATTAGGACCTAAGCGAAAGTCAGACGCTTAACTGACTAAGCCACCCAGGCGCCCTAAAGAAGATTTTATAACGTTTCCATTAAGCAAACACAGAAGGCTGAAAGAATATTATCTACATTCCTTGTGGAAAGTAGCGCAGTTGATATCATCTAAGAGTGGAGCGGCTGGTGTACTTCCTGCAGTGAGTCCACGACAAGTTATCTCCTTGGGAACAAACAGCCTCTCACACCTCAAGTAAAGCCAGACTCCAGCCGCGCGGTCTCAGACGGCCCACCTGGCGGCAGGGGCTCCACCACACCCACACGGCAAGAAGTGAAGGGAGGGCCACTCACAGAAAGTAAAAAGCAAGAAAAAGGTGTGTCAAGAGTCTGTAGCTTCAAGAGCTCAGGGCTGCAGGGCCTTGAGCCGGCAGGTGTGGTGGGCACCTCAAAGGCTTTGAAGGCCGAGTCCCGACGATGCCATCTAACAGCTTGGTGCTGACCCAGTTACTCAGTGTCTGCAGGCTTTGTGTCCCGCACATGTGACGTGGGGACACCACCACATACCGACTGGATGTGATGTGGGTTACAGACACCGTCTGCATCTAACACACTTTCATTAGGTCAGTGCCCCTAGCACTTCTGCACGGCCAATCTCCCTCCTGCGTGCTGACTATCTGAAATCACTTGCATAGGAACTTGTGATGCCCAGGGTTTGGTAAGAGGTGTTCCACTCTGAGCGCCGGGGAACATGCAGGCCCACGGTCTTTTGTCGAAAGGGATTCCCTACCCATCCCTTCCAGCCCGTTGTTTGATAATCAATACTCACTCGCCCTGTGGGCAGGAGCAAGGAAGTGCCAGAGATATGCATGCAAGTAAGACCTGGGACTGTGAGTAACTTGCTCTGCGAGTGTTCTAGGAGACGAGCAAGCATCCGAATCAATTTTAACTTGATCCACGAGCGATGTCTTGCAATATGAGTCGTACATGGCTCCGAATGTCACATGATCACAGCCGAGCCAGTGGTTTCTCTCTCGCTCTCTCTGTATTGTGGGTGATCATCGCCCATGCTCGGATGCTCAATCTCAGGCCACTGTGTCTGGCAGAAATCAGTGATTTTTCAGAATGTTGGAAGGTGCCCACAACTGGCACTAGTGTATTTTTGTCACTTCAAAGCACGTGTGGGGGCGCCTGGGTGGCTTAGTCGGTTAAGCGTCTGACTTTCACTTAGGTCATGGTCTCGCGGTTCGTGGGTTCGAGCCCCGTGTTGGGCTCTGTGCTGGCTGCCAGCTCAGAGCCCGGAGCCTGTTTCAGTCTGTGACTCCTCTCTCTCTCTCTCACCCTCCCCTGCTCACGCTCTCTCTCTCTCCCCTAGAAATAAATAAAACATTAAAAAAAAAAAGTTGTTAAAAAAAAAAGCACGTGTGGACGGTCCTCTGCTTTTCCACACAAGACTGAGCCTAGGAAGGCTTTGCTTCCTTCTAGGTCAGGCTGCCTGCAGATACAGACCCCTTCCCCTGCCGCCTTATTGCTGGTTACACTAACTACAGTAGATGACAGGCGTTTATCATCACTGTACTGTAGTCAGCGTCCGTGCGAGTGTCTACAACGGCCCCCATGCAGGAGAAGGTTCCACTGAGCCAACAGAACCATTAGTGATCAGAGATTCCGTTAGTGATGGCGAAAGTCGTTCTGCACAATAACCCTCCTCTCTCGTCTCCCTCACACCAGCTGCGAAGGTTTTCAAAGGTGAGTGTGGGTTAATTTGTTTGTTTTTCTTTACGTTTTGTATTTTATTATTCTGTATTATATTACACTATTGTAATCATCACAGTATTGTAATCCACATAGATATTTTTGGGTTGTGGAACGAATCATCTGAGTTTCTATTATTTCTTACAGGGACATTCACTTTGATAGACAAGTGCTTTGGATTACAAACATGTTTCTGGAATGAATTACGCTCACAAACCAAGGTTTCACTGTATGTGTGTGTATGTATTCATGAGTACGTACACACACACACACACACACACACAGTATATATAGTATACACTGATAGGTTAAAAGCTAACATCCTGAAAAATAAAGAGTTAAAATTCTGTTTAAAAGTTACTTCCCCAGAGGCTTTTCACCCTGTTGGCTAGCAAAATATTATGTCACTGAATCCAGTCATCGGAACATTAACAATAAAATAGGGGGGAAAATCCAAGGATCGTAGATGCTTCTGGGTTACGTTTCGCAGAAGAAAAGATCTGTCAGTCCTGGTAAAGGCTGACTTCCTTCCACTGGTGTAAAGGGATCAATATGCCACGAGGCTTCTATGAGCCTACACGGTAAAAGTTATACAAAATGCTCTTCAGTGGCTAGTATGATAGTGTGCAGTTATTTGCCAGATATGTTAACAAAACACGGTAACCCACGGGAATTACTTATTCCTGGTGCTCCAAAGTCAATTTATTTAGAAAGTTAAAAAAAAAAAAAGCCACTCTGCCCAGGAGGGCATTCCATTTATAACACCCGCATATTTTCTCCCTTGTTTATCTGTATCACTGAAGTGCTGGCCTTGTACTTTCATAAGCAAAGAACATCTGATTGGCTATTCCAAGGGCGGGTGCCTCGGGTTGTTATAAAAGCCCCAGGAAGAGACTCGGTATATTCTGCACCACAGCACCCGGTGAAACCCGGCGGCAGGCTCCCACACATGCTCCCCGTTAACACCGTGGGTGTGGAGAGCTTTCCCGAAGGTCAGCGTTCTGTCCCGTTATGTTTATACCCTCAGTGTATCCCCTTCCGGGCCTCCTCGGTCCCGATGGCGCCTAGTGTGACAGAGAGGCGGGAACCCAGGCACCCTGCGGGCCCCCACCTCGTGTCCTGGCGCGGGCCGCATGGCCCTGGCGTGGGCCCCGGCCTGCAATGCCATCTCCTGGACGGGGCTCCTTCTTGTAAATCTGACAGGAGCTGTGGGGTCTCTGTGTTAGTCTTGCTGGTTGATTTGTGTCCCTCAAGGGCCGGGCGAGCAACGTTCAGTAAGCATTTACTAAGCTTAAATGAGTGACCATCACCAACGACCATCGGACTCTTCACTGGTCGCTACCCTGAGGATATTAAAATAATACATTTTCCTGAAACACTGTATTGGGGGACAGCTCCTTCCGTCTTAAGCTACGCAGCTGGTGTGGCTCAAAGCAAAGGGTCCCGGGCGCCCACACACACGAGGTGGCTGGCAGGTGGGGGCGGCACGGGGAGGTGGTGGGGAAGGCCGAGGCCTCGGGGACCACTCGCTCCCCAGGGGGGCTTCACTTTGGGCTGGCCCTACTTTAATGAAGCCCCAAGAGTCGCCTCACCTCACATAATGAAGCCCACTACTTGCTGCCGTAAATCACGGTGCAGAATTTCCCTCTGACCGCCCACGGCAGTGAAAACTCTTTACCACTTTAGTGCCCGTTCCTTAAATCACTGCTAATTCACCGGACTGCCTCGGTCTTGCAGGCGGGAACTGTGAAGCACAAGGTAGGATCCATTTTCTTCCACCCTTGCAGAGCACTGGTTGTGTGGCGTAATAAATGTAAGTAGTGTGTAAAGGAAAAGCTCTACAAACACGACATATGCTTAACNCTTTGAGAAAAAAAGGACTGAGGCCAGTGAAGCCGGGGTCCTGCTGCAGGTGCGGGCAGGCGGGGGGGGGGGGGCAAGCTAGAAAGAGCAGCAGGACTGACAAAGGCAAACCTGAAATCCAGACAGCTGCGCGGACACCGCGATGCGAAATCAGAGAAGAGGGGAGACGCTGGACAAGCAGGGGACAAAGCAGAACACTCTCACTGGACATCTTTCTCTTTCACGTTAGAAAAGAGCTTTCGCAAAAATATGTGGGCCCAAAAAACCCTTAGAAATATTGATGTGACAGGCATCTGGGTGGCTCGGTCAGTTGAGCATCCGACTTCGCCTCAGGTCATGATCTCATAGCTCGTGGGTCTGAGCCCCGTGTTGGGCTCTGTGCTGACAGCTCAGAGCCGGGAGCCTGATTTGGATTCTGTGTCTCCCTCTCTCTCTGTGCCCCTCCCCCACTCATGCTCTCTCTCTCAAAAATAAATAAAACATTAAAAATATATATATTTATGTGATACAAAACTTCTCAGACATGGTGAATAAAAACCTGTTCCCTTTCTAATGGTCGCCACTTTATTAAGGCACAAGAAAGATTTCACTTTCCAGTATATTTTAGTATCTACGCACTTGCTCACTTAACAAATGCTTACCGGTTGCCTGGGGAGGCACTGGGGGTACGGCGGTGCAAACACCAGCTCCCCTCGAGCTCAGAGTCCAGGGGAGAGCGCGGGCCACAGACCGGTAAGTGAAACTGTACGAGTTACATTATGTCAGGAGGTAAGTATGTGCCGTGGGGAAAAAAAGACACAACGAAGCACAGAAAGGAGGCAGACTGACAGGGAAACCCTTTCTGACAACGAGAGGGAAAAAAAAATCCGTATGTTTAAACATCGGAGCAACCCGTCCAAATTCCTCTGGTTTGCTTCAAACAGCATGGTTTTGCTTGGCACGCTGGTAGTTTTAAATCGCCTTATCTTTTAATACTTAGTGTACCGGAGGGGCTTCCTCGCAAGCCACAAACGTAAAACACACTGTGGGGTGGGCACGCGCCGGCCACAGCGCATGTCTGGTGACACATCCTGGTCGTTTGTTTATGCGGAGCCCCAGCTCACAAGGGCGACAGGTGTCCACTACGCCAGGTGGAAACAGCTGTGTGCTCATCTCTCCCTTGAAAGTCCCACTTAAAAAAATAGAAAGCAAAGGGGCATATTTAAAAACAAAAAAAACCCTAGGAGTACCCACCCGGAGTCCCTGTACACTTATTATTCTCCTACAGCGCTGGGCCAGCCAGCTTCGCGCCGCACCCGGCCACGTTTAGGGGTTACCCATGCTGCATGATTACAGCTGGAATAATACCCACAACTCACTTTTTGTGCCATTAAACAATGCAAAATGCTTTTTCTCCTGAAGTCACTGTGTGTGCGTTCCGACAACAGGGAGAACCAATCAGGCGAGCATCGAGCAATGACGGATTCCACAGCTTTCCTACTCTCACGCGCCCGCCGTGCTTCTGCTGACAGACCGGACCCCCGCCCTTGGCGGCTGCCATGTCTGCACCGCACAAGCCACACCAGCGGGAAAGACCCGTGCTACGCACGTGTGGCCTATTAGGTTAGTAATCCGGCTATTAAAAATATAACACAAGCATCGACGCTCATTACCTAAAGACACGGCGTCAACAAGACCTCAGCCTTTTAACGGAGGCGATATTTTGAGTCCATGCTAATTCCTGTCACCCTGTCGCGGAGGGCGGTCTAGAGGTGGAATGGACCAGCCTTGTGCCACAGCGGGCTTCCCATCACTCACACTGGCTGCGAAAAGGGGCTTCTGGAAGCTAATCAGCCCCAGGTCCCTTGGGCAATTCTGCAGCTGAATCCCCGGCACTTGGGAGCTTCTAGAGCTGAATCCCACATGCGGGCTGAACTGTTTCGGGGCAACGGGGCTGCCTGTTGGCTCTGTTTCTCCATAACCTTTTTTTTTTCCCTTTAAGGTTTATGCATTTATGTTGAGAGAGACAGAACCGCAAGCAGGTTCTGCACACAGCCCGACGTGGGGCTTGAACCCACAAAACTGTAAGATCATGACCTGAGCCGATTCCAAGAGCCCGACGCTTAACTGCCTGGGCCCCTCAGGCACCCCGTCTCCTAAGCTCTCTAACACACGACACTGGAGTCTGCTGCTCCGCCGCTCTATCAGCGGGTCCCCCGGCTCTTGAGAACATGGCCACCTCTCCCACGGCAGGAGGAGGGAACCTGGGGACGGTCTCCGAATCCCACCCACTTACTCGCCTCCACGCAGTCGGTCCCCGGGCCAGCTGCTCTTACTTTGTAAACAGTTTGGATGGTCGCCTCCGCTCTCACCAGGATTACTGCCAACAAGGGGCCCCTTCGATCCAGCCTTGCGGCGGGCCCTCCTGCGCAGGAGGGGGATCCCGTACTGACCTTGTCCCCGCCTGCCTCAGGAAGACTGGCGGTGCGTCCTCACGGTCCTCAGCACAGATGTCGGGAGTCCTTCACAGCATCTACAATGCCCGCATGATGCCCGCTTCCCCTGACCACAGGCTGTGCCAAGTAGCCCCCTCCTCTGATGGCCCCTATGTTCTCCCCACCCCCCCAGGTGACAGGGGCAGGAAAGCAGAAAAATGCGGCAGACGGAGTTGGGGAGCAGGGCGGACACAGCACAGGCAGTACTCTCGTTACCAGAAATCCCACCCAAGGGGCTCGTTTGTGCGCTGAGAATTTCAGGACAGTCTTCTGGCTGCTGAAGACTTGTGAGGACAGTTCCCACGCACCGCCCCCCGTCAGTCGGTCATCTGCCCCGCGGTTAGTATCTTCCCTTGGTTGGGCATGTGTGTCCCAACTAGTTAACCCATATTCACTCATGGTTGTTAACTGAAGTCATGAGTCAGTCACATTTCCTAGTTTCTGTCTCATGTCCTTGTTCTGCCCCCAGGACCCAGCCGGGACGCCACCCTGCACGTGGCCGGTCAGCCCTCCTCAGGTCCCCCGCACACCTTCAAAGTCTCTTCAATTCCCTGTTCTTGACAGTTCTGGGGTGCGCTGTTCAGGTGTTTTGTACTGTGCCCCTCAGTTTGGGTTATGGGGTTGGGAAGGAAGACCACAGAGGTGAAGTGCCTTCCTCGTCACATGACGGGCACATCCTATCAACATGGCTTCACTGTTGATGCCGACCTTGACCGCCCGACCTGGGAAGTGTTTCTCAGCTTCTCCTCTGTAAGCTTACCGTGATCTCTCCCGGCCCCTTCCATACTGCACCCCTTTGGGAGGAAGTCACTCTGCACATTCCCACTTACGTGGTGCTCCATCCATTTCCTTGAGGGAGGAGCACCTCTCTGTATGAATTGTTTGAAATGCTTCCGCATGGGAGGTTTGTTTATTCTCCCCATTTATTTATCCAATCATTTACACCAGTATGAACTCAAAGACAGAATTTTATACTTGGTGTTCTACCCGGTAACCGCCTTATTTATCTGGTTGCTCAAACTGTCAGAACACTGGCCACAGGGAACCCTTCATTTTGCCTCCCTTTGACATCCACACCGTCCTGTGTGTAGTTTCTTATTTCCCAGAGCTTCTGGCTCGTACTATGCACTTAGCCCTGGAAACGACCATTTCTCCAAGGAGCCCTGGTGTGAACGGCGTGAAGCTGAGATCGGAATGCGCCCTACTAGGACCAAGAAGGTTCTTAAAGGAAATAGTAGTTACCACTGTAGACAGTTCGTATTGATCTCCGCGGGCGCAGGGATGACCTTTTGGAATATAAACCACAATTCTCTGGTTTGCTTCTTGGACAGAAATGGTATGTACTAAGTTAGAATAGATGACACAGGGTAATTATGGCCAAAAATCAATGTGCGTGGAAAACTATAAAGCTCTGCAGAAATGTAAGGTATTGCGATTTTAATCAGCTCCAAGTAAGGCCCTGTGGGCTTCTGGGCTTTGGTTCCAGGAGTCAGTTTGGCAACACAGAAAAACAAACTGAAGAAGGTTCCGCTGAGAACGGACTCATTTGCCCACTAATTCTTTCAGTCTTCTCTGATGTTTGATCCTTTTAAAAAACTCTGCCAGGTTAATACTCTGCATCTCTACTGGCACGCTGCTTTTGGCCACAGGGACATAAAAATGAAGCTAAGAGTTTCTCTTCTGGAAAGGAGCACAGAAGTAAAGTTGCTGAGCGTTTGAAATGGCCTCCTGGAATGCGAAAGCCTTGGACTTTAACCTTTCCTTCCCCCCACAAAATTCCTGGTGCAAAGGCTGAAGGGCAGGGCACGGGAGTGCTCTAACCAGAGGCAGAAACATGACACTGGCTGCTCCCTGGGCTGTGGGAGAACCTTGCTCTCGGAAGCACCATGACTGCAAAGGATTATAAACTAAGTTGACAGCTTTACCACCAAAGTGTAAAGGAGCTCCTACAAAGCCAGATGAAGGGAAATTTTACTGCTGATCGGTGGATGTCAGGGGAATAGTTAGGATGTGAGGTTAAAAACAAACAACCACAGGGGCGCCTGGGTGGCTCACTTGGTTGAGCGTCTGACTTTGGCTCAGGTCATGATCTCATGGTTCGTGGGTTCGAGCCCCGCGTTGGGCTCTGTGCTGACAGCTCAGAGCCTGGAGCCTGCTTCAGATTCTGTATCTTCCTCTCTCTCTGCTCCTCCCCTGCTCATGCTCTGTTTCTCTCTGTCTCAATAGTAAATAAACATTTAAAAAAATACTTAAAAACAAAACAAAACAAAAAAACAACCAACCACAGACTCCTGGGGACTCTGCAGACCTCAAGGCTCATGTCACTTACATCTCCCGTGTTCTAAGGACCAGCCCGATCTCAGGTCCGAATTTAGAGATCAACTGAGGAAGGTGTGGGAGCTGGGGGGAGAGGCGGCACAGAATGAACTCTGACTGTCCCATTATGTATAAAGATGGGGGGACTAACTTAGGTAGCACAGCAGAAGGTATCTGGCACGTAGCAGTTTCTCAAAATGTTAGTGTTTTTCTGATTAACTGAAAGATAAATCTGAACCTCAAAACTTAACAAGGGCCATTTACCCAAGCCTGTAGAGGACATAAAACACAAAGAGATAGTGGACAGAGGAAGATATGCATGAGTAATTTCTCTGTCATTCACAAACTGCTGAAATCATACAAGTTCTGTCCCAAGTAGCCATATCATTCCACCCTCGTATCTGGCACGGTGGGTACAAAATAGTACTCCCTTGCTACCCACAAACCTTACCGCACATTTGTCTTCCAGAAAACCATACATTTTCTGAAAGGACTGTGATAGAAACTGAACCTCGGCACCCTTAAAAGTATTCTAGTATATACTTTAAAACATAGCAAAATGAATGAAAGTATCGTATCATCATCGTTTCTTTCAAGCAAAAACTTTAAGTTCCCTTATGACTAGAAATGGGAGACTTCGCATAAACCAGAAAACACTGGCAGGTGGTGGATGGAACGAAGAGCAGAAAAACTCGCTACCGGCAACTGAATACAAAGAATGCCGGCTCACCCCAGNCAGCTCAGGTCATGATATCACAGTCTGTGAGTTCAAGCCCCGCGTCGGGCTCTGTGCTGACAGCTGGGAGCTCGGAGCTGCTTCAGATCCTGTGTCTCCCTCTCTCTCTGCCCCTCTCCACTTGTGCTCGCTCAAAAATAAATGTAAAAAACAAAATACAATAAGAGCAGATAAGGACATGACATCAATTTGCAGTGCTCCTTCTCCTGCATCTGGCTTATCACTGGGGTGGCACACACGTCCCCTCAGAGGCGGGCTGAGACCGGGGCCCAGGACAAGCACATCAGAAGGAAGTCAGAGCACACCTTCTCTCTCCAGGGAGGGGAAGAGGGAGGGGAAGAGACTTTCTCAAGGAAGTGCAGGGCCAGTAAGGGCGTGTCCTGGTGCAGTAATCGTGGGTTGTCCCACGTGACCTCCTGTCTTCCCTCTGAGGAGGGAAGTGCTGTTCTCACCACTCTGTTGTTTTCACACGGTGTCTGCGGTGCTGAGGGGGAGCAAGCGCGGACTCCACGAAAGGCTTCCGTGGCCGGGGCTCCCGCAGCGCTGAGCCAGGGTCAGCAGACCCTTTAGCTGGTGAGCAGGGGCGCGAACCGTGGGAGACGAGAGAGCGGGGGGCCTCCTCCAGACCAGGCTCTGGCCACCAGGAGGCTCATCTGTCGGGCCCACAAAGGTCAAGGGACTCAGAGCTGCTGAGGACTCATTTCGCCTGAGGCGTTTTTATTATTCAAAGATCAAAAGCATGACGTGTTTGGTTTCTGGGAGTAGGTATCATTCAAAGAGCATTAAGGACAAGGCAGATGTATCCTGACTCTAAGGAAAGGCCTGACATTCATCTGAAATCTGTATCTTCAAGTAAGGCGGTTGTTAATAAACTTGTCATTTGGTCAAGGGAGGAATATACTTTACAGGAAGGTGNCTCTCTGACCCTCCCCTGCTCACGCTGTCTCTCTCTCTCTCTCTCCTAGAATAAAAATATTTAAAAAATACTTAAAAAAAAAAAAAAGAAAAATAAAATAAAGGGAGGTGTTCTCCTTATCTCTTGCTACTTAACATAACTGTTCACATCTACCTGGTATGTAGTTAAATAACATTTAATAAACGCCTATAAAAATTACACTTCCAAACATGAATAATCCCTACCAGATCACTTCAGCTTTCATATCACAGCTCTTAGCAATTTCCCCAACCACTGCTCCCAGGGGTGCCCTGGTGTTGGCTACGAGCCGTCCCCTGAGACATTCCGTTCCGGGGTACAGGCTGCTGCGCGCAAGAAAATGAGAAGCCGCCGCGGGTCTGGTCTTAGAAACCCAACCCGATAAAGCGACAACAGGCATAACTTCTCTGCAGTGTCGCCCATTCATCTCTGACACGTAACAAACCGTGTGAATTAACGAGATCAGACAGAACGACATGAAGAAAAATATTAAAGTTTAAAAGCAGAGCTGTTCTATTGTTGGCGTCGACTGGAATCCGAACACTTTATCGTCTCTGGTTTGAACCGCAGTCTTGTTTTTCTGCCCCAAGTGTGCGAATTCCAGTGTGGGGAATACTGGGTTTCCTAACACAGTGACGTTTCATAGAAGGAGCAGAATGTTTAGAGGTTTGTTAACAACATTCTTGGAAGCGGCGTCAACAACACGCCAGCCAAAAGACAGACACAGAAGAGGATTTACCTTTCTCCCCCTTTGATGGAACTGTAGGTAAGCTGATATTTACGTGCAGGCGGTGTTTAGACCCTGGTCCCAGAAAGGTAAGGCTGAGCACGGCCACCGCGAGAAGAACAGACAGAACAGAAAACCCACAGGCAAAGCCACCGGGCGGCCTACGTCCTTGGGGCACAGTGTGGGTTGGGGCAGGACCACAAACTACTGGCTACAAGTACCCGGTTTAACCTCTTGGTTGCTTACTGGTACGAGCCAAGTAATTTGCCTTTTACGTGCGTCTATAAGAGACCCTGACCCCGGTGTGGTGTTCGGCAAACACGAAACAGCACAGACTGCTGAAGGGCGTGGTCTCTGCAGCCAGAAGTCACAGGTCCAAACCCTGACTGCTCTGCTCACTGCCTCTAACGCGGACCAAGGACCTGACCTGTTTCAGCATCTGCAACATGGGAATAATCATCATTCCTACCTCCTAGGGTGGCCAGAAGATGACATCAATCAACCCGCGCAAACCATTTTAAACGGCTGCCTGGATGGGGCCCAGTTCAGGAGGGGCCACAGGCTCAGGTGGGGAGTGAGGCGCCGTCGGCGTGGCTTCTGCGTCTCAGGAGGACAACCCGAGAGGACAGCGCACTGAAGGAAGACCCGAGGGCTGTTGGGAGGGCTTGTCACCTCTGGTTGGGCGGGGCCACATGACACCGCAGGCTCTGCGCGCACTGGGCGGACTGTGCCCACAAGTGCGCCCCCTCCTGGCCAAGCTGACAGAATGCAAGCCTCACAGGGACAGGATGTTGTCTGCCTCCTTCACTGCCGCGCTGGGCACAGCACACAACCACAGCAGCGCCCGGGACAAAGCGAGCACTCAGCAAGCACCCGCTGAACAAACCACTAAAGGGGCGGCCCGGGGCTCCGTGAAGACCGGCACTGGGTATGAGACGGAGCAGTTCGAGGCAAGGAATCGCTTACGGCAGACCCTTTGCCGTCCTATTTCTCCAACGCTGGATGTTACTTGCTAAAAGCAATTTTTGTCAGCTAGCTAGAGATCGGCTGCAAATAAAATCGTCAATACACTGAGACCATCCAATAACGTTCACGTGTTCCTTAAACTATTTGTAAGAACATTTTATGGAAAACCACGACGTCACTTCCGTTTGCAAGTAAAATTTCAGTGCAAATACTTAAATGAAAAAAACTAACCTCCCAAATTACATAAGAAAACAAGCACTGCAGTCCTTCAAGGTGAGGATTTAATTAGGTTCTAATGTCTCAATGGGTAAAAAAAAAAAAAAAAAGCCTCGGAGTTTCTAGCAAAGGCACAGCTAAGCTTTCAGAGAAAGAAACACAGGACTAGGAAATAAATGAGTTCCTTCAGCTAAAGAAATACACTGGGACCTATTAAAACCAAGTTTTTTGATAACTTGTGACAAATTTACAAATTTCCATTAGAAAGCAACATTTTCAAAGTTAAAACCTGAAATTTTATCCTGGCATCTAAATAAATCACAGTAACTACAATTAATTTGTTGTGTGGGATGGAATGAAGGAGACGCTCAGCACGAAGCACACAGCCGAAGCGTCATCTCTAGCGGGAGGAAACGTGACCGGCTCGCACCGCAGGCGGCGCGAGAACAGAACTCAGAGAGCTCACATTAGAACCTAACCCATGAACGGCAGGCTGGTGAGGGGACGGGCGAAATCGATGAGGGGGACGGAGGTACCAAGACAAAGAAGTCACGGAGATGACAAGTACGGTCCGGGGATGTGGACAATCACACTGCAGTAACAGTTTGTGACCCACGGCGGCCAGCGTGGTGTGAGGTACAGACCCGGCCCATCACCACACTGCGCACCTGAAAGTAATGTAACGTTGCGAGTCATTACAGGTACACACAGCCCATAAAACCTCTAAAGAAGAAGGGTCACAGCGAAAAGTTCCAGTCCTTGTTTGGTTACCTTGCACCATGAGCATGGGCTCCTTGCCCCCGCCGTGTGCCAGCATCTCCCTGCGGTAACGCTCCCCTGCAGCCCTGGTGGGGGGGGGGGGGGAGAGAAGAGGAGACTGTTACAGGCAGTGACACGCGCGGCCCGCCCAGCCCCCAGTTAGCGTGTCTTCGTTTCTCAAAATAAAGCCTCGCTGAGGTCAGAGGCAGAAAAAGCTGTTGCCACGAGGCAATTCGGCCATTTTCCTGCTTCTAAAAATCGAATCCCAATTTTTGAATGGCCCAAATAAGTAAAACTAGGTGTGAAATATTCACTGTAAAAAGAGAACCGTTATTTTTAGCTTCTGTTCCACAGCAAGCAGTCTCTCTTCAAAAAAAGGCTCATTTCGTTGATGGATCATATACTGAGTAAAAGATGTCCTGTTTATCCCCATCGTCTTTGGGGTTATCTTAAAGTGAGACTTGGAATTGTTTATGCAGAGATGACACACAGAAAAATAACACGGTGAAATAAAAGTGAAGGAGAAAAAGCTGGCAGGCAGGAGAGGGTCAGTTACGCCGGGGACCTCGGCCCAGGGTAACGGCTAACGGACTCCTGAGTGTTCTGGTGGCAAAGGCAAAGGAATAACCCGCCGCGTCTTCTGATGCTCTGTGTCTGCTGCATTCTGTAGGGAACGCTGTCCGTAATGACGCTCGCAGGCAGGTTTTGGAGAATTTTTGTAGATAGGAATTCTCCAACTTAATGGCACCTGGACACAGGCTATTTAGAACTACTTTTGTATGTTATGGAAAATGCAATTCCTTGAAGGTCAGATGACTCACACACCATGATGATGCAAGTTACATAAATTATGATGTGTTCATTGCACTTTTTCTGGAGCAGCTTTATGTATGGGCAATTCTGTGAACATGGTTTCTCATCAGAATTTTTGACAGTATTACAGTGTCAAATATAGGCTGATTTCAAACACAAAGTGGGTGGCAAGGCAGAGTGGGCCATGAATTAGGAAACACGGACAGAAGACTGGGCCACCCAAGGAGGGGACAGAGTGGTGGAGAAGACCCCTTCCCGACCTCCGGCCTCGGGGAGGGGCGCATCTCCTTCTGGCCCCTGGCTTTCTGGTGAGGCGTCCGGTCTGGTGATTTTTTTCAGGAGTGGGATCAAAAAGGATATTTTGACATAGGTTAGAAATTTTCTAGTCCAATGAGTACTTTTACTAGCTAACTTTTACAGGTCTATAAAAGTATGGCAAACTACATGTCTAGGCAAGAACACACACATAAACAAGATATAAATGCCAGAAATATATGTATGTAATAGTAAGTGGTCTTCTAGTAAAGTGCAGTTCCTTTAAACAAGGCGATATTTTGCCTATTTTATAGAAATCTCCAGCAGAGACTCCTAATTACCCAAACTGATTTATTATCGTCAATTTTGGTTTTAGGTCCTTTGGAAATAATAAAATCTGAAAAGCAGAAAGAATGTCTGCAAGCATGCAAAGGCAAAGGGCGGAAGACAAAATAACATGTGGCTACCAGGCTGTAAAACATTTGAAAATTCTATGACATCAGATTCAAGTTCAAAGGGCTTTGGAAGTGAATGTGAGGGCTGGATGCTAAGAAAATCCCAAACCCACACCAAGCTGTGGGAGAAGCTGGGGTCGTGCAGGAAGCCGGGAGGGAGAAGGGGCTGGGAAGCAGCAGGCCTGTCTCACCATCTCACCCCAGTCCGAGCTGGGAGGCCGCGGACAAACCGCTGGGCCTCTCTGAGCCTCAGTTTCCTCTCACAAGAAGTACGTGCTCTGCCAGGATGACTGTGAATGTAAGCTAACGTGCCACGTGGAGAATTTAGAGCGCTCTGGAAATCCCAGGCGCCATTAACCTTAAACCACATGAAAGCGGTGAAGGTACCAGTCATCTTTCAGGGCTGCCCAAGAGGTATCTGGACACGTGTCTATTTGTGTGGTGAGGAGATAAGATGCTTTCAATGAGTGGGAGACCAGATCGTAATTAGTGGTTTGCTTTCAAGGAAGCTCCTTCTAAGGACTGAGGAGACCAGAGCTCGGCTTCCCCAAGGTTCCTGTGAGGGGCATCACGTGGAGGCCCACGCGGGGCACAACGGGGACAGCCCTGTGCTTCGGTCCCGGGGACGCGGGGCTGCCCACCGCAGACCCCACTGCCCGTCCTGCGCCGGCCCGCCACCTCACCTGGCCTGTCTCCGCCGCGGGGAAGGCGGTGGGTGTCGCACGGCCCTACCTAAACCCCCCTGCCCGGCCGGACTCCCTCACAGAACCGTCACAGACAGAACCGTCACAGGCCCACACGGTGACCAGCGGACCTGAGGCCCGAGAGGCAGCTCACCATCACGTTCCTGAGCCTTCCGCTGAGGCAGCTGCGGGTCCTGCTGTGTGAACCGCCCGCCGCCCGCCCTGTGAGGGAAGTGGTGAGCAGGCTCCTCGAGGGGGCGCCCAGGAGGCAGGCGGTGGGAAGCAACGTGGGACACTAAGTGGCGGTCAGCGGCCCCGTGAAGGGAGCTGTGGAGGGACCGTCAGGGGAGCGGCTCCCCTTCCTCAGAATGCCCCTGTCTTCCACGGGAAGTCGGGTGGGGAGGGGAACTTTCCAGAACAAAGTGGACACTGGCATCGATCATCAACCTATCCCAACAGTGCTGCTCCCAAATGAACGACAGCAGCGAGTCCTCTGTGGGGCAATGAGAGGGAGTCGGGTGTTCCCTGTGCCTGAACCCTCCAAGGCTGTGCTGACGGGAAGGAAGCCTGTCTAAAGTGAGAGGAAGCGCAGGGCCGTGGGGTGTGGACAGGAGAGGCTGGGACGCCGGGGCAGGCCCAGAAGGGGGGCTGGGGAATAGAGCAGCCGGGGCCCACTTTGGGGGAGCACGGAGCCCTCACCCAGGGTCCCTGCGAGCGTGTCGGGAGGGCCCGGCAGCGGCTGAGGTTCCCAGCCTGGCTTCAGATGTCGCGGGGTGGGGGTGGGGGGTGCCTGGTGTCAGAGGAGAGGTCTTCCC
>NW_027532842.1:5992269-6009956 GCF_008692635.1 Crocuta crocuta | reverse complement strand
CTCCCTCCTCCCCCCCGCCCCCCTCCACCATTACCTGTTAAAAGGGTCTTGTTGAAAACACTCCTTCCAAACCATGGAAGCCACGGCCCTGGACATCAGGTAAGAGTAATACTTGGCACCGTAGCCCACGAGGTGGCTGAAGCGAAGCTGCCAGGCCTGAGGAGACAGAAACACAGCACAGGGAGCCATGGAGTCTCAGGACCAGGGCCCAGTGCGGGCGCACGAGGGAGTCCGCAGATGCCATCATTTACGTGTAACCCTAGAGGGCCCTGTCACTCGCGGTACTGAGACTCTCCCACTCACACACCGTCACGGACGGAGGTGGGCCTCCTCCCGCCCACAAAGCTTCACAGGTCGAAGCCCTAACCCCAACACCTCCGAATGTGACTCTATGTGGAGACAGAGCCTTTATTTTAAAAGGGGGTTAAACTAAAATGAGGCTAACCCAGGAGGGACTAGAGTCCTTCTAAGAAGGACGGGGCACCGGGGACGGGCTCAGGGCAGAGCCCACGTGAGGACACAGCCAGAAGGCGGTCGTCTGCCAGCCACGGGGAGGAGCCTTAAGGAAGCAGACCGGACCCACCGACTCTTCCATACAAGCTCATGGCTGCCAGGATTCATCTGTGACAGACGTGGAAGGGGGGGCAGCCTGCGCTCAGCAGGTGGAGTGAAGACAGCGGAGGGGCTGGGCTTCCACCCCTGGTGGAGCCTGCGGAACGCCGCGTCGTCCACACCAGAGGAGGGAATTAGGGGTCTGGCTCTATTGTCTCGTTCCTTCTGAGGACAGCCGTGTAGCTCCTGTAAGCAAGCCCACTTGAGTTTTCATGGAAGAACGTTCTTCTGCTGGAAAATTCCCTTCCTACCAATACTGTTCTTTCTTGGACCTAGCGAAAACGCCTCCATCCTGACTGGCCAGCAGCAGGGAGGGTATCCAAGTGCCAATGCACAGACTTGCCGGAACAAAAGCTAGAATTCTAAACGCTGTCCTCAAAAGACAGATTTATGACTTAAACATCTTTTACTTTTCTAAAAGAAGCAGGCGATCATCCACTGTCTTTTAATGTATGCTTTAGTTCACATGAACATTTTTTTTGAGGGGAAAAAAAAAAACTGATGTCCACATATTTTTTAAAGATGTAACCAAAACAGGGGCGGGTGGGTGGCTTAGTCGGTTGAGCATCCGACTTTCGCTTAGGTCATGATCTCGCGGTTCGTGGGTTCGGGCCCCGCGTCGGGCTCTGTGCTGACTGCCAGCTCGGAGCCTGGAGCCTGTTTCAGTCTGTGACTCCCTCTCTCTCTGACCCTCCCCTGCTCACGCTGTCTCTCTCTCTCTCTCTCTCTCCTAGAAATAAATAAAACATTAAAAAAAAAAAAGATGTAACCAAAACACTAAGCTTTATTCATTGTTGACAGAGATGTTATTCTTTCATTCACAATTTAATTTTTTAATGAGATATAATTGCTATATTACATAAGTTTTAGGTATACAACGTAATGATCTGCTATATGTATGTATTGTGAAATGACCCCCACAGTAAAGTCTAGAAGCCTGTTTTTTTTAACTAAGATAATCATCCTCTAACAAATCTTTTGATTCCCTGGAAAATAAAGTGAAAGGTGTAATCCTTACCACAAAACCTATCAACGAGATAAGCAAATTCTACCTGATTAAGAACAAACATTAAAACAACAGATGGCTCCTCGATTTTTGAACACGGTCTAAGTCTTGTCTATCTACTCCACAGGGGCTTTTTGTGTGGCTTGGGCAGAGGAGCCGTTATAAAAGATGTGCCAATGTACCACTGTCAACTGTACTTCAACTTTTTAAAAGTACTTCGAAAAAGGAATAGTACAAATACATGGAGAACTGCAAGACAAAAAAAAAAAGGAAGGTGCGTTGGAACATTCAAACTAATTTTGTATCTGGGTATCTGGCAGAGAGAAGGAATTACCCTCCCGTATCTGCTCTCCCCAGTTTTCAAAATGGCGACACCTGGAAGTGAAGTGAGCACCTTGTGAGTCACGCTCTTACAGGAAGCACATGGGCCCCTTGCTCCCACGGTATGTCAGGTTGGGCCGTCTGTGAAGGTGAGGCCCCCATGCCAGGGAGCTGCAAGCCAGGAGCCCAGTGGTTTCGGGCCCCACGTAGCCACCACCAGCACTGGGCGGGTGCACTCACAAGGCTGCTATCTGGGGTCTCGTACAGTAACCAGACCTGCATCCTTCCCAATCTGCCCTGGGCATGGGTGCCAGCACCATGACACCATGAAGGGCAGTTGGGGCTGAGGCCCCAAAGCGCCGTTGTGGCCTTGCCCCAGATGGGAGAATGTGACTGCACACCGTCCAGCCGACAGGCACCCTCAGGGGGACGTGGGGGACAGGGGAAATACAGATAGGCTATCTCCCCGCCCCGTCTCTGAGCAAGTGGTATTGAAATTGAAGGCAAATTGTCAAGAACCGTCTATGGGTCAAATTCCATTATGATAGACTTTGAGTGACTCAAGTTTTAGTCACAGGGTTAGGTCTTTTGGGACTCAATCCTAACCCACACACAGTTCTGTATACTCTGTCTCATTAATAAAAAGGGGGTCTGTGTCCATTTTTGTGTTAGGCTGGCATCTTAATGGACCACTGGTAATCTTTCTCCCATCAAGCCACTGGGATGTGATGCCATCTTTTGTAATGGGCAGTTCTAATCTGGCTCTTCCACTATTGATAATATAAACCTTTCTCAAGGTGGAGGCCGCAAGATTGGAAGCACACGACTTAAGGTGGCCTGTCTGAACCTTCTCCCTGGTGATCTGCCGTCGCGAGTCTGGGAGCCTTTGCGATACAGGGCAGAGTCTCATTCCGTTCAGATTCCAGCTGAGTACGGTTTTGTTTTGCCTTGAAGGCAATCCTGCTTCGACAGAGGCATAGGACGCGAGCCAAGACATTTCTAAGTTCGTCCGTGTTATCAGCTCATAACCGAGCCCTCACATAAACAGGGTCGTAACAACCAGACCTTACAGAAGCGTGGAAAGAGACATCAGGATCCGGTCTATGTCTGCCCTGGTGTGTGCCCAAGAGCGACACGCCTACCAGGATATAGATATTCTGGCACAATGCGCGCCTCGTCGTGTCTTGTCCTTTAATTACAGGTTTGAGTTTGGTGCTGCACCCCTTTCATACCTCAAGACACGCTAGATAAATCACACCCACCTGCCACCTCTCATCGGTGGCTCGCGAGTTTATGGCAGACTAAGCCCTACAGTTCCACCGCCGTTAGACCACAAATNGCTCCAGGCTCTGAGCTAGTTGTCAGCACAGAGCCCGACGCGGGGCCCGAACCCACAAACCGTGAGATCATGACCTGAGCTGAAGTCGGATGCCCAACCGACTGAGCCACCCAGGCGCCCCGCATGAAGTCCTTATTGTAATTTCACTCATTCATCAGCAAAAGGAAAAGGCAGCATTTCATTTTAAGCTCGGGAATTTTAGGACACTACTCTTCCTCTGAAGTTGAATTTTCGTGTCCTAAGGGATGCGGTCAGATGGACAGAAGTGTTTGCCCTTCCTTTGAAGTGTAATGTGCGGATCTGGTCTTAAAGACGAAGGACACAAACCCCTCTGCAGTCTCTCTTTTATTCTGCCGGGCGGTGTAGACATTCTAACCCTGCCCCGCCCCATGCACGGCTGGTACAGACCCCCTGGTTAGACACGCCCAGTGACCCCACATGAAAGACAAGAACGTGGAGCGGGTGAAGAGTGCTCTGGGAACTCAGGAAACTGCCCCTTGCTTTCGAACTCAGGGAAGCAGCGGCCCTGGGAGGATTCTTATTCACTGTAGCCCCTTCCTAACCGCGCAGCTTTCATCCATCCGAGTTAGAGCCGGGAGACGGGAAGGGAAGGCCAGGAACGAAACCACAAAGCATCTGGTTACTTACTATCTATTTCAGGTTCGAACCCACAAGAGGGGCTGGTGCAGAGCAAGCACTCATTAACTACATGTTAAATGTTCAATGATTGAACTAATCATGTCTTTAAAAAAAAATTTAATGTTTATTTTTGAGGGGGGAGGGGCAGAGAGAGAGAGGGAGACACAGAATCTGAAACAGGCTCCAGGCTCTAAGCTGTCAGCACAGAGTCCGACGCGGGGCTAAAACCCACTAACTGAGAGATCATGACCTGAGCCGAAGTCGGGTGCTTAACCGACTGAGCCACCCAGGCGCCCCTCATTTTTCTTAATTATACTCTCAAATAGCACACCCATTCCTCATTTCTAGCTATGTGTGTATAACTGCATTTAGCTACAATTTATTTTGAAACAATCTTACCAGTGACGTTAGAAATTGCACAAGCACAGGAGTGATACCCTTTGCCTCTCTGACCTGTGCCATGCAAACTGAAACTTCCTTAAGAGTAAATAGCACGATGTTGGGTCTGTCTGGACTCAGCTGGGTGTGGACAACAAAAGGAACTCAGCAGCTGTCTGCTGGATAGACGGATGAATGGATGGACAGACAGATGGACAGATCCTCCAGGCTTCTTTTAGGATGGTGTTCAGTGTTATTGAAAAATTAGCCTTTGACTGCAATGAGGAGGCCAGGAATCATATTTATATCACAAACGAGAGGATACTACAGAGCTAAAAGCAAATTCTGGATCTCATGCTGACTAGTAATAATAGTTTTTTTTTTTTAGCTACATTTTTTTTACTACATTATTTGATAAGTGATAGAAGATTTCTGAGGCTAATTCTGACACCTGATCTCCAGGTCTGGACTATGTACAGGATCCGTGTAGTGCTTTCTACGGTGTGATTTCAATCCCCTTCAAGCTTCACAGACGCTAAGCAACGGGCCTAGCAATACGGTGGAAGCTCAGAAAGGTCTTCTGTTCAACGCACACCTGCTGAAATGAGAACTAAAAGACAGCGAGATAGAAAGAAGCAAATTCCTGACGCAGTCTTCACAGGCAGACCATTCTGACTTTTCACATTATGCACAATATTGCTGGTTAGTGGAGAGGCTCTTGGGAGCATCCCAAAGTGTTTATTTAACCACAGTGGCAAGGAGAAGGAGGAATTTTTCCATCTGCCTTCTCATGTTTATACTCTCTCTCTCAACGTAGTGTGCGTACACATTTTCCGTGAATCAATACAGACTATTTATTTCTAATCTGATAAAAAAATCTCCATGGACACTTTACCAAAACCAGTTACCAAACAAACCGAAATTCTCCATTTAGAATATAAAGTGATTTTAATTTTTTTAAATGTTTATTTATTTTTAAGAGAGAGAGACCAAGTGTGAGGGGGGAAGGAGCAGAGAAAGAGAGAGGGAGACACAGAATCCAAAGTAGGCTGCAGGCTCTGAGCTGTCAGTACAGAGCCGGATGCAGGGCTTGAACTCACCAACTGCGAGATCATGACCTAAGCCGAAGTCAGACCTTTGACTAAGCCACCCAGGCGCCCCAATATAAAGTGATTTTAAATGAAACACAGCTATTGTGCTCTTCCTCTTAAGGCAGAGTCACGCCCTTTCCCTAATATGCCTGAGCAAGGCTGCGCTCCGTGGCCCAGACTACATTTCCCAGGCTTCCTTGAGGCTCAGGGCAGCTACACCAGATTCGAGCAAGCGCAGGCAAGTGGAGAGGTAACGTGTGCAGCCGTGGCCTTCGAAACAAAGCTGTGCACCCTCCTCCTCCTCTTCCCCCCTTTCTGCCAGCCTTGGAAAGTGAGAACCAGCATGTCGGACTCTGAAGGAAGCCATGTGCTGAGGGGCCACAGCCCAACTGCCCTACCTGCCCATTCTTGCCTTGTCAGGGAGGAGGAAGTGAACTTTATCTTATTTAAGTCAGTGTGTTTTGTATTTCCAACTGATGGCCATACCGGTCACACCCACAGAGACAGAATTCACAGCCAGATGCCTTTCTAAATTCAAAGCACATGCTCTCTGGCTATTCTGTGTCGCACATCCTAAAGGACCAAATTATGGGACCTACTTGCTTTCCACGGATGGAAAACTATAATCACCCTGATTTGAAATTCTGGACCCGGAACACATACTCCTATGCAGGATTTGTGTGTTTATATTGGACACCTATGACTTAGAACTTAATTTCTATCATATTAGCTGAAACACATTGAAACAAACCACATAGCCACTTTTATACCACCACTTATACAAGTGATAGTAAGAGTAAGTGTTCGAGTAAGTTAAAATGTTAACACTGCTGGACTTGGGGAGGCCTCTGGGACCTGTGAGTGGCTTACAGCTGACTTATGTATGTTAATACTAAGGAGAAAGTTGTGTTATATATATTAATACTAAACCTAAGTATAATAATGATTCAGTGAAAACGTTAACACCGCTCTCCAGTATGTAAAAATATTTATCCATGTTACAGAAGTCCTCCTCTGTATTACCATTCAAACCTGAACAATTTCCCAAAGTGCCATTATGAGAATTTTCTGACCCCCAGACATACTCCTGTGCCATCTGTATGTGTTTACGACACAAATCCTAATGACAACTATGCTCATGGTAGAATTACGGCCTATTTTAAGGAGACCAAGACTCAGTGTCAGAAGAAGAAAATCAGTCCTGACACAGCGACCTAAGCTCTCAGGCAGTGAAGAGTGACATCAGGGAAACCATTACTGATGCACCAAATATTAACTAGGAGTATGTCTCTCCATATGCCAACTTCAGCGATCAGTTTTATTTATATATGGACACTGGGGGGAAAAAGCTTCCACAAACAAAACAGCATCCCTGGAAATACGGGATTGCGCCACCAAAGTTAGTCTATTAGCAGAGCAAAGCTATAAGGTTCAAACGTTTAAGTTGTTAACGTGTTCATTAGATGTAACATGGGTAGGTGATGTTAATCTAAGTAAATAAGATAATAAATGGAAAAAAAAAAAAAACCCACGTACGGAACGGGAACCAAAACAGGTTAGCTTTCTTCTTCCCAATGGAAGTTCCCTAATACTGCTCTTCCCCTCGCCTGCACCATCGCAAGAGGAAAAGTAGGCTCCTCTCCACTCTAAAGAAACTCAGGGTCAAGTAATGAGGACTGCCGTGAAATACGAGGGCTTCTCTGACCAGGAGGGCATGAAGGACCCCTGGAGGAACAAGACACAATCAGGCAGCCCTGGCGTTAACACTTTTCACCAAAAGAAGCCGGATATTAAAAAAAAAACAACTGAAAACCAAAAACCAAAAACCTAAAAACCTAGAAAACAATTAACAAAATGTAAACAGTAATTTCATACCCATCAATAATTACTCTAAATGCAAATGGACTGAATTCTCCAATTAAAAGACAAAGAAGGGTGCCTGGGGGGCTCAGGTGGTTAAGCATCTGACTTTGGCTCAGGTCATCATCTCACGGTTTGTGGGTTTGAGCCTGGCATTGGGCTCTCTGCGGTCAGTACAGAGCCCGCTTCAGATCCTCTATCCGCCCCCCCACCCCCCGCCGCCCCTCCCTGCTTTCACTTTCTTGGTCTCTCTCAAAATAAATAAGTAAACTTTTTAAAAATCAAAAAATAAAAGACGCGGAGTGGCTGGCTGGATTTTTTTCTCACTTCAGCTTTAAGAACACACTGGGGCGCCTGGGTGGCTTAGTCGGTTGAACGTCCGACTTTCGCTTAGGTCATGATCTCGCGGTTCGTGGGTTCGAGCCCCACGTCGGGCTCTGTGCTGACTGCCAGCTCGGAGCCTGGAGCCTGTTTCAGATTCTGTATCCCCCTCTCTCTCTGACCCTCCCCTGCTCATGCTGTCTCTCTCTCTCCTAGAAATAAATAAAAATATTAAAAAAAAAAAAGAACACACACAGGCCTAACGTGAAGGGATAGAAAAGATATTCCACATAAACGGGAAGCAAAAGGGAACAAGAATAGCTATACCTACGTCAGAAAAAATAAACGTCAAGACAAAACAGTAACAGAGATAAAGAAGGTGATTATTTAATGTTAACAGAGTCCATTCATCAAGGAGACAGAACAGTTATCAATACACACGCACCCCACATTGGAGCACCTAAACACATTAAGGAAATACTAACCATTTGGAAAACTAAAGCAGAGAACCATACAATAATAGCAGGGAACTTCAATACCTGACTTTCAGTAATGGACAGATCACCCAGACAGAAAATCCAGAGAGAAACTGAGACTTGGAACTGTACCTTAGATCAAATGGTCCTAACAGACATATATATACAGAATATTCCAGGGGTGCCTGGGTGGCTCAGTCACTTAAATGTCTGACTTTTGATTTCAGCTCAGGTCATGATCTCACGGTCATGAGTTCAAGCCCCACATCCCTATTTGGGATTCTCTCTTTGGCTCCCTCTCCCTCTCCCCTTCCCCTGCTCACAGTATCTCTGTCTCTCTGAAAATAAACTTAAAAACAATTTTAGAACATTCCGTCCAACAACAGCAGAATACATACTCTTCTCAAGCACACACAGAACACTCTATAGCATAGATCATATGATAGGTCACAAAACAACTTGTACCAAATTTAAGAAGACTGAAATCATACCAGGTATCTTTATTGACCATGATGGCATGAAACTAGATGTTAATAAGAAGAAGAAAGCTTGAAAATTCAGGAATATGTGGAAGTTAAACAACATGCTTCTGAGCAACTAATGAGTCAAAGAAGAAAGCTAAAGGAAAAATAAAAAATTATCTTGAAACAAAAAAACTAAAAGTGTACCAAATTTAAATCTATGGGATGTTGCAAAGGCAGATTTAAGATAGACGAGCTCGGGGGAAAGAAAAACAACTGAATTTATACCTTAAAGAACTGCAAATAGAGGAACCAACTAAGCCCACAGTTAGCAGAATGAAGGAAATAACAAAGATCAGAGTGGAACTAGATGAAATAGTGACTAAAAAGGCAACAGAAAGTATCAGTGAAACTAAGAGCTGTTTTTTTAAATAAACAAAACAGATGAACCATTATCCAAATGTACCAAGAAAAAAGTGCAAAGAGAAAAATAAGTAATATTAGAAATGAAAGAAGACATTAAAACTGATACCACAGAAATGTAAAGGATCATAAGAGACTATGAATAATTATACACTGACAAATGGGGTAACCTAGAAGAAATGGACGCATTCCTAGAAACAGGCAACCTACCAAGCCTGAATCAAAAAGAAACAGGAAATCTGAACAAACCAATTACTAGTAAGGAGATTGAATCAGGAATTAAAAACCTCCTAAGAAACAAAAATCCAATACCTGATCCAACCCTAAACTTAACCCTCACCCATTCCACCAAATGTTTAAGAAGAACTAATACCAATCTTTGTCAAATTCTTCGAAAACAAGAAAAAGAAGGAACTTTTCCAAACTCATTTTGGGAGCTTAGCATTACCATGATACTAAAGCCAGACAAGGGCACTACAAGAAAAGCAGATCAGACTCAATGATGAAACACTGAAACTTTTTCCTCTAAGATAAGGAAGTAGACAAAAATGTCCCCTCTCACCACTTTTACCCATGCAGTAATGGAAGTCTACAGAGCAATTTGTCAAGAAAAAGAAATAAAAAGCAATAAATCAGAAAGGAAGTGGTAAAACTATCTCTATTGGTGACAAGATAATACACACAGAAAACCCTAAAAATTACACACACACCCACAATCCTGTTAGGCTAACAAACAATTTCAGTAAGGTGCAGGATATAAAATCAATATATAAAAATCACTTGCATACCAGCAATGGACTCTCGGAAAGAGAAATTAAGAAAACAATCCTATTTATAATTACCTCAAACAGAATAAAATACTTAAGAATAAATTTAACCAAGGGAGTGAAAGATCTGTGCACTGAAAACTACTGAAGAAGATGCAAATGGGAAGATATTTCATGTTCATGGCTTGGAAGAATTACTATTACTAAAGGGACCAAACTACTCAAAGTCATTGATAGATCCAATGCAGTCCCTATCAAAATTCGAATAGCATTTTCCAAAGAATTAGAAAAAAAAAGTCCTAAAATGTATATGAAACCACAAAAGACCTCAAAAAGCCAAAGCAATCTTGAGAAAGAAGACAAAAGCTGGAGATAACATGCTTCCTAATTTCAAAATGTATTACAAAACTACAGTAATCAAAATAGTATGGTATTGGCATAAAAGCACATAGATCATTGGAACAGAATAGAGAGCCCAGAAATAAAACCAGACATCTATGGTCAATTAATTCACCACAGATGAGCCAAGAATACTCAATGGCGAAAGGACAGTCTCTTAAACAAATAGTGGTAGGAAATGCGGACAGTTAGATGCAAAAGAATGAAACTGGATGCCTATCTTACACTAAATCAACTCAAAATCGATTACAGACTAGAATGTAAGACCTGAAGCTATAAAAGTTCTAGAAGAAAATATAGATAGTAGGGGCGCCTGGGTGGCTTAGTCGGTTGAGCGTCCAACTTTCGCTTAGGTCATGATCTCGCGGTTCGTGGGTTCGAGCCCCACGTCGGGCTTTGTGCTGACTGTCAGCTCAGAGCCTGGAGCCTGTTTCAGTCTGTGACTCCCTCTCTCTCTGACCCTCCCCTGCTCGCGCTGTCTCTCTCTCTCCTAGAAATAAATAAAAACAAAAAACAAAAAAATATAGGCAGTAAACTCCTTGACACTGGTCTTATCAACGGTATTTTGGATTTCACACCAGAAACAAAGGCAAAAATGCAAAAATAAGCAAGTGGGATGCATAAAACTAAAGAGTTTCTGCACAGCAAAGAAAACCAACCACAAAATCAAAAGACATCCTACGGAATGGGAGAAAATATTCGCAAACCACGTATGCAATAAAAGGTTAATCTTCAAAATATACAAATAACACCTACAACTCAATACAACAACAACAAACCCTGCAAAGTTTTAAATGGATGAAGGACCCGCAAAGACATCTTCCCAAAGATGATACACAAATGGCCAGCAGGTACATGGAAAGCTGCTCAATGTCACCCGTCATGAAGGAAATCCAACTCAAAACTACAATGAGCTATCACCTGTTAGAACGGCTCTCACCCAGAGACGAGCCCTGGTGGGGAGTTGGGAGAAAAGAGGCCCTTGGTGCACAGTTGATGGGAACATAAATTGATGTAGCCACTGTGGAAAATAGTATCAAGGTTCCTCAAGCACTTAGAACTAGAATCACCTTACGACCCGGCAACCCTGCTTCTCGGGTTTATCCGAAGGAAATGCAGCCACCATCCTGCATGTATCTGCACTCCCATGTTGACTGCAGCATGATTCACGAGAGCCTAGGTGTGGAAATGACCGAAGTGCCCATCAATGGATCAACAGATAAAGAAAATGTGGTATGTCTATGAAATATTCAGCCTTAAACATCAGGAAATATTTGCGACAACGTGAACAAACCCAGAGGGCACTGTGCCGAGTGAAACAAGCCAGAGAAAGACACACAGCACAGTATGACTTATATGTGGAATCTCAATAAAATAAAATAAAAGTCAAACTCATAGAAACAGAGAACAGAACAGTGGTTACTCAGGGCAGCAGAGATAGAGGGTGGGGAAAGTCAGGATGGATATTGGTAAAAGCGTACAAACTTTTATTATAGAATTGATAAGATCTGAGGATCGAGTGCATACTACGATGACTATAGTCAGACCATATCCTATAATTGAAATTTGCTAAGAGTAGAACTTACATGTTCTCACTAAAAAAGAGAGAGAGAGAGAGAGAGAGAGAGAGAGAAAGGTAAGTATGTGAGGTGATGAATGTGTTAATTAACTCGGTGGAAAGGGATCCTCTCACAATGCATACCATGTTACCCTGTTCTTTTATTTTAAATGTCTTACGGCTCTGCTAATCACACCTCAATAAAGAGAGAAGGAAAGAGCACACATGTGTTGCGAAGAGAAGAAGAAGGGAAATGCTTCTCTCTTCATAGGGGTTCACTGCAGTTCAAGAAAAGAAGCCGGTGTCTGGGTCCAGCAAGACTAAAGCCACAGATGCAAACATGGAGAACACGAGTGCCCCTTGGTCTACACTGGGATTTTCCGCTCGTACATGAAAAAGTGACGCACAACGGACAGCAGCTTCTCCGTGTGGTAGAAGATCCAAGTGCTGTGTGGGCTGGAGGGGAGAAAGTAAGGAGAAGGTCTGGGGCCGGCCTTCTGGATGGCTCTGTCAGCCACTAATATAGTCCTTTGCAAGCAGGGAGAATACCACGTACCTCTCTGCACCTTGTGCCTAGCGCAGTGTCCTCAAAAAACATTCACAGAAAGGTGATAAAAAGGGTGGGAAAGCTAGAGTCGAACTCCAGTAATTTAGACACAACTATCATCAGTCAGTCCAAATTCTATTTTCCATAATTAACGAGTTTCAATAAACACTAAAGTCATAACGATGTCAACAAATAGGTAAAAAATAACTAATTTACTGACTACACAGACACATCTGAATTTCTGGAGTGATAAAACAAGAATAAAATAAGATTGCCACTAAAAGAAAAGACTGTCACTTTTATTAACTTCTCATAGGACTGAACCGATGGATACAGTTATCACCGAAGAATTCAGGCCCCTTCCGCAGATAATGCGCCACAAGACCTATACTTCATCCCTGAAATTTGTGAAATCTACTGTCTGTGCAGTAGCTCCTTCATTTCACTGGCGCCTCCCTATTAGCCCTCAGCTAATAAACTCAAGTGATACTTCCTCAGCTTCCTTGATGTGAGCAGCTGCGGTTTTCGAAACGTATAGACCCCCACTCATCACATGAGAAAGGGCATCCCACAAACTTTATGTTGCCTATGATGTGCATGGCTAGACGTGGTCAACGAGGAAAGGTGTCTTTCTAAGGGCTTTGCTCCTTCACCAACAGGAATACATG
The DNA here is from genome assembly GCF_008692635.1 of Crocuta crocuta. Lineage (NCBI taxonomy): Eukaryota > Metazoa > Chordata > Mammalia > Carnivora > Hyaenidae > Crocuta > Crocuta crocuta. The sequence goes on along the minus strand of NW_027532842.1, from coordinate 5,997,090 downwards.
GTGGCCACCTCCCCTGCGCCCCCCCAGCCCCATGCAATCGCATGAAGGCGCTCCAGAAGCTCATGAGGTGGCGGCATGTCCTGAAGGTAGCCCAGGGCCTGTGATAGTAGGTTTCTTATAGATCGTGTTACTACCTGTGTCTTGTGCAGAATAACAACAGAAATAAAATACAAGGCTGATCCACTGAAATTACGAGGGGTGCCTGCTTTCTCTCAACATGTCATTGATCCTCTCTGATGATCTCGTCAGAAGAATTTCCAAAATTCCTGGTCTAACAGCTTTTAGCAATTTCTTACAGAAATGAAACTGCCAGAGTTCTGGTTGAAACATATGGGAAAACTTGGGTAATGACAAACATTACCTATTACTGTAGTTCAAAAAAAGGGTTAGCTAAGAAGAATCAACTAATTGTTAGTTAGAATTTGGAGTCACTATAGAAAAGCAGCACCTAAGTACTATTATTATAACTTCGTATAAAATAGAATGAACTAGCATTATCTTATAATATATCCTATATAATCATACCCTTATAATAATAGGAGTTATATACTGACTCTCCTCACATCTCCCAAAGTTGAAAGTTCAAGGTGTAATCTTCAAAAGGGTTGGCCCTAAGTGATGGCTTGTTTAAGGCTGACATGAACTAATGGCCTTCTATTTCCTTCTAAGTCTACACGTTACGAACTTCAGCCTTACTCCATAAAACAACAGCCAGAACAGGCATTTGAGTCGTCTCCTCCTTTCCTAGAGGACTAGAACCCATCAGGTGGGAACTTCACACCCCTTCCCTGTTCCAAGCCTGCCTGATGTCAGTACTCTTCTCTTAAAAATTCAGGTAAAATTGACACACCATGAAATTCATCCTTTTGAAACGTACAATTCAGTGATCTTTAGTATTTTCAAAGCTGTGCAACCATCACCACTAATTCTGGAATACACTCGTGACCCCCAAGAGAAACCCCTCACCCATTAGCAGCCATTCTGCATTCCCTCCTCCCCACCAGCCCCTGATGACCACCATCTACTCTCTTTTCAAGATTTTATTTCTCATAAAATCTCTACCCCCAACAAGGAGCTCGAACTCACAACCCAGAGATCAAAAGCTGCATGTTCCACTGACTGAGCCAGCCACGAGCCCACCAATCTACTTTCTGTACCTGTGGATTTGGCCATTCCGGGCATGTCACATACATGGGATCACACAGTAGATGGTGTTTGTGCTTGGCTTCGTCACGCAGCATAACGTTTTTAAGAGTTATTCATGTTGGGGGCTCCTGGGTGGCTGTCGGCTGAGTGTCCGACTGGTGATTTCGGCTCAGGTCACGAGACTGAGCCCCACGTCAGGTTCTGGGGGTTCTCTCCCCATCTCTCTGCCCCTCACCTGTGTGTGCTCTCTCTTTCAAAATAAATAAATAAACTTAAAAAAAAAAGTTAATCGTGTGGTAGCACACGTCAGTGTTTAATTCCTTTCTATGGTCAAATAATATTTCACGGTGGCTTATCCATTCATCCAGAAGTCAACTAAAGGACATCTAGGTTGTTTCCACTTTGGGCTATTATGAATAATGCTACTGTTAACACCTGCATACAACTTTCGGTGTGGACGTGTTTATAGCTAAGAGTGGCATTGCTCAGTTACGTGGTAACTCTCTCTGTTTAAGTCTTTTGGGAACAGCCGAACTGTTTTCCAAGGTGTCGTACCATTTTAAATTCCCACCAGAAGTGCGCAAGGATCTGATGTCTCTACATCCTTGATAATACTTACCGTTGCCTATCTCTTATAGCCATCGCAGTGTGAGTAAAGAAGAGTATCTACTTGTGGTTTTGATTTGCATTTCCCTAAGAACCAATGATGTTGAGCATTTGTTATCTCTTGTCTTTTTGTTGATAGCCACTCTGACAGGTGTGAGGTAATATCTCATTGTGGTTTTGATTTGCATTCCCCTGATAACTATTGATACCAAACAACTTTTCATGCACCTGTGGGCCATGTGTAGGTCTTCTTTGATAAAAGGCCTATTCAGATCCTCTGCTCATCTTTTAATAAGATTATCCTTCTACTGAGTTACTGGAATTCTTTATATATTTTGGGTATTAACCTCTTATCAGATACATGATTTACAAATATTTTCTCCCATTCTGTAGGTTACCTTTTCATTTTGTTGATGGTCTCTTTGCTGTGCAGAAGCTTTTTTGATTAATGTAGCCTCACTTACTACTTTCTGCTTTTGTTTGTGCTTTTGGTGTCAAAGAAAAAAAACTGTTGCTAAGACCAATGCCAAGCTTTATCCTGTTTTCTTCTAAGAGTCTGTTGATTTCAGTTCTGATGTTTAAGTCTTTAATCCATTTCAGGTTAATTTCTGCGAGTGCTGTAAGAGGAGACTCCAATTCAATTCTTCCGCATGTGGTTATCCATCTTTTCCAGCATCACTTATTCTTTCCTCACTATTATTGGTTCCCTTGTCAAATATTAGTTGACCATATATGCGAAGGTTTATTTCTGGGATCGATTCTGTTCCATTGGTCTATGTGTTTGTAGTTATGCCTGTACCATACTGTTTTGATTACTATAACTTTTTTTTTCTTTTTTTGTGAGAGAAACAAAAAGAGTGATTATGAGCAGAGGAGAGGCAGAGGAAGAGAATCTTAAGCATGGTCCATGCTCAGAGGAGCCTGATGCAGGGCTCGATCTCATAACCATGAGCCAAAATCAAGAGCTGGACACTCAACAAACTGAGCCACCCAGGTGCCATGATTACGACAGCTTTGTAGTATAGTATGAAATCAAGACATGTGATGCCTCCGGCTTTGTTCTTTCTCAAGAAGAACTTTGACTATTTGGGCCACTGGAATTTTCATAGGAATTGCGTTAAATTTGTTCATGGTCTTGGGTATCACAGACATTTTACTGATACTAATTCTTCTAATCCATTAACGTGGGGTATCTTTTCCACTTATTTGTGCCTTCTGCAATTCTTTTCATCAAGGTTTTGTGGTTTTCAGTGTATAGATCTTTCACCTCCATGGTTAAATTTATTGCTAGGTATTTTATTCTTTTTGATGCAATTAGAAATGGGATTATTCATTTCTTTTAGCTTATAGAAGTAAATACTTAGTATGTAGAAATGTAATAGATTTTTGTATATTGATTTTATATCCTACAACTTTACTGAATTCACTGATTAGTCTAACTTTTTGTAGTCTAAAGACTGGCTAGGACTTCCAGTATGTTGAATAAAAGTGGTAAGAGTGGGGTGTCTTACCTTGCTCCTGAGCTTAGAGAAAAAGCTTTCAGGTTTTCATCAAGTATGACACTAGCTGTGGGTTTGTCATATATGGCTTTTATTATGTTGAGCTACATTCCCTCTATATTCAATTTATTGAGACTCCTTAGCATCAAAGGAGGTTCAATTCTGTGAAATGTCTTTTCTGCATTTGTTGAAATAATCGTATGATTTTTATCCTTCCTCTTGTTAATATGATTTGTTACCTTAATTGATTTGGGGATGTCAAACCATGTTTCATCCCTGGAATAAATCCCATTTGATTATGGTGTTGATCCTTTTAATGTAGTGTTAAATTCAGTTTGCTGAATTAATATTATTATTATTTTACTGAGGACTTTTACATCTATGTTCATCAGGGATACTGGTGGGTAATTTTCTTTCCTTGTAGGGTCCTTATCTGGCTTTGGTGTCAGGGTAATGCTGGCTTCAAAGAGTTTAGAAAGGGTTTAGAAGTGTTCCCTTCTCTTCTGTTTTTCTCAAGAGTGATTCTTTATGTTTAATCGAATATACAATACTATATTAGTCTCAGGTTTACAATATAATAATTCAATTACACAAACCTCACCAAGATACATATAGTTATCATCTATCACCATAAAAAAATTAATAGATTTTTGCCTATATGCCCTGTGATGTGCAAAAGCTTTCTAATTTGATGTTGTCTCAATTGTTTATTCTTGCATTTGTTTCCCTTGCTTGAGGAAACAAATCCAGAAAAATGTTACTATGGCTGAATTCCAAGAGATTCACGTGTATGTTTTCTTTTAGGAGTTTTAGGTCTTATGTTTAGGCCTTCAATCCATTTTCAGTTTATTTTTATGTATAAGAAAAGTGGTCCAGGGGTGCCTGGGTGGCTCAGGGTGAAACAGCCGACTCTTGACTTTAGCTCAGGTCATGATCTTACACTTCGTGAGACCGAGCCCCATGTCAGGTTCTGCACTGACAGCACGGAGCCTACTTGGGATTCTCTCTCTCCCTCTGTCTCTGTTCCCTTCCCCCCCACCCCTGCACATGCACTTTCTCTCTCAAAATAAATAAATAAGCTTAAAAAAAAAGTGTCCAGTTTCCCCAACACCATTTACTGAAGCCTTTTTCCCACCCCACTGTGTGTATTCTCGCCTCCTCTGTCATGGGTTACACGGCCATATACTCTAGGTGTTTTGATCCATTTATCTGTGTCTTTTTCGGTACCAGCACCAACTGTTTGACCGCCCTGGTTTTGTAGTTTGAAGTCTGGGCGTAAGACACCTCCAGCTCTGTTCTTTCTCAAGACTGCTGGGGCCACTCAGGGTCTTCTGTGGTTCCACACAAATCAGCAGGATTATCTGTTCTGGTGCTACCCCGCCAGTCTGTCTGCAGTGACGGGCCATGTCACGGAGGGAGCGCTGGTGGCCGGGCCCAGCATGGCTGGCGGAGAGGCCCGGCCGCAGGTGCTGGTGGGCAGGCTGGGGGGAGGGCGCCCCTCTCCCCAGGGAAGAGGTCACTTCGCAGAGGGGCCAGTCCCGACTGAGGCTGCCCACCAGGTGTGGCGGGG
>NW_027532842.1:5955339-5992185 GCF_008692635.1 Crocuta crocuta | reverse complement strand
CCCCCGGGCCGGGGGGTGGGGAAGCTCTGCAGAGAAGGTCACGGTCGTCCGCAGCGCTCCAGCCGCATGGCTGCTGTCGGCGGCCCGTTTTCCTTCCCTATTCCTTGCTGTTTCTACAGGCCTCGGTTTTGCCAGCCTAGGCGGGGCGGACCTGAAGTGTGACCCTGCGGTGGCCCCGAAAGGCCGAGGAAGCTGGCCGCTCCTTCCTTTCCGGGAGGAGTCTCCCCGGCGGGACGTGAGGATTCCCAGGGCTGTTTTGTGCAGCTGTGTGGCCCGTGTCTTGGATGGACCCGGGGGGGCCCCCCGACCCGTGTGTGTCTGTGGGCAGCTATCTAATTGCTGAGGTTCGTGGGCGCTTGGAGACGGGTCTCTAGGAACCCGACCGCCCTGAGAACTGCAGATCGAGTCGCAAGCTTTGAAATTGGGAAGTGTGAGCCCCCTGACTTGTTTCTTCTTTTTCAAGATTGTTTTGGCTACTCTGGATCTCCTGTATTTCAATACGAATTCTTTTTTTTAAATCAGCTTTCAGTCTTGGCAAAAAATAAAATAAAGTAAAATAAAATAAAATAAAATAAAATAAAAGAGGCAATTGAGATTTCACAACTGTCTTGAATCTGTAGATTGATTTCAGGATTACTGCCTTCCTAACAAGTCTTCCGGTCTGTGAACGTGACATCTTTTCGTTTCTTTAGGGCTTCTTCCACTTCCTTCAATGATGTTTTATGGTTTGCAGTACACAGATGTTAAACGTTTTTGTTAAATTTATTCCAACGTTCTTTCTTCTTTTTGATGCTACTGTAAGTGGAATTATTTTCTTAATTTAATTTTGGACTGTTTATTGCTAGAGTATGGAAATACAATTGGGTTTCATTATTAATCTTATATCCTGCAACCTTGTTGAACCTGTTTATTAGCTGTAATAGCTTTTTATGCATTCCTTAGGATTTTCCATATACAAGCTCATGTCATTTGCAACGGAAGTCATTTCCTCCTTTCCAATCTGAATGCCTTGTTTTTTTAATAGTTTATTGTCAAGTTGGTTTCCACATAACACCCAGTGCTCATCCCCACAAGTGCCCTCCTCCATGCCCATCCTCCCTTCCCCTCCCCATACCCCATCTGCCCTCAGTTTGTTCTCAGCATTCAAGTCTCTCATGGTTTGCCTCCCTCTCTCCCCCCCACTATTTTTCCCCTTCTTCTCCCCCACGGTCCTCTGTTAAGTTCCTCCTAATCCTCCTATACGTACAAACATATGGTGTCTGTCCTTCTCTGCCTGACTTATTTCACTCAGCATAACACCTTCGAGTTCCATCCATGTTGCTACACATGGCCAGATTTCATTCCTTCTCATCGCCATGTAGTATCCTAATTGCTCTGGCTAAAACCTCTAGTATAATATTCAATAGAAGTGGTGATGGCAGCCAATACAGTCTGATTCCCGTCTTAGGAGAAAGCTTCCAGACTTTCAGCACCGAGTGTGGTATGCGCTGTGGGGTTTTCCTAGATGCCCTTGTTCTGGAAGAGGATCAGCACTGACTCAGGATTCCTTATCTCCAGTTACATTCGATACATCCTTGGGTCCTGAAAATTTTATCTCAATATATTTCTTGTATTTCTTCTCTTATGCAAATGCCTAACATCAATGCCCAGATTTAGACCCTTACCATCTTCTGCCTAGACTGTAAGACCTTTGAGGCGGGAGCTATGTGTGTGTGTATATATACTCACTAAAAGAATTGCATCCGTTAAACAAGATCAAGATGGTATGGAAAAGAAAGCAGCAGCAGCAGCTACTGGCAATAAAAACATAATCATGAGAAGCGAAAACAAAGCTAAAATGAAAATAACAGTGGTGAAAACTGTAGGAAGGAAAACAAATTCAAGATAATCTTCCAGAATAGGACACAGAGCAAAAGCCGGACAGGAATAACGGAAGGAAGGAAGGAGAAGACGGACGGAGGGGCCTCGGCTGTGCAGCAGGATGGGTGTGATGCCTCAAGCAACTGTCCCGGATGCAAGCACTGAAATGCTGGGTAAAATATATTAATAAAAACAAATCTGTGAGTGCACTGCCGAGACAGGAGAGAATGAAATGTTATCAGAATGATCCAGGAGATCATGCTTACAAATAAAAAAGCATGTTTTTAAGTATCTGGGAAAATCCACGATATTTTGACATTTGATCGCGTCTGTTACTGCCCCTGCTTCCCGTCCAATGCACGCTCCGTGCTGCACTCTCCCCTACAGTTTATAACTGCTTGTGTCACTACTCTGCTTACAAACCTCAAACCTCCAGGGTCTCCCCATCCCCCCCAGGACCATGTACGAGCCTCTGTGCAGACACACACGACTCTTTACTGTTTGATCCCAGTTTCATTTTCAGACGACAACCCCTCCTCCCACACCAAGCTCCCTGTCGTCAAGCAGCCCTAGACAAGCATATTCCCTCACCACCCTCTATCATTCTTCCCCTTCCCTCTCTCCTCCCCCCTGCACTGCCTTAACCTGGGGTAAAACCTTAGAGGTGACTGAGCACAGATAAAATGGCATTCCTGACGCCACGAAGCACAAGTAAACACCTCCCTGTATATAACAGAGTTCTCACAGCCTCACAATATGTCATTTTCACACTAACTTATAGACGTACATACCCATCTTTCCCAAAGACAATGTCTGTCAAAGGAATTAACCCACATGAGGAGAGATGGTGGTGTTGGGATTAAATAGGAGCTGTAGTTTAACTTCTTGGTAATTTAATTGTAAAATATCTCTTTTTTAAGAAAGGTTTTATGGTTGGTTTGGAAAAGAAGGGTAGAATAGGCAAAAAAAAAAAAAAAGGGAGGGGAGACAAGATAAAGGAACTTTGTGTTTTTCAAACCGTGGGGCCATTATCTACTAGTGTTTCGTGAAACCAACAGAGTAGATTGTGACCAGCACTTCAAAAATGAAAATGCAGAATAGAAATATGGGAGCACAATGCACACAGTTAGGGTAACTTCTAGTTTGTTTCAGGTTTACACACACACGTCCCTAAATGTACATAACACATATTTGTATAATACATCATAATATAATGCATTTCTTACTGTGGACTTGGTCGAAACGCTTGAAAGTCAATACATTAATGGTTCAAGGACGTGGGTAAGGAAACCAGCGCTACTCTAAGCAGAGAGATAAGGCAAGGATGTGACAGCAGATGAAAAGCTCAAGATGGTGCTTTCGTAGCATATTCTAGACTGTACCGGCAGGGAAGTAGTTAACGAAGGGAGACTCACCTCTGTGACTCTCTACATGTAGCACTTTGAAACATCTGTGTTTTCAAACATTACGTATAATCAGAACGCAGGCTCTCGAATGACGTGCCAGTCCCTAACCAATTCTGCTTCTATTGGTCCTGTGCTCACGAAGCTTGGGAAACCTGGTTACCATCTACACAGAGCAAAAGGAGCCATAGGCTGTAGATGAAAACCATGGACTGCTTTTAGCTAGCCACTCTGGGATGTCTCAGCCTGAACATGGAAGACAGTAGGGTCGGGAGGTGCTCATCAGGGCAAATCCGGGATGCTGAAGCAATTCAGAGCGCGGCGCCACGGCACCCTGTGGTCCTGTGTCCTGGACCCAACCATGCCCCCTGGTTACGCGGGGCCTTGTCACCAGGCAAGCTGGCTGGAGGGCACGGGAGACGAGTATGTGGAATGGATGTTCCCCAGTTTTAATTCAAAACAAGAGGTTATTAAACATAATTAGGATTAAAGTGCCCTGTGGGTTCTTGGGATCAGAGCCAGGAGACTCCTCTGCAACCACTCCACCAGGGTGACTGCTCATTCCTCACGATGGAGACAAACCAGCTCACGGCTGGATTCTCTTATTTCAAACGAGCCAGCTCAGCAGTGTCTAGGATCAGTCTACTTGTTTTCAATCCTGTGCTTTTCTAAACTGTGGCCGTCTCTTAGTCTCCAAGGTTTCTTTGTTCACTTTGATTTAATCTCAGCACATTTTAATCACAGGACTAGCCGAACATTTTAGAGGATATCCTAAGTTTTCAGAGGGAGAACGAGTCGCAGAAAGTGGTTATGAAACAAATGTAAACTATCGCTTGATTTATAGACCTCCACTGCTCTCGTTCAAAGGACTTAGCACCGGGAAAGGGTTGTTTAGACTGTACTTGGGCTTAAGTGGAAAGGAGTTATTGCCGAAATTGTATAAATCATCTCAAATATTGTTTGATTTTAGCTTTTAAGAGTCTGAGTTTTCCTAAGTGTGTGGAGAAAGTTTGGTTCAGTTTTCACTCTCCATAAATCAGCGAGTATTTCAAAGCTTCCCCGAGACACAGAAAAATATACACATGTGAATAGAATGAATGCACCATCAGAAAGTGAAGGATCTGAAGATAATGCATGTTAAAGCAAGCAACGAGCTGGGTCCTCACTTCTGTCATTAATAACTATATACAGAGGTGTAAAAGACACCAAGATAAGCTATTCTCATACATTAATAACCACCTACGGTCATGGAAAGCAGGTAGAAGGGCACAGAGGCACCATAATGGTGCCCCAGCAACTAGCTGTGCATTACTACAGGGGCTCCTGTCTTTCGGGACGAGGGATCACCCTCGAAAGTCACTGACAAAACAGTGTGGAACACACAAGAGATTCCCATCTATTTTCATGTACTAATGTGCCTTTCCTGTTACCCATCCTACACGCAAGTGATGCGATTTTCTTCCTCAAATGTCATTTTTGATCATTTAAATCCCCCCTTTTGAATAAAAAAGCCAACGCAGGGAACGCATCGATGGTGTCGTCCTAGTGTCGTATGGGACAGAGGGAACCACACTTGTGGTGAGGACGGTAATGTGCAAACGTGTCGAATCACTGTCTGTACACCTGCAACTTCCATCACATTCTGCGACAACTATACTCAAATTTAAAAAAGTCCCCTTTCAGTGATCATTTCCTTTACTGACAATAATACTACTACTTAACGTTTGTTTTGCATTTACTATGTGCCCGGCATTGGGCTAAGTGCTTCTGACAAATATTCTTTCCGTCTTGGGATGACCACAGTGGGTTCAATATCGCCATCTTCCAGATGAAGATCTGATGCTTACGACTGGCTCGAGGCCACCTGATTCTGAAGCCCCCACCCCACCTACCTACTCCTGCTCTGTCTCCCAGGCAGAGTCAGCCTTGCCCTCCACGGAGGGGCCGTCTCTGCTCAGACTCTCTCCCCGACACCGACCTCCAGCTGCGGACCTCCGACTTCCTCGCAGAACTTTCTCACTCCTACCTTTGTAATCTGAATGTGTGACTATCCTGGAATGTTCTTTTCTCTCCAACACACACTCTGGCCCTCTTTCAAATCATAGCTGAAACCTTAAACATTTCATTAAAATCATAAACCAAACAAGCATGCTCAATTCCCTATAATTATTTAGCATGATTTTGAAAGCTCAAGCTACTGTGCTAGCCAAGGACATGTGGACACATAAAGACTGGGAAAGGGCAGCAAAAATATTATTTACATGTGCTGTGAGAATTATATCTATATAAATACTTATCTATATCTATGTATATCTGAATCTACATATGTATCTATATCTGTATCTATATCTTGATAAGATATATATAAACATATATATATACATATGTGTGTGTGTGTGTGTGTAAACATATCTAGAAAATCCCTAAAACCTGGTGAATAAGTATTGGAAACAGTAAGTTGTTCACCAAGACTTTCAGCCACAAAAGTGAGACACTAAAATAAATAACTGTCTCTGTACCAATGGAGAGAAGCTGGAAAAAGAGAGGGGTGGGGAATATATACATAACATTCACAGCAGAAAATAAAAAGTCTTAAAACAGGAATTCGTTTAACAAGATACAGGAGGGGCTTCTAGTAAGAATGTTATAAATATACAACATGGTGACGGGAATAGTGGAGCAAAGTCATCTCAATTAATAAACAACCAAGAACCAACACCCAAAGCTCCACAAATGATTATCCAGTCTGGGCAAGAACCCCTGAAATGGAAAGCCTAGAAACAAACCTTATTGTGCAGTAAAACTTCGCATCTCACAAAGGGGGCCTTTTCAAGTCAGTAGGGAAAAATGGGTTATTCAAAAACCAGTTAGAAAAACTAAAGCCAGTTCCAAATCTCATACCTTAACATGACCACAAACTTAAACAGTTAAAGACTGAAAAGACTGAAAAATAAAACCACAAGAGTACGAGAAGAAACTCGTACAGTAATTTGAATACAGTTAGGCCAAAAAGTTCTCTTTTAGGCTGACAAGAAACTGAAAGAAAAGTCAAAAGATTTAACTCAAAACATTTACTGCCATCAAGCTAAGTAACAGAAAGAAAACCTTCTAAATGTTAAAAAACCAGAAAAGCTGAAAGAGAAATAACAAAATGGGAAGACATATTTATTACAAAAAGAATAAAAGGCTAACAACCCTATAAAAATCAGTAACAAAAAGATGAACGTAAAGACGGGAAAATGACAAAAACAGACAAAATTCAATTCCTACTGGATGGTAAGATACCACAGGGGAATCTGCTGGTTTTATTGGTAACAAAAACTTTGCAAGCAGAAATGTGTGTGGTCTATTAGGCTGGTAAAAATTAAAATCAAATCCGTTATTGGGCTCATCAAGGGAACTGTATTTGGGTTTTAACTCTGCAGCGTGTACCAGAACAGAAACTCTAAACCCATCTTCTACCCATGCAATTTCACTCCTAGGGATTTATTTTAAGGCTACAGTAGTCAAATGCACAAGACGTATGCATCCACAGTCATCTGTATCTGTAGTTCTTCTACAATATTGAAAATTGGGTTCGGAACCTTGAATAAGAGCTAGGGATAGGAGGTGGGGTTCTGGGGCACAATTTCAGAGCAAGAGGAGAGAGGGTGAGTAGCAGACGGGGCCTGGAAAAACACGGCGGGGTTGGTTAGGGAAGGCCTCGGCTTGGCACGTGGGTAAGAGTCAAGCACTGTCAGCTCTGCACGTAGTACCAACACACTGTGCCTGGCAAACAGCAAGGAAGGCCCTTGGAAAATGATGAACAAGAATGAGTGAAGCCTCAAGTACAGTTTATCGAGGACTGGATTTAATCCTAGTAAAGGCATCTGGGACTTCAAGGTGATTTGGGAAAGTAAGAGTATCGCATTACATACTCGGTTTCAAAGAAACCCGTTCATTTTCGTTTATTAACCTACACGTAAGTTTTGTCCAGGTGAAGAGCACACTTCCTTTCCTTTATGTTCTCCACCACGGTTCTTTTGCACAGTGCTCTGCAGTGAAGACCTGCTCGGTGCTGTGAAGACACTGGGTATCGCCTCAAAAGTCATCTCTTTTAGAATGTACCTTTTTGGGGGCAAGAGGGTCTTAATTCTCAACCTCCAAGATCTCTTGAAGGAGACAGGAAAACTATTCAGGCTCGGGGATGGTGAATTTTCTATCCAGAACTAAAGCCATGGGGAGGGGGAGCTTCTACTCTGAACCTAATCAGGCTCAGCCCTGCTCCTTCATCTCGGCAGGGCTCCGAGGGAGAGAAGGGCCATATGATCACTGACATTTCAATGGCCTTTACGTCTTCAATGGCACAGAAGGAAGTGAAGGAATGTCTGTGTCACTGGAAGCCCGCTGCAGCTGTGTGTGTGTGTGTGCGCGCGTGCGCGTGCACGCGCGTGTGTCTGCCCTTCCACCCTTACAAGGAGTATGTCCTCGGTACAGAAAAACTGGGATGAAAAATACAGAAACAAACCTGACACTCGGCCATAACCCGGAACTGTGATAAATAGTTGTTCATGTTAAAGCTTCCTTAGGTCTGTTTTCAAAAGACAAAAATCACACTATTTATAATTTTATTATATGCTTTTCACAAACGTGATATTAAGAATTCTTTGTAAACATTAACGGCTGTTTATTATTTCATCGTGGGGACTCTCTGAGTCAGGATATACTAAGCTCTGACGACAGTACCACGCACCCTCACATCCCGCTGGCTTCAAACAGCAAAGCCCTGGAGTGTACGTGAGCAGCCCTGATGACAAGCCCAGAGTACAATACGGTCTGCTGACCCTTCCTTGAATGTTGGACTCCAATTATTTTGTAGATGTGGTGATTATCAGGTGTCAAGCTTTACTTGGTTTTCTACACATATCGTCAGAAGAAATTCCTCAGCGTTATGTTAGTGGCTTTTGTAGGCTCTTGGTGTTCTTGATCCCTCCTGCCAAACCAATTTCTCCTCCTATGAACAAATATAAAAATATCTATATCGGTGTATGAGTACAATCCCTAGTATTGTCTTTTAATAGGATATGGAATCATATGATAAGTGAATGTGTCACTGCGCTGTTACTTCCATTTGCATATTTTTGTGTGCCGGAAAGTCAAACAGGTTTTTTATATATATAAATTAATGATTTTGTTGTCTTCTTTTGCAACTGATGTTTATCTCCATTTTCCTTTGGGGGGGGTGTTGGGATTTTGTTGTTGTTCTGTCTATTTTGTATTTGTACGTGCTCTTTACGCAGCAACAATATAAACCATTTATCATAGCTGTTACAATTTTTGAACCAAAAATCCATAGACTTGCTTGTCTTTGCATTTTATTCATGTTTTCTGTTAGAAATTCATATTTTCCTGATCAAATCCACTCATCTGTATTTTCATTTGTAATTTCTTCCATCCCTTTTTAACCTACTATCCTTTTCTAAATGAAAAAGAAGATAATAGGAGATAAAAGGAAATCAATAATGGCTTATTTTTTTCTATTTAAGTGTTTGCTCCATCTGGTATTTATTGCATGACTGTAGATAAGTGTAAAGTGAGGCGATCTGTACACTAAGCCCGCTTGGAACATCTCGAGTGAGTTACTTCATCTTCGCTCTATTCTGTCCCTATAACACAACTGCAAAGTTGGGAAAGTTTCTCAGCTTCGGTACAGAAGTGAGTGGGCCCCCTGGCCCTGCCCCCACCCAGAGTAGCAGGAACAAACAGACAGAAATGCTGTCCATCCGTTTCCAGGTGAACACGCGTCTCATCTTCTACTCCCATGTAGAAGCTCTTCAGCTCCCATGACTGGTTCTGAGCTTCCCCATCCAGCTCCACACATTCCAGTGAGACCGCTGGTTTCCATTAGAGCGCGCTCTCTCAGCTTTCCCTCCTGCCTCATTGGTTTCTCTCTCTCTCGGTCTCCTTTGTTGGCCCTTCCTCAGTTTCCAGCCTTTTAAATGATGGCCCGGGGCTCATCTTTCATACATAACGTTGTCCTCACTCCTAAGGATGACCTCACCCCGTCCACTGGCTGGGATACAACCTGCGTGTGGATAACTCCAAATCCCTCCCTCCAGCACACACCGTGCCTCTGCACTTTGGACATGGACATCCACCTGCCTACGTGGTTTGACTAGTGGTATCTCGCACTCAGTGTTCCTAAAACTGGTTTCCGAATTGCCCCAAGGACTTCGCCTTCCCACAGTCTTCTCTCCATGTTAACGTCCTCTTGGTGGCTTGGGCCAAACCCTCACAATCACTCTGGACTCTTCTCCCTCTCTTACACTCCAAATTCTGTCTGCCCTCTACCTGAAACCTTCGGATGGCTTCCTAGTTCATCCGCATTAGAGCCAAGGTCCTTACACAGAGAGGACATTTCAGTGGCCTATAAACATATGAAGAAGTGCCCAGAGTTCTTAGTCATGAGAAACGTACAAATTAAAACCACAATGAGATATGGCTCCAGACTCCCAAAATGGCTAAAATGAAAAAGACTGACAATATCAAGTACTGGACAGGATGTGGAGCAAACGGTACACCCACACGTTGTCTGTTGGTATGCAAACTCAGGAGAATGATTTTATAAAACTGTCTGGCGAGAGCTGCAATAAAGCCCAAGTATACACTGTGTAACTGCTAGCTATATACTCAACACGCGAATGCTTACACCTACCCAAAGACATATACAGGAACAGTCACAGGAACTTTATTCATTATAATCCCCAAAGGGAAATAACTCAAATGTCCATCAATAGTGGAACACATTAGTAAACTGTGGCATACTAAAAATGGAAAACTTCAAAGCAACAGAAAAGAACAGGTTACTAAAACAGCCAACAAGGTTCATGGACCTCACAGACATGATGCTGTATAAAAGACGCCATGCTCAGAAGAGTACCTAACAGGGCTCCTGGGTGGCTCAGTTGGTTAAGCATCCGACTTCGGCTCAGGTCATGATCTCGCAGTTTGTGAGTTCGAGCCTCACATCAGGCTCTGAGCTGTCAGCACAACCTGCTTCGTATTCTGTGTCTCCCTCTCTCTGACCCTTCCCCACTCGTGCTCTGTCTCTCTCTCTCAAAACTAAATAAATGTGAAAAAAAAAAAGAGTATGTAACACAGGTGGTACTTAGCTCAGGTTCAAAACAGGCAAAGCTGGTGGCCACCTTGTGGGGAAGGTATCTTGAAGGTACACTCACTGACAAGCTGCAGGGGCCTCTGAAAAGCAGGTATAGAAAATGGTGTATATCTTGACCCGGGTAGCAATTAGACAGGTATAAGCATATATAATATTTCATGGCACTGTAGATTAAGATTTGTGAGTACTACGTAAGTTATGCCTCAATAAAAAGGAAAGCAAACAAACAGCTTCTGCTAACCTTTGTTGGGCACTACCATGCAGCAGTGGCCTGAAGAAACAATGAACAAATCAGAAATGGGCCCTGCTGCCATGTGAATTTCACTCCCATTGGGAAGACCGAAATTAATCAAATGACATCGAGAAATTATGAATTGGGATGATGGGTGTGAAGGGAAAGAAAGAACTTGGTTCTGGGAAAGTGTGCAACGGAGGAACTGGCCGGGTCCGGGGGAGTGACGTTTCCAACAGAGTAACGTGGGAAGAAAGGAGAGCGCGCTCCAGGCAGAGGGACTAAGGCAGGAACCTGGAGCCCAAGAAAGGAGGGTGTGTTCAGCCGGGCAGAGCTGGGGTGACCCGTGGGCGGGGAAGGTCTTTGGCCTTTAGCTCAAGAGCGATGGGAGGCGCTGACGGGTTTTAAGGGAAGGGGTGTTACAATCAAATGTGTAGTTGGAAAAGACTCCCTGAGAGTTGTGTGGAGTTGAGAGGGGAAGCGGGTAAGGGGAAGCTCATTAGGAGAACCGTAGCTGCCCAGTCTGGAGTCCGCTGATCTGGGAGACGGGGCAGGAGGAGCCGTGAGGGAAGGTCGTTACTGAGATCGATGATCTGATGTATCTTTATATCCAACAGACGTGATTTCAACTTTAGGCCAGTATGTGAGAAACAAGAGGAACACCGTGTACCCCCAGGGGCAGAGGCGCGAGGGCCAGGGGTACACGTGGGCCCTTTCACGTGTTTACATGTTACGATGTTAGGCATGTGCATACACTCCTACTCAAAATGTAATTAAAACGTAAGATTAAGATCACTCAACAGGAGGCTTCCATACCTGACTAATGTTGCCCGTGGCTTCCCCGTTGCTCACAAGGCACAGAGGTAAGAAGACACTGCAGCAAGCCCCTCTGGGTACTGTCATTCCTTGAATAATAGTCAGGTCCCCGCGTCCTGCTTGCAGCTCACATTTACCATGGGTGAGAACATAATGTGCCTTAGAGAATCACCAGAGAAGCCGCTTCCTGAAATGTAAACTGCCTAAAATCTAAAAGACACATGTGCATCACTTAAAATACACAGTTTACTTGGTATAGGAAAAACTAATATCCTGGATTTTCATTTCATTAGTGCTAACCTATGTAAATTTACAGGGGGTAAAAAACCTAAAACCAAGACAAAAATGAAAGCCGGCGACTTGGCTCAAAGAGCTTTATTATAAAAACAATCTGGGTCGTCCTATAATTTCCTCGTGTTTTAAATCAGTGAGATCTAGAGCTGCAGCTGTCCCACAGCCTGAAACCATATAAATTTTTAGAAAATGAGTCAATCAGGAGATTAAAGTTTCAATTTATAACACTTCTGTGTTTTAGTTACAAAGTCGTAAATAAATCTAGCATGACAGAGAAGGTAAATATTTTCTCAGTTGTTTATGCAGCCGAAGAGGAAAGGAATTTAACATGCAATTAACTACTTAGGGTGGTTTTTTTTTTTTTTTAGATATGCACCATATGGTCTTTGTGTTTCAGATAAAGCAAAAAATAAATATTGTTTTGTTTAATCTAACGTTTGCTTAGCAACAACAAATACTCCAAGCTAGAGCGATGCCTGGGCAGTACCTTCACCTCCTGGAAGTGTTTTTCCACGTGTACAAGAGCTAGCGCCTACGGACAGGGGAAATAGAACTGCTTCCCCGGGAAGAAGGGGGTAAAAACTAAATAGGAGAAATGAAGATTTTTATTAAATAAATGAGGTTAATCTCTCTGGAGAGAGAATGATAAACTCTTAACCCTTCGAGGCTCTACTTCTATGGTTTAATAGGCAGTATTTTTTTTCCACACCAGAAAGAGACCTTTATGCCATTCTTTAAACCAACATCTGAACAGGTGTGAGGTTAAGAACAGGTCAAAGGCAGACCTCAGATTGCTATATAAAGACTCCCATACGATCAGTTTCTCTTATCGGCCTTACTTTAAAAATAACTGGGGGAAAAAAGCCAAAACTGATGGCCATTTTAATCTAGATGAAATCAGTTAAGATCTATTATTTCTTATCTCGATGATTTACCAATTGTTCTAAAAATTAAAGCTTTTAAAATAAAATCATTAAGGGGCGCCAGCATGGCTCAGTGGGTTAAGCATCCGACTGTTGGCTTCAGCTTGAGTCATAATCTCACCGTCCATGAGTTTGAGCCCTGCATGGGGCTCTGCGCTGACAGCTCAGAGCCTGGATCTTGCTTTGGGTTCTGAGTCTCCCTCTCTTTCTCTCTCTCTACCCCTCCCCCACTCACGTTCTCTCTGTCTCTCTCTCAAAAATGAATAAATGTTAAAAAATTTTTTTAAAAAGATCATTAAAACTTGACTCTATATATATTAGGTCAAAAAGCTGTAATATAATTTTAAAGTAAAATTATGAAATCTCTTACGAAAACCTCTGAAATATACACTTGAAATTAAAAACTTTTAAACATGATTTTTCACCTGAAAGCACAAAAGCCAGCTATCCACAGGGATTTCTATACAAATATACTGAAACACTCATTCACGTATTTTGAAGAAAGAAGCCCTTCGAAATTGGCTATCAAGTAAACAGGAAAGGGAATTGACTTTATAGCGATAAATCAGTCTTCACACCCAAACCGTGTGTAGCAGGACTCTTTTCTCATTGTGAGTGTTTCTGCTTATTTTTCTACTTTTTGAGACTTAGGAAAAATAAAACTCCATACAGTAAAATAGATACGGTAAAAAGCACTTGCAGAACCTCTCTGCACCCCTACCACCACCTCGATCTCACCCCCCCATCTGCAGCCTTCCATCTGAGCGGTCCGGTTGAAAGTTCATCCGGGATGAGCCCACTGTGTAAACAACCGGGTTTACCGCTGCTGGGCTCCATCCCCCAACTGGTGAATGAGAGGTTACTCTCCTTTCTACGTGTTGTCATGACAACAGCAATGTCAGCGTAAGAATCGGCTCTGAAAATTGAGCCCTTTCAAGATGGGAAGCCCTCAAATTACACATAAGCTGTATGCTAAAAGTGCATTTATTAGTCTGTTATTTGGGAATTCAGAACATATATCCAAGATAAATGTTCTATAAACGAAGCTCTAAGCTAGCCGTTAGATGCTCTAAGCAGTTACTGTAACCCTAAAATAAAAGAGCAGAGCATTACACTGTCTCAACTTAGGAGCAGAAACAGAGAACAGTACATTTAAAATTTTGGTTTTTGCTGGTACTTGAAAAACAGCTGTTCTGGGGGCACCTGGGGGGCTCAGTCAATTAAGCAATCCACTTCATTTCAGGTCATGATCTCACAGTTCGTGGGCTCAAGCCCTGTGTCGGGCTCTGTGCTGACAGCTCAGAGCCTGGAACCTGCTTCAGATTCTGTCTCCCTCTCTCTGCCCCTCCCCCTGCTTGTGCGTGCACACGCGCATGCTCACTCTCTCTCTTTCAAAAATAAACACCAGGGGGGCACCTGGGTGGCTTAGTCGGTTAAGCCTCCGACTTTCGCTTAGGTCATGATCTCGCGGTTCGTGGGTTCGAGCCCCGCGTCGGGCTCTGTGCTGACAGCTCAGAGCCTGGAGCCTGTTTCAGAGTCTGTGTCTCCCTCTCTCTCTGACCCTCCCCTGCTCACGCTCTCTCTCTCTCTCTCTCTCTCTCCCCTAGAAATAAATAAAACACCTAAAAAAAAAAAATTGGGAAAAAAAACCTGTTCGAATTAGAAGATCTTCTCCAGCCATATTGGCTGATCCACTGTGTGTCCACTGCTTAAATATTCCCCTCAGGGGTCTTAGAAATTTCCCTTCATCTTACTCAGCAAATTCTCCCTGCTCAGTGCTGTCTGTGATCGTAGTTTACAGCACTGCCAGTGTCTCTATCTCTACCTCTCTCTCTCTGGGGTTAAAATCTTCCAAATCTAGAGAGCTCCAGCCTCGATCAGGTTATCCGGCCAGGGCTACACATGCATGAATTCTTACTGATGCAAAGTCACCACATCAGCAAGGGTGAGTAAGATTGCAGGAGCCCAGTGAAAACACAAAAGGCACCTCTTTTCCTCATACATATATCTCAGGAAAAGCCCCCCACCTTCAAAAATAAAAAACTAGAGTCTCAACATATCCTTTGTATGAACTGTAATATGCTTCGAAATGTCTCAGTCTCTCAGCTTTTATGTTCAGACCATCTGCTCACAAGGCAATGTGAGGGCCTCAAAGAATATTTTGCTCAATACTGAAATGTCTGACAGACAGCTGGACATAATGATAATTATGTATACATACCCCAAACAAGTCATTGCTAATACAGACTATGAGGACAAGGATTTGGGTCTGTTTCATCCACACTGTCTCCCCATCACCTAGGCAGCATAGGGCACATAGTAGGCATTAACAAAAATATATGTTAGGTGCAATATATCAATTATTAAAAACAATTTATAAATGTTATGTGTAATAACACAATATAAATGAACTAACAAACATAAATTGGGGTTTGGAGATGGTTTTCTTTAGACTGTGTGACAGAAGGGTGTTTGCTCTTTGATATGTTTGACTAAATTTGGCAGAACTTCCAGCTATTCTAACAAGAAGGTGTGCTACAGATAACCACACCCTCGGTGGAATATCTCTCCCTCGCCCATGTAACTGGACGTGACAGAAATAAGTCTGGATAGAAAAATCAGTCTCCGGTGGCAGCAGCCATTTTGAAACAGTGCACCTTGAACAGGTGGCAGCCGGTCAGGTGTGTCCCCGGGAGGTGTGCGGCGCACAGCCGCCCGAGCACACGGTCAGGCAAAGCAAGGAGTCCAGATCGTATGACTCCCCACTGGCATGCCATAACCTGAGTTTGCTGCTGAATTTTAATTATCGGAGCTTTTAAATGTGGATATGCCTTCTTTTCACATTAAAAAAAATTTTTTTAATTTTAGAAATGGAGAGAGCAAGCAGGGGAGGAGCAGGGAGAGGGGGAGAATCTCAAACAGGCTCTGTGCTGTCAGCGCAGAGCCCGACATGGGACTTGAACTCATGAACCTATGAGAAAATGACCTGAGCCAAAATCAAAGGTTGGACGCTTAACTGAGCTGCCCACCCCCCCCCCCTAATTTTTTTTTTTTTTTTTTTTGAGAGAGAAAGAGACAGCATGAGCAGGGGAGAGGGGAAGAGAGACAGAGAGAGAGAGAGAGAGAAAAGCCAGCTCGTGGAGCCTGATGTGGGACTCGATCCCTCGACCCTGGGATCATGACCTGAGCCAAAATCAAGAGTTGGTATCTCAAATGACTGAGCCACCCAGGCGCCCTTTCTTTTCACATTCTTTGTTGGTGTTTGTTCTAACAAGAACAGTGACCAGATATCAACATGTCGTTCGATCCCAGTAAGTGCTTTCCTGGAATAATTCTTTTATGTTTTAGCTTGATTCAAGACAGTAAATTTTAAATTATGAACAGACAAGAAAGACACTCTCCTCAGCTATATTTATTATGATGTTTTCATGAATTAAAGTCAGGTGCTTGGGACTTTCTTGTTCTGTACTCGTCACGGTTTTCAACATGAGGCGGCTGAAGGACAAAGAAGGTTTCCCTGGTGGCAAGGGTTGCTCAGAGAGTACGATCACCCCCAGGAGCGCTGCGTGGGAGACACGGCTCCACCAGCGAAGTTCACAAAACTAGTTCAAACGAGTGAGATACAAACGAGTCATGAGCAAATCTTGGAAAACTGCAGTCTATCAGCAGCATCACTTGTCCACGCTTTGAACTTGAAAAATACTCACGAGGACAGAACTGAACTGTCCTAAGGCTAGAGAAGATTTCGACCCAGACTCGTAAAAATACACACTTGGAGTCCTATTAATAAAAAAATAAAAACGCACCATCTTCCACTTTGAGTAAATAATGGAGGAGATACACAATCATTTAGGAACAAAATATTCTGAGAAGAGATGGTCATTAATATAAGAAACAAACATCAGGCTCCGAATAGAGTAAAAGGAGTTGTAGAAGACGAGCCCATTGGATATGCTGTAAAACTGCCCTCTGTTTACGATGCAGCGAGAGCTTCTGGGCTCCTAGGAAATTACAAATCACATGTATCCATACGTTATACACAGCACCAGGGCTATTTCCTAACTGTTAGCAAACTGTTGACGTAATAAGTCTATTCACTTGAAAAGTAAGCACCCATTATTTATTGCGGAATATGGATGGAGCGGCCCGGGTTCAACAGCTGTGCAGAGTTGGCCAAAGTATGATCTCCAAGGGGCTAACGCCTAGAAACGAATCAGGCAGACTTCTGTGGTCACTAAGCTTGCGGACAAAGCACGAGACTCAGGACGTTCATCAGCACTTCACAGACCCCGGAAGCCCCTTGACCGTTATTCAAACAAGTACTCCTCAAACATAGCGCAGGGGACACTTTATTCTCACGATGAGGTATTCATGCCCTTGGGAGAGGCGCTAATACAGACACATACATAACTGCCATCTGCAAGTTTAGACCCCATCACATGCATATAATTTGTGCGGTCTCTAGCAACATTATGAATACCCTATAGGCTGGTGTTCAAATTATATTCTCCTGTCCTCATGGTTTCTTTGAGGGAATGAAAGGATTCATTGGAGAGAAACCCTTTCTAGAGAGAAGTTTATAGGAAAACCACTGCTCTTCTGGCCTGCGTGGTGGGATGCTCTGAAGTCCTCCTTCTGGGTCAATTCTCATGATGAACTCACAGTCCACTCCCCTGACCTACATGTCTGGCTGATGACCACCACGCCTCATGGAGTCTGCCTTCTACATTGTTCTCATACCCGTTTCAATCTTTCTGTCTCCACGGCTACTTCTCTAGGTCAAGCTACCCGTTCTACCCCAGCACCAGAATAACTTCCCAACTGGTCTCCCCAAATCCATTCTTTACTACGTATGTTGCAGCCAAAATAATCTCTTAACATAGAAAAATACTTCCTATGTGCCAATTTTCTATTTCTATAAACTACTAAAATAGGGAGAATGACGAAACTATCAGTGTTATACCCACTGTCGCTTCAAGAAATAAGACACTTCTAGGGCCTGTATAATCCCACTCCTCGTCCCAGAGGTTAGCACCATCTGAAAGTTGTGTTTACGATTCCTTCGCTTTTCTTTAGAGTTTTACTGCTTATGTGTTTACTGTGACAATACACTGCTTAGTTCGCATTATTTGGAACTTTATTATAAATGTACACTGTTTAATTCTTCTGAAACTCACTGTTTGTTTGTTTTTTTTTATTTGACACTGTTAAGTCCATTATCTGTGCTCCTCGGTCTCCAATGAATGTATTCCAGCCAATGAATATGGCACAAATGGTTTATCCATTTTTCCACTGACAGTTACCTGGGTTCTTTTCCAAATCCCACCTCTTCCTTTTTTCTCACTTTCACCAACAGTGCTGCTATAAAAACCCTCCTATTCTTTTCTTCTTTTAATGTTTCAAGGTTTGTTTTAAAGTTTATTTATTTTTGAGAGAGAGACAGAGTGTGAGCAGGGGAGAGGCAGACAGAGAGAGGGAGACACAGAATCTGGAGCAGGCTCCAGGCTCCCCGCTGTCAGCACACAGCCCAATGCAGGGCTTGAACCCACAAACTGTGAGATCATGACCTGAGCTGAAGTCGGACGCTTAAGTGACTGAGCCACCCAGGCGCCCCTAATGTTTCAAGTTTTTATTTAAATTCTAGCTAGTTAACAGGAGTAGAATTCAGTGATTTATCACTTCCATAGAACACCCAGTGCTCATCACAAGTGCCCTCCTTAATGCCCATCACCCTTAACCGCCCCCCCCACCCAAGCAACCCTCAGTTTGTTCTCCTTAGTTAAGAGTATCTTTGGAGCGTCTGGGTGGCTCAGTCAGTTGAGTGTCTGACTCTTGGTATCTTCTCAGGTCACGATCTCACAGTGTGTCTGGTTCTCTCTTTCTCCTTCTGCCCCGCGCCCCAGCTAACGTTCTCTCCCTTTCTAAAGTAAAAACAAAACAAAACAAAACAAAACACAAACTAAAAAAACCCCCCGATTTACTCAAAGCAGCTACTGCCAGTGAACAAGGGAGACAATCCCAGTGTAAATCACTATATTTTCAAAAGGAAATAGGACAAGGATAGTGGCCTTAATAATATCATCCTTTCTTTTAAATTAAAAAAATTTACTGATAGTGGATTCAGAATTTGGTTGCCACTGCTACTTCACCTTTGTATATTTAATTATCACACAAAGGAAAAAGACAGTAGGGAAGTTTGGCTTCTCTTCTAAGGAGAGGTACATCATTATACAATTGAAGATAGACAGGTAGGGGGCAAGCAGCTCAGCCAAGCTCAAGTTCTGCAGCTTTTAGAAAGCCTCCCAATACCTAATTTTCGCCTTCCTATGATTTTATCACTTACTGGTCACGTTATATCCACATGGAGTTCACATCACAGCCGTTTATAAACTAAGCAAAGAACGGGGCGCCTGGGTGGCTCAGTCGGTTAAGCATCTGACTCTCGGTTTCAGCTCAGGTTATGATCTCACGGCCTATGAGTTCAAGACCAGTGTCGGGCTCCGAGCTGCCCACTTGCTCGCTCGCTCTCTGCCCCTCCCCCGCTTGTGCACACTCTGTTAAAAATAAACAAACTGTGAAAAATAAAACTAAGCAAAGACTAAAAAACGAGCACAAAAAACACACAAGCACAACAGCACATGAATCCAGCAGCAAACTGGAAAAGCTATTAAATTTACGCCACTGTAGGGGCGCCTGGGTGGCTTAGTCAGTTAAGCGTCCGACCTTCACTTAGGTCATGATCTTGCGGTTCGTGGGTTCGAGCCCCGCGTCGGGCTCTGTGCTGACTGCCAGCTCAGAGCCTGGAGCCTGTTTCAGTCTGTGACTCCCTCTCTCTCTGACCCTGCCCTGCTCATGCTGTCTCTCTCTCTCTCTCCTAGAAATAAATAAAAAACATTAAAAAAAAAAATTTAAATTTACGCCAATGTTACGATGATTTATTCCACTGATGAAGAGTTATTCTCATCACCACAAATTTCCACTAATACAGATAATCCAGAGCTCGATAAGACACAGCACCGGAGCGGTAAGTTACACCGAAGGTCAAAACCAGGTACGTGGCAGGACCAGCACCATGCACTGGAGCCGATGAGTGAGCCCCAGGACAGCCAGAACTACTGACAAGAAGCATTATGAAGATAAAATACGCTGTCACCGGCCTCGTCCGGCAAATGTGAACTCCTCCCAGGTGTGTTTGCGCGTCACGGCCTGAAGACCCACAGGATGAGCACGGTTTGCTGATGAGCCTCTTAGCACGTGTGCTGGGGCCCAATGCTGTATCAACCCGCTTTCGGCACCGTACAGACCCCAGAGCACTGTCACATTCGCTCTCTTGCTATCAGACCGGCAAGGCTGGAAGGATCTACACTGGGCCCTCCCGGCAGCCCCCACACCACCCAGTCAGGGCCGCTCCCCACCTCCCCGAGGACGAAACGAATCCCAAAAAGGACAGACCGGAGGAACAGAAAGAAAGAGAAACTTTTCGGACATTGTTTTGTAAGCACGAACCGGATCTGACTGAGCCGAAACCAGATCTACCCCTGGATCTTTCAGCTATGAGACTCCAGGAAGACCCTCTTCTGCTGAAGCAACAGGAACTTTCTACAGTGTGCACCTGTGAGTCCCCAGGACCACGAGGGTCAGCCGCGGCCAGCACTCTCCCTGCCAGCCTCGGCTTCCCCGTGGGGACCCTGGAGCGACGGAACAGCAGGATCTCAGAGGCTGCCTGTGAATCCCAGCACAGCCGACGAGATTTTAGAGAAGACACGTAGTATGGATGAGCCTCAACAGGAGCCCCACATATGGGGCTCTTCCCTAACTTACAAGCTTGAGAGGGAAATCGGAGGTTCTCTGGCGAAGCAGCTAGCTGCAGTCTGACACCTCGTTCTCAATAAATGGTAGCAATACTCCTGTCTCCTATGCTGACAGACCACATCGAATGAAAGAAGACATGCAAAACTTCTATTATAATCCCTGATGCAAGTAAGGGACTCAACAAATGTCAACTGCCTTCACAGTGACAACGATTCATTCATCTTGTATTGCTAACCATTCTTCTTATCATAGGAAAATAATTAAAAGAAAAGAATTACAGACTAACTCCAACGACCTTTTTCACCGCTACCTTTACAGGAATCCAGAAAGGCCTTGCTGGCCGGAGGAGAAGCAGCACGTGTGAATGGATGGTTGGAGATATTCAATGGGCCGGGCAATGTCTAGTCTTTGCCCCAAACAAAACCTTGACATAAATCTAGGGATTTCACGTTCTGTGAGGGGGAGGTGACCACGACTGGCTCCCTCTAATGGAGACACTGGCTGAGCCGTTCGATGGCACACGACGGAATCAAAACGAGAGACTCACGGTATTTGGGACATATGGTAAGCCGTAAAACTTCTCCTGGGTGTCCCTGAGAATGTCCGTAGTCGATGCCCTCAGGGGATGCTTCCCATGGTAGATCTGATCCAGGGTGGCATAAAAGACCTACGAAAGACAAAAGCATGCCCTTAGTTCTGGCAGCCCAGCCTTACATCCAAGATGTGACAAACCAGAGGGGTTCGAAGTGCACCAGAATAAGTACACTCAACAGCTGAACACATTCACAAGTATAAATGTATACAGCTTGAGATGTGTTTTGTACCACAATTAAGACCATTGTTAATGATGAAAAGGAAAGCTCTCAACCTTTCCGTGACTAAAGATATTAAAAATTTTCAAACCTTATAAGGTACTCTTTACATACAATGTACTAAATTAAATTTGTGCCCACAAAACTGGAAACTGGCCCGTTGATTTCTATAGACAGATGCAAAATACATAGCTGGAAATACGAGAAAAATAATAATAAAGTTACAACTTGTGGCCCTCTGGGTCTAATATATCCTGCTTGGCTTCTTCCTGGAATCCTGAGAGATCTTAAATGAGAGAAACGAAATGGTCCGAATCCAAGTTCTGTGACGAGAACGGACAGAACGTTAGATAGACAGGGCGAGGTGCAGAAGGAACGCTCTCGCGCGGCGGGTGAGCACAGATGTCACAAAGAATTCTGGCACAGCTGTCGCGGAGTCTGGAGCCCGGGCCCAGGCAGCTCCGCACCCGGCGTCAGGAGACAGCAAGGAAACGGGTGCTGCGCACAGGGATTCCGGCTGACGGAGGGGACCGGAGAGCGGAGGCCACAGGGGAAGAGGAGGCGGGAGGATAAAGCGTTGGTTCGCACGTGAAGCCCGCTGCTTACAAAGCTCTGAAAACTGAATTTTACACAGAAAACCTAACGTGAAGATAAAGCGCTTTCTCCCTGGAACATGTGGCTTGAATGGGAATATCTGTTGGGAGTTCACCTAAAGTCCTCAAGGAAGCAGAAAAGGCTCGATTTTAAAGGAAAAACTCTGACATGCAGTTATGTTTCTGGTCTGTATCTTTCTGATTTGAAAATGGAATTTGCAGAGAATGTGCAGCTGTTGACTTAAAAGAGCTGAGGATTAGTTTAGATAAAAGAAAAAATTTAAATGACCTCCAGCTTTTGGCTTCATCTAGATATAGAATTATGGTTCTAAATTATAAGTCAGGTTTAAACCTTCCCTAGGAAAATACAGACATTTCCTAAATATAAATATTGCTTTACTCTAACTGGTAATCTGAGCATATAGTTAAAATACAGCTCTTTCAATTCTATATTCTATAATGAGTAACAATGCATAGAGTAATCAGAGGGGCCTAAATTACTCACCCACGTCTTGTCCACTTTCTAACAGAATAAATTATTAGGAACTGAAACGTAAATTCTAACCTCCACTAAGGTGTAGGGTTTTGGGGGGTTTTTTTTGGCCTCAATCTACAATCAGGTCTGAATTCAGAAGTTTCACGCCGACAGTTACGCCTTCCACACACGAAAGGCATAAATATGGAATGACTTTTAATGACAAAGGAAGAGCAAAGTGAACGAAACGGGCACGTGTCACATGCTCACCTGCTGATGAACTGAACAATCCTAAAGCGATGAGCCTATCTGTCTGCCCAGGGAGTCGTGCTCTCCTGGGACCAAGAACCTTGGAGCCACAGAAAAAGAGGAGCCCGTTTTTAAAACAATGCGCAACAGAAAAAAAAGAAAACTGCAATGTTCAGAAGACCGTCGTGCCCCCTCGAAACCTGGGCGATTGCTTTCCCTTCCACCCTCGTGTGTCCGCACCGTGCGAGGGGCTGCTGTGGGACAGAAAGCTGGCACGGACAGCCCTCTGGCAAGCATCTGCCTCCCTCTCTTCTCTCTCTCTTCCTCTGCATCTCTCAAGGGGTTCCTCTCTTTGGAGGGTGGACAGAGGGAAAGGTTAGTTTTCTTTTTAAAAGAAAATCCTTGGAACAATTACTCAAAAAGAAAGCCACAGCCCAGGCTTTTAAAAGGCAGGACTTCCACGAGAGATATCGGCAAATCAAAAGACATTAGCTGAGTAATGCAGAACTTTTCAAACAATTTGAAAGTGTTCCAAATGATGCAGAAATCTTTTTTAAATTATAGTGATGTGCACAGACCTCAACGTAAATTCCAATGTAAGTCCACGGTTTTCTTGATAGCATGCGTTTTCTTCAAATGTATATTGGAAAGTACAACGTAAACAGAGTTCGCAAAGGCTGAATTTTACAAAACCCCAAAGCAATTAAATGGTGCCCACACTTTGAAATAGGTAGCTGGATCACTATAAAAGTGAGCACTGCCTGACATGAAAGACGGCTGTTGGGGCTGTGTTTATAGAATTCTCCAGGCCTGATGAAGAGCGAGAATTCCATAAACAATCTCAGCAATTAAAGTAACCTGAACATCTGGGCTCATGTAGACCTGACATCCAGATGGTTCATACAATTTTTCTAGTCTTTATCTGGAAACCTAGAAAACTGCCTTTGAATATCATCTAAAACGGACAATCCTCACTGTTTAAACTTCACGTCAAAACCACAAATTTTTAAAGACACAAAGGGAATGGAAATATAACTTGCGTGCTGACACGTATGACTGAGAAGAAGTCACATGACTCTCGCAAGCTCTGATTTTTCCCAGCGGCAACTGGGAGATAAACGTATTTAAAATCCATTTCACAAAGAGAGCGCGAAGCCTGAATGAGTCGGTTTTGGTCAAGTTCTTTGAACGCGGATGAAAGATAGGTTAGAAGCATAATTATTATCATAAATGTGGAGGGTTGGCAAGAATTTAAAGTTACGTATGTACTGTGAACACCCGCTCTAACAAAATTCAGAGCACAGGCACATACCTGAAGTTGCATATCGGCTGCCGCACACACCTTCTTAGATTCACAGAGCCGAGACACCATATTTTTGGGCAAGGACTTGAAAAACAAAAGAACATATATGTGAGCAAATTGCTTACTAAGTCACTGCACTGCCTGCTTATGAGGCAAGAGAGTTAAAAATGACATCAAACGAAAAAATTAGTAATAGAATTTAATCATAGTGACGGTCAAATGAAGATCGGTATGTGAAAAGACAGCACTGTAGGGAGAGAACAGAGTGGCATCAATCTTTAAGAGTCTATTTAAAACCCTGGTAAAAGCTAATGCTTTTTCTGTACCTTTGTTACCAGTGGAATTTTGTTCGAGTGCTCTGATGGCATATAATAATGGATGATAGGAATCACAGAGTAAAGTGTCAAAGAATAGGTGATAATTCTTGGTGTCGGCCAGCACTGAAGCTGAATTGACATCCCAACAAATAACCATGATAGTAAATTGCACATTCTCTGATTTTCCAACCTGAAAGAAATGCAGAACTTGGAAACTCAGTGTAATGCCCCTACCTGGTTTAAGGGCGACGTCCTCCCTGAGACTAATTAGGCTTCATCACATAGCATCGCATATTCGCATAGAAATAAAATAATAACGTAGTTGAGGAAGCACATAGGTCAACCGACTCTACTTGAGACGCATTAATACCGATGTTTACTGAAAAAAGTGACCACTTGATACAACTCTATTTATAATCATGAAGCTAAAAGCCCCTCTGCAGAGAAACACATTAGGGGAGAGCTGTGCCGGGTTACGAGCACTTCAGCTGTGTACATTACCCACCGATGAAGGACAACGTGAGTGTGTGTGTGTGCGCGCGCGCACATGTCCTCAGAGTGCCCGCCCCATGGCAGGTACTCCGTAAATCTTTCTGGAAGAAATGAAGAAACCAAGATCAATCATTTAAAAAGGCCTCTTAAGTGAAAGACTACACCAGCATGTGATGAAGGCTCAGACAGCAAACCTTTCTCAGTCAAGCCTGTTCTCTCCTCTGTTTGGCTATAAGAAAGGCAAACAAGGCCAAAAAAACAAAACAAGAAACAAAAAGGAAAGTGTAAGGAGTTACGACATGGACTGCAGAGGCTGCACAGTATACAGTCTGGCCCAGGTGAAGGGCCGGGGGCTTTCCCACACGGGGGCGGCCATCTTGAATAAAGCAAAAATGTACTCAGACTAGGATTTTAAAAAATCAAGCTTTAGTTAAGTCATATATGCAACAACTTGTGCCAGAGTGTTCAGGTTTCTTTAAACCCTTACTTTACAGTGTACCTTCAGCTGACAGGACTCGTGCTGTACTTGGATTTTTTTAATGACTTGCAAAGCTTTAATGCTTTTGTTTCCATTTGTAAAAAGTCTGTGAGGAAGGATGGCATTTTCTCATTTATCCAAAAATGGAAAGTACTGTGGATGAGCCCTGGGGCAGGTGTCAGGGGCAGAAAAGGGTGGGCCGCCAGGGTCCTGGCACTTCACAAGCTGGCGCTACCCACATAGGCACCATTTTGAAAAGAGTTAACAACTAACATGAGTGCTAAGAAGCCAAAGCAGTGCCGGTCGGTACGAGAACCGTCACGGACACAAGCTTAGCTGAGGAGCTAACGTAGACATCACATCGGCAAAATGAACCGGCGTTAACGCCACAAGGGATGGGCTGCAGGGGAAGAGCAGCGCCCCAGGCCCGTGTGCCAAGGGCAGAGAAGAGGAGGGCCGTGGGCAGACGGGGAAAGAGCCGTGGGCAGGAGAGCGGGTCCCCCCAGGAAGTCAGGAGCCAAGCAGGGACCCTGGTCTCCACGCTTGGGCTCTGCCTTGAGAGACGCCACTGGGGAGTTTAAAGCAAAGGAATCAGAAGGTCAGGTTTGTGTTTTTGAAAGATTGCTTTGGCTGCCGTGTAGACGCTGGAGAGGAGGAAGGAGGAAGTGGATCAGGAAAAAACAGGTTACAGTTAGTGCACCAGGGACCCACATCAGCAACCTAAGCAACGGGCAGAATGGCAGGGGCAGGGGCACCGCGCCGGAGGGCCGGAGCGGAGCGGGAAGCGAGACCCAGGGACGCTGCACACGTGTGGCCGGCACTGTTCCCACAAGTGTGCGGAGGGGCAGCGCCAGGGCAGCAGGCGCAGAGGGGAGGCGCTGAGGGAGGAGGCCTGTCTGGGGCTGGGGTGCACAAGCAGGCTGAGGACGTGCTGACGGGCTGGGGCCGAGAGGGACACAGCCTGGGGGTGCAGATGCCAGAGGAGGCAATGAGAGCCTGAGGTTCCCGGAAAAGGAAACGCTGCAGACCACAGGGGAGAGGCGGCTCGGGGAAGGGCTCCCAGGATGGGCATCCCATAGGGGACGAGGTCGATTCTGAGGCTTAAGGAGGCTAGGGAAAGTTGGGGAGCGTGGTCCATTGAGAAGCGTAGGTTCATGAGCTGTGGGAGAGCCCTGGGATCGCACTGTGGCCCGGCATGCGGGCAGAAGTGGGGATGGGGCCGAGGGGGGATGGGCGATGGGGGAGGAGGAACATCCAGTCAGCAATGGGGATGCAGGGGTTGAAGGCCCGTGGCGCGGTACCCCCCCCGGAGGGGGTGTGGGGAAACGAGAAGCCCACGACGGGGGCCAGGCATCTTTGAAAGGTTGACTACTTCCGCCCTATAGACAACAATATGGGAATGCCAAGCACTGGGTCTAGAGCCAAACCCAACACACCCCTTTCCGTTTGGAAGTACTGAGAGGCCGATCCCTCAGAGACGAACCCACATAGAAACGGCAGGCACCAAAGGAACACATTTAATGAGGCTTAATTCCTTCCCTGTCGGGTTTACAACAAAAGATGTGAAGAAAGACAGCATGTAAGAGCAAGGAGAGCTAAAAACAGTTCATCAAAAATTATGTAATAAAACAGAACCACGTGGGCTCTGTAGTTAGATAAAATGTCACTGCCTGAGGAGGTGACGGTTGGTGGTGAAGGTGACATGGGACCTCTGTGTTATTTCTTGCAACCTCCCATGAATCTGTAATTATTTCAAAATAAAAGGATAAGTCCCCAAAAACCTCCCAAAATTATGTCCTCAAGGTGTACCTTACATTCGATAGTAATGTCAAGGAACGTTTTACTAAAAATATACAGAAACAGAGAAGACACATACAATCGTAGTAGACGGGTTCAAAGAAGAGAATCATAAATCCACCAAGTTGCAAACGGAATAATGTATTTATATCATGTGAGGTGTAAACAGGTAAATAGATTTTTTAGAAATCTAGCTTGGGGTGGGGAGGGGCTAGGGAGCGCCCTTGTGAGCACCACTGGGTACTGGATGGAAGTGCTGAGTCACGGTAGTAGTGTACACCTGAAATGAATACTACACTGTATGTTAGCCAACTGGACTTTGAATGAAAGCTTAAAAAATAAGTAAAAATACATAAGACTCTAGTTTGGCTCTTACTCTATTGAAATTAATCAAGGCATTTCGGCTGTTGGAACAAAGGTGTGTTTGTACCTCCTGCTGGACCTCCAGAAAGTTCAGCTCCAGACCACCACACCAAAGTGAGTGTCACAATAAAGTGAGTTAAATACATTTCTTGGTTTCCCAGTGTGTGCAAAAGTCTGACTTACACTACTGTAGACTATTAAGTGGGCAATACCATTATGCCTTAAAAAAAACACAATGTATATACCTAAATTTAAAACATTAAAATTATTTTAAAACATTTTAAAATATGCTCAACTACAATATGCTAACCATCTGATAAGTTTTCGGTGAGTTGCAATCACTGATCACAGTTCATTCAGTGTGACAAATGCCATAATGCTGTAAGTTTGAAATATTGCAAGAATTACCAAAACATGACACAGAAACACAAAGGGAACGAACCCTGTTGCAAACGCGCCACCCACAAACCTGCTTGATGGAAAGTTGCTACAAAACTTCAGTTTGTAAAAAATGTACCATTTGAAAAGCACAATAAAGCAAAGCACAAGAAAATGAAGTATGACTGTATTTATTTATATTATTCTCTTAGGAAGTACTTACTTTTTCTTATAAGAATGACCAAAAAAAAGACAAAAATTTAAACACCATACAAATTGATTTTCAAGTTATATGAGAATTTTTTTTTTAATTTTTGTAAATGTTTTACTTATTTCTGAGAGAGAGAGAGACAGGGGCAGCGTGAGCAGGGGAGGGGCAGAGATAAGGAGACACAGAATCTGAAACAGGCTCCAGGCTCTGAGCTGTCTGTCAGCACAGAGCCTGACGTGGGGCTCGAACCCACGAACTGTGAGATCATGACCCGAGCCGAAGTCAGACGCTTAACCAACTAAGCCACCCAGGTGCCCCAAGAATTTTTTTTAATAAAAATATTTAGAAGTGAAATCTTCAATTTCAAATTCGAAAAATGTTTCCTGTGGGCGCCTGGGTGGTTCAGTTGGTTGAGTGTCTGACTTAGGCTCAGGTCATGATCTCACGGTTCCTGAGTTCAAGCCCCGCGTCCGGCTCTGGGCTGACAGCTGTGAGCCTGGAGCCTGCTTCGGATTCTGTGTCTACCTCTGTCTCTGCCCCTCCCCCATGTGCACGCACGCTCTCTCTCTCTCTCTCTCTCAAAAATAAATAAACCTTAAAAAGATTTCAAATAAAAAAAAAAAAGAAAGAAAAATGTTTCCTGGTCAAGATTTTCTTCTGTAAATATCACTTTACTATCCAGAGTCATGATAGTCAACGCTGAAGTAATTCAAATTATTTCAGTGGAAGTAGCACAGATATTTCACATTGTCTCCTAATGTGAAGACACTCACATCTGATATGCTGAAGACACAGAATATGAATACATCCAAGCTGCAGGTAATGAGCAACTGTATATAAATAAAAAATGCATTTAAAACACCTAAACCTCAAACACTATTGCAATCATTTTTCATTACGTTAAATTAAAAATGTATAAAAGTCTGAGGGTTCCTGGGTGGCTCAGTTGGCTGGGCGGCCAACTTCGACTCAGGTCATGACCTTGCAGTTCGTGGGTTCGAGCCCCGCACCGGGCTCTGTGCTGACAGCTAGCTCAGAGGCTGGAGCCTGTTTCAGATTCTGTGTCTCCCTCTTTCTGTGACCCTCCCCTGCTCACACTGCCTCTCTTTCTCAGAAATAAATGAAACGTTTAAAAAAAATGTATAAAAGTCCATAGCATCAGAAACAACTGTTTCACCCTATCAACTGCATTTTTTTAATTTTTAATTTTATTTATTATCACCTTGAGAGTGACACAGACACCACAAGTTGGGGAGCGACAGAGTTAGAAAGAGCCCGACGTGGGGCCTGAATGCACAAACCAGAAGTTCATGACCTGAGCTGCAACAAAGAGTCAGATACTCCATCAACTGGGCCACCCAGGCGCCCTGCATCAACCGCGTTTTTTAGCAGATTCTACTTCAAACTTCGTAATTTCCAAGGAAGAAAGGACTTTCACTGATCACTAGAACTCTGATCCCAACAAGGACGGGTTATTCCCAGTTCTCCTTGGGATGTGGACACCGCCATCTCATTCAAGATTAAAAAGAATCCTACTAGCATACTAAGAATGCTATAAATCAAGAAGAAACTTCAGATTGACTAATTAGGGTAAAGAAACATGTCAGGGGGCGCCTTGGTGGCTCAGTCGGTAAAGTGTCCGGCTTCGGCTCAGGTCATGATCTCACGGTTCGTGGGTTCGAGCCCCGAGTCAGGCTCTGTGCTGACAGCTCAGAGCCTGGAGCCTGCTCAAATTCTCTCTCTCTCTCTGCCCTTCCCTCACTTGGGCTCTCTCTCTCTCTAAAAAATAAAAAAACATTAATCAAAAAAAATTTTTAAAGAATGCTGTGAGAAATGGCAAAGCTAGATGGCTGTCTTGGGCCTTTCAGGCTATTTCCAGGATCTCCTTCTTCTTTTATTTCTACATTCATTCAAGTTAGTGAGCCCACAATGTAGTTTCAGCTTCAGGAACAGAGCCCAATGATCTATCTCCCATATAGGACACCAAGTACCCATCACCCTTTAACCCCTCCTCCTACTCATCTCCGGGTCCGGCCGCCCTCAGTTTGTTCCCCGTATTTAAGAGACTCTTATGATTTGCCTCCCTATTTTTTCCTTTCCTTCCCTTGTTCATGTTGAGTTTCTCAAGCTCCACATATGAGTGAAATCATAGGATATCTGTCTTTCTCTGACTGACTTATTCTCCGAAGCATAATACCCTCTAGTTCCATCCATATTGTTGTTAATGGCAAGATTTCATTCTTTGTCATCATGGAGAAATATCCCTTTGTATATATACACCACATCTTTATTCATTCAACAGTCAATGGACGTTTGGACTCTTTCCATAATTTGGCTATAGTTGATGGCGCTGCTATAAACGTCGGGGTGCATGTGTCCCTCTGGATCAGCATTTTTATATCCTTCAGATAAATTCCTAGTAGTGCAATTGCTGTAGGGTAGTTCTAGTCTTAATTTTTTGAAGAACCTCCACCACTGTTTTCCAGAGTGGTACTTCCTGCATCCTTAANGGCTCTGTGCTGACAGCTAGCTCAGAGGCTGGAGCCTGTTTCAGATTCTGTGTCTCCCTCTTTCTGTGACCCTCCCCTGCTCACACTGCCTCTCTTTCTCAGAAATAAATGAAACGTTTAAAAAAAATGTATAAAAGTCCATAGCATCAGAAACAACTGTTTCACCCTATCAACTGCATTTTTTTAATTTTTAATTTTATTTATTATCACCTTGAGAGTGACACAGACACCACAAGTTGGGGAGCGACAGAGTTAGAAAGAGCCCGACGTGGGGCCTGAATGCACAAACCAGAAGTTCATGACCTGAGCTGCAACAAAGAGTCAGATACTCCATCAACTGGGCCACCCAGGCGCCCTGCATCAACCGCGTTTTTTAGCAGATTCTACTTCAAACTTCGTAATTTCCAAGGAAGAAAGGACTTTCACTGATCACTAGAACTCTGATCCCAACAAGGACGGGTTATTCCCAGTTCTCCTTGGGATGTGGACACCGCCATCTCATTCAAGATTAAAAAGAATCCTACTAGCATACTAAGAATGCTATAAATCAAGAAGAAACTTCAGATTGACTAATTAGGGTAAAGAAACATGTCAGGGGGCGCCTTGGTGGCTCAGTCGGTAAAGTGTCCGGCTTCGGCTCAGGTCATGATCTCACGGTTCGTGGGTTCGAGCCCCGAGTCAGGCTCTGTGCTGACAGCTCAGAGCCTGGAGCCTGCTCAAATTCTCTCTCTCTCTCTGCCCTTCCCTCACTTGGGCTCTCTCTCTCTCTAAAAAATAAAAAAACATTAATCAAAAAAAATTTTTAAAGAATGCTGTGAGAAATGGCAAAGCTAGATGGCTGTCTTGGGCCTTTCAGGCTATTTCCAGGATCTCCTTCTTCTTTTATTTCTACATTCATTCAAGTTAGTGAGCCCACAATGTAGTTTCAGCTTCAGGAACAGAGCCCAATGATCTATCTCCCATATAGGACACCAAGTACCCATCACCCTTTAACCCCTCCTCCTACTCATCTCCGGGTCCGGCCGCCCTCAGTTTGTTCCCCGTATTTAAGAGACTCTTATGATTTGCCTCCCTATTTTTTCCTTTCCTTCCCTTGTTCATGTTGAGTTTCTCAAGCTCCACATATGAGTGAAATCATAGGATATCTGTCTTTCTCTGACTGACTTATTCTCCGAAGCATAATACCCTCTAGTTCCATCCATATTGTTGTTAATGGCAAGATTTCATTCTTTGTCATCATGGAGAAATATCCCTTTGTATATATACACCACATCTTTATTCATTCAACAGTCAATGGACGTTTGGACTCTTTCCATAATTTGGCTATAGTTGATGGCGCTGCTATAAACGTCGGGGTGCATGTGTCCCTCTGGATCAGCATTTTTATATCCTTCAGATAAATTCCTAGTAGTGCAATTGCTGTAGGGTAGTTCTAGTCTTAATTTTTTGAAGAACCTCCACCACTGTTTTCCAGAGTGGTACTTCCTGCATCCTTAACTTTGGCCTGCTAAAACGGCTACTTCACATCATCCCACACATCCAGAAAACCATTCTTTCCAGGACCTTCTTCTTAGACTCGTGAGAGGAGAGCTGAGAGCATGGTCTGCCTTAAACCAACACCTGTCTGACTCTGAACTCCCATTATGATTCATGGGAGCATAAAGGAAAAAGAAGAGGTACCAAGTGTGAATCCTAACTGCACCACTTACCGGTGTAGCGGCATAATGCTGGGCAATGTACTGAACTTCTCTAAGACACACTTTCCTCCCTGGCAAAATGTTAATATTATCTTTTTGCAGAATTAGATGAGAATTGAACAACATAATGTAACTTAAGAACATATTATGTCAGAGTAGATGCTGCATAAGCGGTAGCTGATATTATTCACTGCTATGGTAGCCCTGTGTAATACAATAACCATGGACGTCGACAAACTTTATTTATGTCTTACTGTTTTACCTATATATTCTGTAAACATGGCCTGTTTGAGCATTACAAATTCTTAGGAGACAGGAATTTGGGCTGAACAGTTCTCTCCCTGAGGCACCCAATTAAGAAAATGTACTTTCATCGTTTCCTATTTATATTTCTCTTCACTTGCAAAATAGCCCAAATACATGTCAAGAAACACACGCGCCTCCTCAAACTGCCCAGCTGTAGAAGAGGATACTTTCTCCACTGTGATTATTTTAAGGTTTTTTAGAACACTGAGATCCGCCAACATGTTATATAATAGCCTATCTTCCATATTTCAATATCTGCCACAAAACTTGGTCATCGACTCACATTTCTGAAAATTGCTTGAGGGAGAATCGGTTATCAACAGGTAGTGAGTTTTTCATCTGTAGGATCCAGCTCTGACTTAGAAAACACTGGTAATCAGAAAATGTTCACTTTCTGATGATATTTTAATCAGATGTATGTCATGCTATGGTCTTGACAGCTCAAACTTTCAGAGTGCCTGAGAGGGAGTCTGCTGTCACTTCTATCTGTTCCTCTGTCTGCTTTCCCCCCTCTGCCCGCCTTCAGGGTTTGCTCTTTATTTCTGATGACGGGGTGTCTAAGTCTGTTCTCTTTGTTATCTGTCCTGCTTGGGGTTCTTGAAGCATCTTAGATCTCTGGCTTGATTTTCATTATTTTTGACACATTCTCAGCCATTATCCCTTCAAACAGTTTTTCGGCCTTATTACCTATCTCTTCTCCTTTGTCCCAAAGTTCTCGGAAGCTCTTTTTTGTCCCTGTCCCTCTTACCCCGCACTTTGAATTTCAGCTGGGGTAACTCCTACTGATCTACAGTTAAGCTCACTGAGCTCACATTCCTTCCTCAGCTGCGACATGTGTGCTGATGAGCCCCTCAAAGGAATTTCTCTCATCTGACATCACGGCCTTATTTCCTGCACTTCCATGTGGATGTTTCTCACACTTTCCATCTTCTGCTTCATCTGTTCATATATGTTGCCCACCTTTTCCTTTAACAGACTTACTTAAATCCCTGTCTTCTGACAGTTACTTTAAAGCTACTCTAGTCATTAGTTATTTTCAAGTCTCTGAGCCTGAGTCTACTGACCTCTCTGAGCAAGGAGGCAGGGCTTCGGGCCGCTTCTGCACAGCAGCCAATCACCTCCTGTGGGCCTGCAACACTGAGGGCGGCCCCTGTGGTCTCCCACCCCGCACCCGTTAGTTCTCATGTGCACCTGGTGAAGGCCAAGGGGAAAGAGCCTAGAGGTGAATTCAAACTCCCGCTACATCAGGGCCCTCAGCTCTTCAGAGCGACAGGCAAGCCCGCACTCAGCCTTCAACATTTTGTTAAGATTGTTCTCTGACTTTTCCTGACCCCTCTGCACGGCAGCCCGGCCCTTCTGCCGTGATTGGCCACAGGGAAGCTGGTCTGCCCCTCCCTGGAGTCAGGCAACTTCGTGGGCCTATGACCTCAACTCTCTTAGGAGCTCAAGAAAAGTGACGGTTTCAGCTGTTTCCTGTGTTAACTGTGGTAGCAGCACCCTGTCCACCTTCCACGTGCCCAACGGTCCAGACTTTCGTCAGTAATACCGCTTGGGCTTGTGGCTCTCAAAGGAAAAAGAAAGGCAGACAAGCTTTGCAAAGGGTCAACTACTCTGCACGAAATCAGGCACCAAGACATCATTAAAGATTATTATGAAGAAACTTGCAATGCAGGCGTCTCCAAGTATCCGTAGGTTTTAGCCAAAACACAGTTCACTCAACAAATATTTATTCATCGCCCATCATGTGACAGGCAAAGTTGATACATCAGTGAATGAAATTGATAAAAATCTCAGTCCTCACGGAATTTCTATTCTGGGAGACCCTGTTATTACTATTTTTAAATTACCAACAGGGGAATGGACACTTCCCCTTGGTACCTAGAATGGCACCTTATCCTAGGAATGTAGTGAGTGAATGGATGCTTTTAGTATATATTGACTGCGTTTAGTAGATACTGAGATAACGTGTTTGTGTGTTTTACTATTTCATTTCCTTTGGAAGTACAGGAATGTGAATCACATGCCTATCTAACCCTCATTCACTATTTCCTTACTACCACTATTATCTGAACATAAGGTAAGAAAACTCACAAATGAACGTAAAGCGTATAAAGACTGCATCTGTAAACAGCACGGTAATCCACGCAGTTTTGACACTTTCGGTGAACCCAGAGGAGATGGTGCTTTAAATCTCTGTCATTTTATTCTTTAAGCCAGAGGCTTGACATTTATTTTCAACCCACATAGGTGCCCCTCCAAATTCAATACTGCAATTTAGGTATAATGCCACTTGATGGTAAAAGTAACCCTCGGCAAAATCTGTTTCATTAACACTCCAATAAGTTCCTCCCAAAAAAGGATTTGCAGTGGTAATACAAATTTCAGTCAATATTAATCAGCATTTAATTAACAGATAATGAAGTTAATGGAAACCAACTTAACAATAAACTGTTTGTAAAAAATAAATTTATTTTAAAAAGAAAATTAAAAAAATTAACAGATAATGAAGTTGAGACAGGAAAGCAGAGGCAGGGAAACAGAAGGAGGTCAGCATGGAGTTCGGCACATCAACACGTGTGTCTCATACTTTCATTCATCTTAGACACATGGGCCGTAAGTTTCACTCTAGTCGGAGACAGAAACCCGAAGAGGTGCCTATTCAAACTGCTACGAGTACAGGTCTAGATCCTTTATCTGGAATTCCACAATCCAGAAAGGCCGGAAGACTAAAGTTTTCCTACCAATCTGACAACACCCTGATGGCAAAATGTGGCCTGAACAAAAGTGAAGTCTGCAAAGTATTTATCCCACTTCGTAAGTACGCAGGAATATGAATTCCTCTGACCGCAGGGTACTCGGCTAGAACCTACCAGTTTTTTAAAATTCAAAATATGTAACAGATAAGCCATTTTCCTTTTCTAAAATCTCGAACACATTCAATTTCCAAAGCATGCAATCCCAAAGTTTTAGATGGAAAACAATGAATTTCTGTGTGGCATATATTTTGCCTGAGATACAAAATGAACTTCCACTGAAAACAGACGAAAAAACAGATAAATAAAGCTTTTCATTCAAAGTGTTCTACAGACAGCACCAGGCACATCTCTTCCTGAAAAGATTTATAGATATGTCCTTAAAAATTGAGGTAAATGAACCTGTCAGAATGGCCAACATTAACAACTCAGGCAACAACAGATGTTGGCGATGATGCAGAGAAAGAGGAACCCTTTTGCACTGCTGGTGGAAATGCAAACTGGCGCAGCCATTCTGGAAAACAATGTGGAGGTTCCTCAAGAAATTAAAAACAGAACTACCCTAAGGCCCAGCAACTGCACCACTAGGTATTATATTATATGCACCAATATGCACCACTAGGTACATATATTATATGTATATATATACATACATACAGTGGAGTATTTACTCGGCAATCAAAAAGAATGAAATTTTCCCATTTGCAACAATGTGGATGGAACTAGAGGGTATTATGCTAAGTGAAGTTAGTCAGCAAAAGACAAATACCATATGACTTCACTCATGTGAAGACTTTAAGACACAGAACAGATAAACATTAGGGAAGGAAAGCAAAAATAATATAAAAACAGGGAGGGGACAAATCATAAGAGACTCTTAAATATGGAGAACAAACAGAGGGTTTCTGGAGGGGTTGTGGGAGGGGGATGGGCTAATGGGTGAGGGGCATTAAGGAATCTACTCCTGAAATCACTTTTGCACCATATGCTAACCTGGATGTCAATTTTTAAAAACGAGTTAAATAACCAAGTAAGTGAGAGACTCTTCCTACATTCTTCACTTTGTACCTATGGAATCCAGCTGCGTCCGAGGTTACTTGACCTTCACTGGGCGCTGGCCACTCCCAGGCCCGTGTTCCCTGAGTGGAGGCCGTGCTTTGAGGGAGAAGGAGCAGAGCCGTCCGGCTGGTCCATGAGATTCTCCCCAGATACAGCTCTTCCCTGGAGATTCCCTATTCAAACCAGCATATTCCAAGTCATGAACAGTCCTAGCTCTGCAGTACAGAAACCTTAAGGAACTTCGACCCTCGTTTCCCCCAAGTTACTTGAGCACAGAACATGCTTCCACGCCTCACGCGCCTGTGCAGAAGCAGGAGACTTCACGTACCGGGCGCTAGCTGGGAAGGAGCTCGCCAGGGAAATTCAACGTAGACCGAAAGTGAAAGAACTACTACAGATGAAGCTTCTTTAAAACGCACAAAGGCAGCTGTCTCCTTCTCTCTAATCTTCACATTTCTTTCCAGTCCTAAGTTTAGACACACTCTCTTCGGGAAGCTTCTTTTCAGTTCTTTAAGCGCCGCCGTGGCACTGCCCTCTCGGGAGGCAGGCCGACGCCC
>NW_027532842.1:5940396-5955266 GCF_008692635.1 Crocuta crocuta | reverse complement strand
GGACCGGCTTCAGAAGGCCTCTTCCCGGGGAGCGTCAGTGGCGACGGCTGACGCCCTAGCCGGGCTTCCGTGTGCCGAGCGAGCTCTGCCGGGGGTGGGGGGCGGACAAAGCCTTACAGGCCCGTCGGGGACACCCGCTGGGCTCGTCTTCGGGAGCACCCCGCAGTGTGCTAAGCAGCTGGGAAAACCAACGGTGGCGCCTTCCCGCACCCGCTCCCAGGAGCAGGGAAAGGAAGCTATGTTGAAACCAACGGCGCAAGGGAAATGGCCCAAGCAGCACGAGAGGTGCAGAGACAGCGATGGAGGAGCTGAGGAGACAGCCATTATATAAAGCGTCCAAGAGAGGGGCACCTGGGTGGCTCTGACTCTTCACTTCAGCTCAGGTCATGATCTCGCAGTTTGTGGGTTCGAGTCCCACATCAGTCTCTGTGCTGACGGCTCAGAGCCCGGAGCCTGCTTTGGATTCTGTGTCTCCCTCTCTCTCTCTGCCCCTCCCCGACTCACACTTTGTCTCTCTCTAAAAAACAAATAAAAATTTAACAAAACTGGGGCACCTTCCTGGTGCTGCCATTTAAAGTGTCCAAGAGTCAATTACTCTAATAACTAATTATGCCTCCTATACTATTAGCGTGGTGGTATTCCTATTTCAAAGGTCCACCCTAGCTCTAAAATATAGAAAGACACTGTGGGCATTTATCCCCACTGGTAAAGAGGAAAACAGCAGAAATGTTGTTTCTACAACCAGAGTCCAAGACACCAATAAATAACTACGGCGACCTAATTTATTTGAGTAACTCAATGTGAATTTTTCCAATTATCTTTGATCCTTATTTAAGAAAGAATGCTCGTGTTATTTCTGAAGAAACAGGATCTGGCTTTGCAGGATGACAGTAAAGACAGTGCAGCCTGTGTCATAACAAATGCCAAGTCCCCATAAAGTACAAAGCCCTGGCCCGGGTCTCAGGGTCTGGTCGGCTAGGCTGCCCCACCCCAGGGTTCGGCTATGTCTAGAGTAGCTGTTCCTATTTCTAGAAGTTACTTCATTCACTCATCCTTTATCCACTGAGGAGTCCAATGGTTTAAATTTAAATTTCTGAGGCGTAGCCACCACGGTGTGTAAGTCCCCTTGAAAGCACCCCAGGGACCAGAGCCCCCATCCTTCTCTGTGCACCCAAAGCACACGGCTAGGCGAAAGCCTGGTCCCAGCACTCATCTATTCTTTGTGTTTGTTTTAATGCCAGAACAGAACTACGGCCAGGAAAAGAAGATGAAAGACGATGAAATTGATCCTTTCTTCTGTCAAGAAGGTAGGGTCTAGTCTCCTGCTTATAATTAAAATATAAATAATAAGAACACTAATTACCCAACTACATGAAGCCCAAAGCAAGTAATGGCCTCAGCACGAATTGGGAGCCTCTTGGAAATACAAAACCTTGCGCATGCCACACCTGCTGAATCAGAGTCCACATTTTTAACCAGATGTGCGGGTGATTTTATGCACGTTGAGGTCTGACATGTTCTG
Organism: Crocuta crocuta; assembly: GCF_008692635.1. Taxonomy (NCBI): domain Eukaryota; kingdom Metazoa; phylum Chordata; class Mammalia; order Carnivora; family Hyaenidae; genus Crocuta; species Crocuta crocuta. Next base: position 5,953,744 of record NW_027532842.1, on the reverse strand, counting down.
ACTTTGAAAAACATAATCATCACAATTTCCCAAAAAGCAAAGGTGAGAAGAACCCAATCCTCCTGATTTTACAAGCGGAATTGTGTATGGGAAGGTGGCGCCGTAAGAGGACTGCCTCAGAGGTCGGGCGGCTTGCATTCACCACTGCCCTCCATCTGCTCTGAGGCGGTGGGTAAGCCTCTCAGTTTCGCGTTTTCTCGGTTGTAAAATGAGAACAAAAATATTGCTGCAAACACATCAGTATGAAGATTTGATGCGGTAAGAGTTATTGAGTCAACCTGTGCAAAGGATTAACTACCTGGATGAAATTAGACACGGCGCCTAACACGTCTGTCTAGCAAGGTGCTGTCATGGCAGCAGTGACCACGCGTGCAGCACGTGGCCCTAACAGTCCAGGCAAGGCCGACTGCTTGGGTGCGATTACCAACAGCGCCCCTCTTCCTTCTCAACAGTGGCTTGGCTCAGACGATAGGTCACATCACCTCCCAGTAACAACTCCCTTGAGAGCTTCCAACACCATTAGCTGTGCAGAGTGCCCGCCTGTGCTGCCTCCCCAGAGAAGGAAAGCACCTACGGTGTTCTCCAGATAGACACGAGCCGCACAGCCGGCAGACCATACACAGGAACAAAACTGTTCAGATAATAACAGCTTTTCTGTTATACTAAGAAAGCACAGGGGCGCCTGGGTGGCTCAGTCGGTTAAGCGTCCAACTCCTGATTTCAGCTCAGGTCATGACCTCATGATTTGTGGGTTTGAGGCCCACATCAGGCTCTGTGCTATCAGCACTTGGGATGCTCTCTCTCCCTCTACTCTCAGCCCCTCCCCCACCCGCTCACGTGTGCTTTCTCAAAAATACATAAATAAACTTTGAAAAGAAAAAGCACAACATTTTTGGAAGATTTCAGACTTTCGTCAGCAAATGCAAATGTCTTCGCGAACTCTGGCATGACTTGAGTTCTCTGGATGCTTCTCCATGAGCTCAACCTGTAAGCATGTAACCTCATCAATTTGCCAGACATTTTCGGTCACTTCACAATCTCGCCAGCCTAATTTAAATAACGTCTTGTTCAAAGTTTTGGCATCAAATTCTTCCAGGGCCATGTCACTGAGATAAAATATCTTGTTTTATTTACGACCACTTAGAAAATGAATTATGGTAAAAGTTGCGTAAATATTAAAAGCTCAGACATTCTCTGGTACAAACCCTTGTTATGGTAAGAATGCAGCTCTTCCCAAAACTCCGACCACTGCTATCCCTTGCGAACATGTTGGATCTAACAACGTAAACTTGTTGAGACAAGGTCGTCCAGAACAAGAAGAGCCTTCGGGGACACAAGGCCAAGCAGCAAAGCCGTCCAGGCTATAAGTCAGCAGCTTCAGTTTGCAGCTTGATCCCACAGCAAGCGCTAAATCTGCGCGCCTGTCTGTAATGGGAAGACAACTGGATTCGGCACGCAGCAACTAGTCTGTTCTGCTATTAACCCGTAATCCAGATGGCTTTTAATCAATACAACAAAAAAGCTGCCTCATCCCAAAGACACAAACTCTCAGATCTAAATCCACAGGAAGTAACACTGCTATTAGCTTACATGAGTTTCTAGTGCTGTTTTCTGACCAACACTGAGATGAAATGAGAAGAGAGAACCTTTAGAAATGCTTACATGTTATCACAGACTCGCTGGCAGTTCAGAGAAAAAGGCGGAGGTGCTGTGACATTTACAGGGTTCAGTGAAACATTTTAACATGTGACAGAGGCCTAACTTCCATGTTTTTCTTTAAAAAATTCCAGTAATGCTGTGTTCACGGTCTGTATACATGACTAAATTCGACTGAATCGAGTTTTTGAGGTACATATGGAGACATTAGTTTTTAACTTCTAAATTTTTACTTCTTATTGTAGGTAAGAAAGCAGAAGTCTCAGACAAGTTCAGCGACAGATCAGAGGTCAACTGTGCATGGTGGGAGTGGGGGTCAGAAGGGCAGGCAGGGTCATACCCATCTCTGCCTCCCAGTTCCCTGTTCCTGTCTAGACATCACTGAGAAGCATTAACACTGAAAATAAGAAAAGTTTCAAAACAACTGAAACCTGCCAAAACGAATCTGGTTCCAGTTGCACTATAATTTTTACCTTCACTCTTTGTTCATATCTCCCGAAGAAGAATGACAGAAGATTTATGACAAGCCTATCTGTCTCCTTGGAAATAGATCTTAAGCAATTTTGGCCTTGGGCTGACTTTTCGCAAAGTGAGGGAACAAACTAATCTTCTAATGATGCAGCACAGCAGAGTTCTAAAAGGAAAGCACTAGATTTCTACATGCTAAAAATAACACCTACAGTGGAAACCAGTCTGTTATTTTCTGAGGCAGATTGTGTCAGAAGTAGAAGCCATTTTCCATCATAGCAAAAGCTGAAGAAGGAAAGTACCCACATTACAATACAGGTTTTAGCAACTCTGACAGAAACTTTAAGGGAGTTCTGATGTGAAACTGATGGGTCTACTAAGAAATCACAAATGGAAACGAAGAGACCATGCCTCATATTACTATTGTGTGACTTCTGGCAAGTTACTTAACCTAAGTCAGTTTCTATAAAGTGTGAACAACCACGCACCTACTTCATACATTGCTAGATACGATCACATAAGAGAAAACATAATAATAAATGTTCCTTCCTCTCACTGTTTGATAAATATTTTGTGACAAAGAGGACTCGAGCAACAAGCATTTTAGTGGTGGCTAATGGACAAAATTGTATAAAAGATGTAGTTTCTCTCAAAACTCAAATGACTATAAATTTTTTACTTTTAAGTAATCTCTACGCCCAAGGTGGGGCTTGAACGCACAACCTCAAGGTCAAGAGCCGCATGCTCCACCGACAAAAGCCAGCCAGGTGGCCTTCATATAACTATATTTAACGATTAGTGACATAGCTGGGGTTGCGAAGTTATCAGAAGAGACTTTAAGATAAAGCATTATGAAAATTAGGAAGACAGCACATGAGGAAGAAAGGAATAGTGCCTCAGAAAAATATAACATTCTGAATGTTTATGTATCTAAAAAATATGCTCTAAGGGCGCCTGGGTGGTCCAGTTGGTCAAGCGTCCGACTTCAGCTCAGGTCACGATGTCACGGTTTGGGAGTTTGAGACCTGTGTCGGGCTCTGTGCGGACAGCTCAGAGCCTGGAGCCTGCTTCAGATCTGTGTCTCCCTCTCTCTCTGCCCCTCCCCAACTCACACTCTGTCTCTCTCTCAAAAATAAACATTAAAAACTTTTTAAATATATGCTCAAAGTACATACAGTAAAAAGGAACAGAAAAAGTTATAAGCAGTGCAAATACTGGGTATGAAGCCATAATGATGCGTACCTTTCATTATACATTTGCCCAAACTCACAGGACGTCCACCAAGAGTGACCATAATGTAAACTATGAATTTGGAGTGACTATGACGTGTCCGTGTAGGTCCATCAATTGTAACAAACGTACCACTCGGGTGTGTGATGTTGACAGTGGGGGAAGCTGTACACGTGTGGGGCAGGGGTAAATGGGAAATCTCTGGACCGTCCTCTCAAGGCTGCTAGAAACCTACACTGCACTAGATAAATAATGTCCTAATTTTCAAAAATAGGTAAGACTAAGGTGAAAAAATGATCTACACATCATCCTGGAAGATTTCCACCTCTCGATTTTTGTTAGTTCAAAAAAACTAGTTAGATATCAAATGCTTTGAAAATGTACAATGTGCTCAGGCACATATCAAACACTTTCCAAGAACCGATGATACCAGCAAACTGTAAAGAATCAATACTGGTTAGACTAACTAATTAGATATTGGTAAGAAAAGCATAAATAACTTCTCTGCAAAGGTTGAAAATTTTTAAACTTTACGTGGAACGACTTGTTGGTCAAAGAGGAAATTACAGTGGAAATCGGCAACATTAGAAATATTTTGTATGAAAATCATGGCCTGCAGCTACAACACTGCATCAGCACAATCGATAATCATAGCCCGGGACACCTGGGTGGCTTGGGTTGGTTAAGTGTCCAACTCTTGATTTTGACCCAGGACATGATCTCACGGGCTCCTGGGATCGAGCTCACATGGGACTCCACAGCTGATAGCCAGAGCCCGCTTGGGATCCCTCTCTCCTCTCTCTCTGCCTCTCCCCCCAGCTTGCGTATGTGTGTGTGCGCATGCACTCTCTCAAAATAAACTTAAAAAAATTAAAAATTATAGCATTAAAATTTAAACAGATATGTTAGATGCACTGAAATTTCATTAGCTCAGTGTGTACCTTGATTGAGATAGAAACAAAGAAGGAGGAAGGAGAGAATAAAACGGAAACCAGTTAACGTTAAAACAAAGAGTATAAACAAGGTGTGTATGAGTTCTTTGAAAACACTGAAAGGACAAACTTGTGCCAAAATTAATAGAGAAAAAAATGACAGAACGATATGAGGGATGAAAAGGACATGACGTAACTACACACTGAGCAGGATTTGAAGGATAAAAGAATGCCATAAATAACTTTATCCCAATAAACTTGAAAACTTGGATTAAATGGGTAAACTTCCAGAAAATTACAACTTAGCAAAGCTTACTTAAGAAGAAAAAAAGGCCCAAAGACTCTTAGGACTATTAAGGAATCAGTCATTTAAAATATCTTCCCACAGAGAAAATAATAGGCCCTGAATGGTTTTATAGATGAATTCTGACAAAGTTTCAAAAGACAGATTATTACAATTTTATAAAAACACCTCCTCTAAGGAACAGGGGGGAAAAAGGACTTTGGGAAACTCATTTTATAAAATGGTATATTCTTAATACCAACACAGAGCAGAGAACAAAGGGACAAGGAAAAATCACAAGTCAGTTTCTCATAAACACAGATGCAAACCCTCTGCATTAAGAATGTTAGCAAACTGAAGCTAGCACAGTGCTCAAAACAGTGAGTTAAGACCAGGCCTGTGATCTGGCAAAGCAAAAATGGCTTAGCTTTTAACATCAATTCACTACATCAAGAGATCAAAGAAAAAGAACAGCCCAATTACCTGAAAAGATGTAAGTGCATGCGCACACACCTAATAAAATGCAATGCCCATTAATAATTTTTTTTAAAGTAAACAAAGAGCAATGACTTTCCTCTTCCTGATATCTCCACCAAATCTACAACAAACATCTTCCTTTATGGTAAAACACTGAAAACATTTCCTTTAGAAATCAGGATAAAGGCAAATCATGCCCATATCACAGCTTCAACACTGTACTGGAGATTCCAGTATGCCACCTAGGGCAAGAAAGAGAAATAAAAAGAGGTAGGGGTTGAAAAGGGAAAGGAGAATTGTTGTTTTTGCAGAATTAACTGGTTAAAGAAAGTAACAAATTCGATAGATAAGTTATCTGAATTAAAAAGAAAGTTTAGCAAAGTATCCGGAAATATGATCTATATAAAAAAAGGATAAATAACACCTTTAAGTACCAGCAACAATTAGAAAATATAAAATATACTATTTATAATAGTATCAAAAAGGTAGGGCATCTAAAACTAAAACAACTTTTTATAACAAAAGTTGAGCCTTAGGAAAAAAATTTAAACTTTGTTAAAAGGGGCACCTCGGTGGCTCAGTCAGTTGAGCGTCCGGCTTTGGCTCAGGTCACGATCTCACGGTTTGTGAGGTCGAGCCCCACGTCGGGCGCACTGCTGACAGCACCAAAGCTGTCGACACACAGTCTCCTTCGGATCCTCTGTCCCTCTCTCTCTGTCCTTCCCCCACCAAAATAAATAAGCATTTAAAAATGACTTAACACTTAACAAATGGCAGAATATATCACATTCATGGATCAGAATATAATGCAGTGAGATAGCACTTCTCCCCAAATTGATCTTCAGATTTAATGTAATCTCAACCAAATTCTTCTCAGTTTTTTTTTTAAATAGGCAAGTTAATTCTAAATATATATGGAAGAACATAAAAGCCCAAAACTGGACAAGAAATTTTGTAAGAAAAAGGAAACCTTGATAAAGTTATGTACTAAAGACAGCATGGTATCAGTGTCAGGGCAGACAATGTAAACAATGGAATAAAAGAAAGATCCCATAAACAGATTATTGCATACAATTATTGCATTTATGATGGGTCACTGGAGAAAGAATAAATGATGCTGAGATGATGGTTATCCATAGGGAAAAAAGGATATTGAACTCTACCTTATACTAAACCAAAGAGAATTTCCAACTTGATTATAGAGAGCTAAAAATAAAGAAAAACATTAAAACTTTCAGAAGAAAACAGACTATTTTACAGCTTTTAAGGAAACAAATGTTTCTCAAATAAGATATAAAAAGCACTAACTGGGGCACCTGGGCGGCTCAGTCAGTTGAACATCCAACTCTTGATTTCAGCTCAGGTCATGATCTCCTGGTTCATGGCTTTGAGTCCTGCATCAGCACTATCAGTGCAGAGCCTATAGTGTGATTCTCTGTCTCCCTTTCTTTCTGCCTCTCTCTTTCTCTTTCTAAAAAATTAATAAATAATCTTTAAATTTTAAGTTACAAAATAAAAAGCACTAACTCCACAGAAAGGATCGCTAAATTCGACATTAAAATAAAGGAATTAAATACATCAAAAAGTACCATAAAGAAAATGAAGAGACAAGCCATAAACTGAGGGAAGACATACGCCTAACACAGGGTTACTCTAACATCAAGAAGGGGCAGAAATCAATGAGAAAAAAGTAAATGTGATACAGAAAAATGCGCGTAAGACAGACACTTGACGGAAAACAAAAATGAACAATAAAAATATATGGGATGCTGGGTGCCCGGGTGGCTCAGTTGGTTAAGCATCCGACTTCGGCTCAAGTCATGGTCATGATCTCATGGTTCGTGAGTTCAAGCCCCGCATCGGGCTTTGTGCTGACAGCTTAGAACTGGGAGCCTGCTTTGGATTCTGTGTCTCCCTCTCTCTTCCCCTCCTCTATTCATGCTCTGTCTCTTTCTATCAAAAATAAACATTAAAAAAAGTTTTTAGGGGCGTCCGGGTGGCTCTGTCGGTTAAGTGTCCGACTTCGGCTCAGGTCATGATCTCACAATCCATGGGTTCATGCCCCACATCGGGCTCTGTGCTGACAGCTCAGAGCCTGGAGCCTGCTTCAGATTCCGCATCTCCCTCTCTCTCTGCCCCCTCCTGCTCGCTCTCTGTCTCTCAAAATAAAATAAAGACAAAAATTTTTTTAAAGAAAACAAAGGTTTTAAAGAAGAACATAAAAAGATGTTCAACTTTAAAAAGTGGCCAGGGAATGCTGCTGCCCATTATGGCCACAACAGCATTCCACTTCCTGACTACAGAACTGGCAAAACTCAGGCTTCTGACAATATCAAATGTTGATGAGGCTGTGGGGCACTAGGAACCATCGCTGAGAGGAGGGCGAATCAGTGTGGCCATGTTGAAAAGCAGTGTGGCATTACCACATCAACTTAAAACACACGTCCCTCCAAACCCGGGAATCCCTGCACATGAATATAAACCTGAAAGAATGCTCACAGCAGAGCTGTGTGAACCAGCAAGAAGCCGGAAGGAGCCAGGCGTCCACGGACAGGAGAATAACTTCATAAATTACGGAATGTGACACTGAACTGGAAGTACACACACTGAGGCTCTCTGCACACCTGGAGAGCCCAGCACACAGTGGCAAAAGCACATCACAGATCAGAAACAGGAGAATGCCATCTCTGTACAGCTCAAAAACAAAACGAAATACCATACTGCTTACGAATAAATAACTTACGTGGCAAAAAACTATTTTTAAGCACAAATTAGTAAGAATTCAGGACTCTGAGAGGAGCATATGATAATGTTTTACTTTTTAAACTGGATGGTGATTTCACAGCTGTTCATTCTACAAATGTTATTCTGTAACATTAAATATTAGATTTAAAGTGTACAGGAGCACCTGGGTGGCTCAGTCTGTTAAGTGTCCGACTTCGGCTCAGGTCATGATCCCACGGTTCGTGGGTTCGAGCCCCGCGTCGGGCTCTTGTGCTGACAGCTTAGAGATCAGAGCCTGTTTCAGATTCTCTGTGTGTTGTGTGTGTCTCTCTCTCTGACCCTTCCCTGCCCGGGCTGTCTGCTCAGAAATAAATAAAACATTTAAAAAAATAATAAAAAATAAAAGTGTATAACTTTCAGAGGCACTTCCTTTCAAATCACTCACGAGAATAATCTACTGAACTGAGACTGGCTTCAGTATACGCCCTGCCCACTGGCACCAGAAACATTGGTTTTTTGCAGGAATGACATAGAACAAATACACTCTCTACCTTTACACGGCCTCCTTTGGATACTCTCCAACAGACCGCAGTTTATTTTTCCTAGTCTGACACCACTGCTAATATGAGGCAGTTTCCAGTTTTATGCTAACGCTGCAGGCCACTCCTCAGGACATGTTCATCTCTGTCACCCACAGAACGTGGCATCCCACACTGAACAAACACTCGAGTTTGCTGAAACACACTGGAATTTGCTACCTGCTCCACACAACAGGCAGAGGGGGTGCTGTAGGGAAAGGGAGGAATATTGTGGGAAAGTGTGTGGGGGAGAGTAAGGAGGTTAGAGATTGCTGGTTGGAAACTGGACAAAGGCAGACACTGCTGAAGGGAAACAGGGTGATGTGATGTTGTGATATAAAAGATAGATTTGGTCCTCATCCCTCCCTGCATAATAAAAAGTGAGAAAAACTCTGGATACTCTAAAGAATCTGAGAGTCAGGGACAGCCTAGCCTCCTCCTAGGGATATATAGGGATGAGGGTCCAGGGTCAGGCTTTTTAGACTACATTACAGAAGTGCTTAACATTTTCATCTGTGGAGTAGGGGCTAAGACTATCTTATTTCCTTGAATCTAGGAATACAATAACAAGAAAAGAAAGAAAAGAAAGGAAAGAAAGGAAGAAAGAAAGGAAGAAAGGAAGGAAGGAAGGAAGGAAGGAAGGAAGGAAGGAAGGAAGAAAGAGAGAAAGAAAGAAAGAAAGAAAGAAAGAAAGAAAGAAAAGAAAGGAAAGGAAGGAAAGGAAAGGAAGGAAGGAAGGAAGAGAGAGAGAGAGAGAAAGAAAGAAAGGAAGAGAAAGNAAGGAAGGAAAGGAAAGGAAAGGAAGGAAGGAAGGAAGAGAGAGAGAGAGAGAGAGAGAGAAAGAAAGAAAGAAAGGAAGAGAAAAAGAAAAAGAAAAAGAAAAAGAAAAAAAGGAAGGAAAGGAAGGAAAGAAAGAAAGAAAATGTACCTGTGAGTTTATAATAGCTGGGGAGGGAGCACACTTACACTGTTAAATAGATAAATAGATAACTAACAAGAGATCTCGGTTTCAGCATTAGTAAAATAAGAAACAGTATCAATCATCATCTAGTAAAATTAACCCAAAATGAATCAAAGATCTAAACATAGGGCTTAGAACTATAAAACTCTTAGAAAAAAACATAGGGGAAAAGCTTCATAACATCAAATTTGGCAGTGATTTCCTGGATATGATACCAAAAGCACTGTCAACAACAACAAAAATAGATTAACTGGACTATGTCAAAATTAAAAACTGTGCAGCAAAGGACTGAAATAGACTGAAAAGGCAAACCACAGAATGGGAGAAAATACTTGCAAATCATATGTCTGAGAAGGGATTAATACTAAGAATACATAAAGAACTCCTACAACACCACAACCAAAAACCCCAGACAACCCAATTAAAAACTAAGCAAAGGACCTGAACTGATATTTCTTTGAAGATATACAAATCGTCAAAAAGCACATAAAAAAATGTTCCAAGTATGGCGGTTCCTCAAAAACTTAAAAACAGAACTACCCCATGACCTAGCAAATGCACTACTAGGTATTTATCCAAAGGATACAGGAGTGCTGATTCGAAGGGGCACCTGCACCCCAGTGTTTATAGATGCGCTATCAACAACAGCCAAGTTAGGGAAAGAGCCCAAATGTCTATCGACTGATGAACGGATAAAGAAGATGTGGTGTGTATATGTATATGTGATCAGAAAGAATGATATCTTGCCCTTTGCAACAACATGGATGGAATTAGAGTGTATTATGCTAAACAAAGTCAGTCAGAGAAAGACAAATACATGATGTCACTCATATGTGGAATTTAAGATACAAAACAGATGAACATAAGGAAAGGGAAGCAAAAATAATATAAAAATTCTAGAGAGGGAGACAAACCATAAGAGACCTTAAATACAGAGAACAAACTGAGGGCTGCTGGAGGGAGGTCGGGGGCGGGATGAGCTACATGGGTGATGGGCATTAAGCAGGGCACCTGCTGCAGTGAGCACTGGGTGACTCACTAAATTCTATTCCTGAAATCATTATTGCACTGTATGTTAACTAACTTGGATTTAAATTTTTAAATAAAGTTCAACATCACTAGTCATTAGGCAAATGAAAATCAAAACCACAAATGAGACACCACCTCATGCCCATTAGGATGGCTACTATCAAAAACTCAGAAAATAACAAGCGCTGGCAAGGATGTGGGGGAAAGTCGGACCTTACAAGCACCGGTACACAGAGAAGGAATGTTAAGATGGTGCCTCAGAACATTTAAAATAGAACTTCTACATGAGCCAGCAATCCCACTTCCAGGGATACATGCAAAGGAACGGAAAACAGAGACTCAAGCAGGAATTTTAAACCCATGTTCATAACAGCATCACTCACAATAGTCAAAAGGTGGAAACAACCCAAATATCCATCAGTGGATAAAGCGCTCAGCAAACCGTGGTGTACACATACAATGGAGTATCATTCAGCCTTTAAAAAGAAGGGGGCTCTGACATAGGCTACAACATGACGAGCCTTAAAAACACTATGCTAACTTACGAAAGGGCAAATACCGCAGGATTCCACTAATCTGAGGTGCCTGGAGTAGTCAAATTCACAGAGACAGGAAGCTGAAAGGTGGTGGCCGGGGGCCGGGGGTGGGAGAAGACACGGGGAGTTGTTTAATGGGGACAGAGTTTCGGTTTTGCAAGATGAAGAGTGTTCTAGAGACGGATGGTAGGGTTAGCAGCAAACAGTAAGGATGTACTTCATACCACTGACTGGCACACTTAAACATGTAAGATGGTAACTTTTTTTTTTAATATTAGAGAGAGCGAGCGAGAGCGAGCATGTGCAGGCACACAGGACAGAGGGGAGAGAGATGAGGGGCGGGAGGATCTCAAAGCAGGCTCCCAGCCCAGCAGCACAGGGCCCAGCATGAGATTCGACTCCGTGACCCTGGAATCACGACCTGAGCCAAAATCAAGAGTGGGACGCTTAACCAACAGAGCCACCCGGGCGCCCCAAGGTGTTAACTTTCAGGTTATTTTTACTACAGCGGAAAAAAACTGCATCTTACAGTGTTTAAGGGAAAACAGAGATCACGCCTCCAGAAGCGTGGGCCCACCGGCAGATAATCTTCCGCTTACTGGGGAGAACTGGGAAGGGGCAGGCTCAAGGAGGGAGCCGATAAGCCCCCAGAGGAGCGACAGTAACCTTCGATTCCCTGGACGGCACAGGCCCAAGCGCAGCCTGACCCAGCACGGGGTCTGCGGGGAAACTCCGTCAGGCTGTGACTCGCATTCAGTTCCCTGTGTCTGAAATCCTGGGAGTGTCTCAGGTGACCCGCCACCACGTCTGTGCTCCTTCTCTGCTTGCGTTATAATTCGGAGATGAGCTGACAGAAATTCCGCCTCAGCCTGGATGCTGGAGCTTGTCGAGACGGTTTTGAACCTCAGATGCGCACCTCTGGCATTTGTTACCTCTGACAGCTGTGTGGCCCCTGCCAATCTAATAAGCATACTTCTCATTCCTCCACCACAAGGAATTCGCTGGCTACGCCATGCTCCAGTTCAGATAAAACACTCGTAGGTGTTAATAAGTCACTGATATATTATCCTCACCCTGAGAGTTCTCTCGGCTACACCACATGACGGTACGAGAAAAACAATCCTTTCCTGACACGCAGCAGAAAAGGAAATGGAGCAGAGAGAGGCAACCCTGTTATCCTTCGTATGGGCTTTAATGCATTTACAAAGCCTCGGATTTTAGGGAATTACCTCCTTGTCCTTAAGGCTAGAAGTGCCCTTAAAATGAAATCATCGAGCCCCTTGGTATCTTAATTAGTGACAAGAAGAGGCAAGCCCTTTGTGAAACTCAAGGCATGTGCACGTTTCTTGCCTTCCAGCGCTCTTTCTGTTCTCCGTGTGAATCGCAAACTTATTTTAAATTCTTTAGAGACTGTGTCCCTCAGCCCCGTGCACGTCCTCTTGTGCCTGAAACTTGAATTAATTCAAAGCAACTTACTGCTTCTTTCCTGTTTCAAAGTATAGTTCTGGACTCAATTCTGTTTTCTGGCACTAGCTGGTTCAAAAATGGCTCCTACGGAAGAACGCCATATTAAAATACGAACCGGCCTTTCTTGGGACCTTAGATGATCCTTTGAGCTCTTGCCATTATTTGCCCTTCTGATCGCCCTGTCTTAAGATATTTTAAAAACTGACTTGAAGAATTGTGAATTTTAGCCCGAGATTTAGCTTTCTGCTTGAAGTACTGCTCTGAGGGGCTCCTGGCGCTCCCTCGCAGGAACCCTTACCTCGGCGTCCAGCGTTCGGATCCCCTGAGCAACCTGAGCTCCTTTCCTGGGGATGCTGCCTCATCAGATTCCTCCTGCTCTCCTCTCATGGGTCATTCTAAGCTCCCTCTACTGTAAGTGCCAACTCTAAGCCAATTACCCCCACACGTCGCAGGTTCTGTTTGATTCTGTATTTCAGAGTTGTATCACTAATGGCCCGGGGGTCACAGCCAAAAAAGAGCTGTGCCTTCCTGGCTTGTATTTGGACCTCTTCCAGAATTCTCTGTTCGTGGAGCCTCCATCGTTGATTTCCCTTTCTCATCCCTGTTATCCAACCAGCCTCAAATCCTTCCAGTGAAGTCTCCGACAGCTGCTAAACTCGGCTTCTCCTAGTGGCCCTCACCGTCACTTGACCACATCTTCCGGGCTGAGCAAGGACACAGTTGGAAGACGGAACCCAGGAAAGCTGTCTGCCAAAGGCCGGTGAGAAGCGGGGCCGGGGCAGAGCTGGCAGGGAGCCGGAGGACTGGCCGCAACTCCTGAGAGAAGCGTGGCGGCGAAGCCCAGTGTAAACACCGCCAAGAAAAACCACTCACATCACAAACGGTGGCCTAGTGAGTGAGGTGGGACTAAAGAGTGTGTGTCAGAGAGAGGGCTGCGGGGACGGGGCGCGAGCTCTGGGAACAAAGACCCTCCTCTCTCTCAGTCTCTCTCCCTGTTCCCACCCCCC
>NW_027532842.1:5936844-5940247 GCF_008692635.1 Crocuta crocuta | reverse complement strand
GCCCCTCCCAGCATTCCCCTGGGCTCAGGGGTCTCCGTGACTCTCCAGGCTTTTCCCTCAGGCCGGAATAATTCTGTCCTTAGTTCTGCCTGAGCTCGCCTGGGATCTGAAGGCCTCGAGTGCTAGAATGTTGTCTCACTCACTCCTGGCTGTTTCTCGGATGCTGAGAACAGCGCCTGGTACTTAATAAAAACTCAGTAACCACTTCTGACGGAAGGCGCCGTGTGTGATGGACAGGGGCTGCCGAAAGCTGACGAGCAAACTGCCCCTTTTACGTATTTTTTCAAGACCTGACTCCCCTAGGACGTCCTGCATGAAGCCTCTCGCAGCGTTCCCAGCCAAGTTCGGGCGCTCTCCTTCGCGGCCCCTCGCTGTGCGTGCAGCTCTGCCCCAACATGCCTTGTGCCTACCCCCCACAGGATGTGCAGGGGGACACGTACCGAAGGAGGGATTTAGTCGGGTCTCCCTGGTCATTCCCAGACCCCAAAATGGGGCCCCATGGACGGACTGTGGCGTTACTCCCCGGTTTATGCGCTTCCATGTTATTGGCCGAGTCTGACTTCTCTGAAGGTTAATGGACAGATAGCTAACTGATCGCCAATACCTCAATTCTGTCATCTTAAAAACCGAGATAGATTATGATGAAGGCCTGGTCAGATTGGTTATCCAGAAACTCCTCCATTATTCTACAGCTGACAACGGTGAGATGAAATCAAGTCCAAAAAACAGAAATTACCAAATCGCATCAGAAAGAAAGTCACACATAAAGTAGGTTTGTGCCTTTTCTCATTCCATTCCTTCCTTCCAGTGCTTCTCATGTGCTGGGCATGATTCTAAGTGCGGAGGATCCAAAGATGACTGTAATTTCACATGCGCACTCAGGGAGGCATAGCCTATGGGAGACATCAGTGACCACGTGGTATTTATAATCAAAGTTCTCGGGAAGAAAAAGAAAACGCGCAAAGCACGTGTGGACAGTTCACTGTACAATATTGACAGTTAGGCGTACGGCTAACTCATTATAGAGGTCTCTCACTATCGTCCTACTTGACAGACTTTCTTAATCTTTTAACGCCTACTTCAAATCCAACTACTGAAATCAGAACCTTGAAATGGAGGAATTTTCAGACCTATCAGGCAGGGCACGATGGGAAAAATGGGCAATGCAGTTCCGTTTTACAAAACAAAGGAACACACAGTCCGAGGCATAAATGAAAGAAGAAGGAAAGAGCAATGGCTTTTCTGAAGCAAGATAGGCTGGAAGGCCTGTTGTAGAGAGGAGCCTGTTTCCCCCTCCGGAAAACGGGAACAAGCCCCTTCCTCAAGGGACGGCTGTGAAGACAAGATGGGCTATGACTTAGCCTACAATAAAGAGGAGCTATTAATACATGACTATACGCCACAGTGGCTGGCAAAAATAAAAAAATAAAAATAAAGCGGAAGGATTCTGGAATGAGAGAGGTGACGGTTCTGAAGAGTTCACTCTCTGCAGGTCAGGAAAGCCCCCCCCCGCCCCCCCACACCTCCCACCACCACGTACACGAAGCGGTGGTGCGTTCCCCTACCTGCCCCGTCTGGTAATGTCTGGCAAACTGGTTAACCACTCGATAGTCATTGGCAAAGTACTCCATCAGAATAGAAGGAACTTCAGCAAAGTCAGTAGGGCACCTGGTCCCTAAAACGGGGGGGGGAAAACGAAAAACAAGTTGGCATGAATCAAAGCATATTTATCTTTCTTTTTATGTACTCTTTTAAACCTTTTACTTGTACTTCTGATGAAGTATGATAAGATTTAATTCATTAAATCAATATTTTACTCCTATAAAATTATTGTACATATTTGCAGAAAAGTTTATTATAATCCCATGTATTTTCCTATATATCAAAAGTAAAACAAAATATTTGCACAGCTGGATAAAACACCTTGTAAAGCCATGGCTCACACCCTCTACAAACAAATCTGTCTTCGGCTATGCTGGGCTATACATGAGACACAAATTAAAACATTCTTACAATTAATGTGCCATTTGTGCTTAATTCGCTGAATGCCACCACCAAATGGCTTTTATCCTTCCCTTCTTTGTTGGTTGCTTCTATTCCCTATGCTGAACTTTTCATCTCCAGGACTTATTTATTTTATATGCGGAAGCTAACGGCTCTTAACCTTTGCTCCTGTTTCACCCATCCCCCGATGCCTTCCCCTCTGGCAACCACCAGTTTGTTCTCTGCATTGAAAAGTCTGCTTGTTTGGGGTGGGTTTTTGTTTTTGTTGTTGTTCACTTGTTTTTTAGATTCCACATATAAATGAGACCATCTGGTATTTGTCTTTCTCTGACTTATATCCCTTAGCACAACACTCTCTAGTTCCATCCATGTTGTTGCAAATGGTGAGTTCTCACTCTTCTTTAAGGCTGAGTAATACTCCACTGTATACGTATCACATCTTCATCTCTATCCTTCATTCCTTTTAAATGTACTTTTTTTTTGTCTGCTCCTTGTAACAAAGTCAATCCTCAATGAGAAAAGCAATGTTTTATTTATGTATTTTTTAAATGTTTTTATTTATTTCTGAGAGAGAGAGACAGCGTGAGCAGGGAGGGTCAGAGAGAGAGGGAGACACAGAATCCAAAACAGGCTCCAGGCTCTGAGCTGTCAGCACA
Source organism: Crocuta crocuta (assembly GCF_008692635.1). NCBI lineage: Eukaryota > Metazoa > Chordata > Mammalia > Carnivora > Hyaenidae > Crocuta > Crocuta crocuta. The sequence goes on along the minus strand of NW_027532842.1, from coordinate 5,937,587 downwards.
GAGCCCGACGCGGGGCTCGAACCCACGCACTGTGAGATCATGACCTGAGTCGAAGCCGGACAGTTAACAGCCTGACCCACCCAGGCGCCCCAGAAAAGCAATGTTTTAAACGTAAAATTACTTAAAGCAACAAATCTTGTCGGAACTTTTTGGTGACATTTTATGATTCTGTCCAGCTCGTCCATCGTCTCTTCCAAGTATCTTTTCCTTCCCCAAAACACCGTGTGTACAAAGTTAACAAATACTAATGACAGCAATTTAGTAGGTGACGCATAGCTGACCACATATGACAGTGAGCTGGAGACTTAGAGATGGGACAGAGAGGGAAGTCTGTATATAATATCATCAAATACGGCCACACACCAGCATGAAGGGCTGCCATTTTACATGGGGGGAAATAACAGGAAAAATGAAAAATACCTTCCCATATTTCTTCAACTGGCTTTAATATGTTTAACTGATTTTGGAGAACAAGAGGCAACATTCTTTCACCTACTCACTAACTCTGTGCTGGATGCTAAAGAGACTTATTCACACACATACACAGCCAAAACCTTAAATTCCAGGGGCGCCTGGATGGCTCAGTCAGTTGAGCGTCCAACTCTTGATTTCAGCTCAGGTCATGATCCCAGGGTTGTGGGATCGTGCCTCCCCGTCAGGCTCTGCGCTGAGCATGGAGGCTGCTTATGATTTTCTTTCACTAATCCTTCTCCCCTTGTCCCCCGCCCCTCATGCTCTATCAC
>NW_027532842.1:5887001-5936833 GCF_008692635.1 Crocuta crocuta | reverse complement strand
CCCATTCATACTCTATCACTAAAAAAAAAAAAAAAAAAGTGTCCAAAAACTTAAATTTCATATAAAACATGATAAAATACAAGGGTTTTTAAAAATGCTTTTCTATTTCTGAGAAAGAGAGAGAGATAGAGACAGCGTGAGCAGGGGAGGGTCAGAGAGAGAGGGAGACACAGACTGAAACAGGCTCCAGGCTCCGAGCTCGCTGTCAGCACAGAGCCCGATGCGGGACTCAAACCCACGAACCGCGAGATCATGACATGAGCTGAAAGTCGGACGCTTAACCGACTGAGCCACCAGGTACCCCTGAAATAAAATACATGTTTTTAAAGGATCGTTGTTAAACAGAAATCCCCTCTTCGAGGCTCACCAGTGACATGTTGGTAACGAGTACGTCCCAGCATAGAATGCATGGCATGGCCCATTTCATGGAAGAGATTTTCCATCATTCCAGGAGTTAATAAAGTTGGTAAATTCCTTGAGGGATGGGGGAGATTCAGCATAAGAACTACAACTGGGAGCTGATAGTCTCCGTCTTCCTTTAACCTGCCTCCACGGATTGTAAAATGGCAATCCTTGATGAGACAGAAAACAGAATCAGAGAACAAAGTATTAGGTACTGAACATAAAATCACAACAAGATGTGCGAGTTCAATTTTAACTTAAGTCTGTTCTTCCCTTTACTTAGTTACAGACGCTTTTCCGAATGCTTTCTATTTTGCTGAAATTTTAAGTTTTCTAGTAATACCTTGAGCTTGTGTTCATTAAGTAATTCATTCATTCCAAAAATATGTATTGAGGTGATGCTATACCAGATGCTAGAGACACAGTCATCACAGAGTTCAGATCCACACCCCCAACTGTCCCTGAGCAGGTGGGAAGGGACAGATCCTGAGCTACTAGTTGGGGTGAGAGGGGACACTCATGTTTACTGAACTCTTTCTACACGTTGGGCAATGAACCAAGAGACCCTTCTCATACCTGTCGTCTTTATCCCTCAGAAGTGGTGAACTCTAAACTACCACAAAGCCAGGAATTTGGAGTAACTTTACCTAACAGGCTGTGATTCACACACACACTGTATCACTTATTCTTCGCAATAACCCTCTGAGGCAGGTACCTCACTTTTCAGATGAGGAAAAGGAAGGCGAGACGTGGAAATACTAAGCCACGCGCCCAAAGGCCCAGGGCAGGGACGTCACGTGCTGGACCTGAACCCAGGACGCCTGGTAGGGACCAGGGCTCCCCACCGCCAGCTCAGAGACGAGTGCAGAGCTTGCGGTCTGCTGACCGAGACTCTGGCCCCACCTCTGGCACCTACGTCGACTCTGCCTCCCTGAGTGTTACCTTTCCCTCGTCAAGTCCCAGAGCAGCACCCCCCCACCCAGATTCCAGGTGCTCACAGCTATTCAAATGCACTGAACAGTGTGAATCACTAGTCCAATACAGGGTACCGTGATTTCTGTTATAACTTAAAACCCGAACCCTTGACATTTCCCAGCGAACTACCCGAAACTGCTAAAGCTGACTGAGGAGCACACCTGGAACGCGGCAAAAGGAAACGACCCTCACGCTTTCTATACAAGGGGTGAACTGCTGGCTGGTAAGTTTCCATGTAGACAGATATTCTACAATTCTGAACGAAAAGCCCTGTCAAGTATGAAAAGCAGACAAGAGCTAAGGCTCTAGTCAGGACATCTGGGTTCAGGGACCCCTGGGGGGCCCAGTTGGTTAAACATCCGACACTGACTCAGGTCACGATCTCACACTTGTTGAGTTTGAGCCCCGCGACAGGCTCTGTGCTGACAGCTCAGAGCCTGGAACCTGCTTCGGACTCTGTGCTTCCCTCTCTCTCTGCCCCTTCCCACCCATGCTGTCTCTCTCAAAAATAAACATTAAAAAAAAAAAAAAAAAAAAAGAATATCTGGTTCAAATCCTAGCCCTTCTACTTGTGTGACTCTCTGGCCTGTTTCCTCATAACGTTAGAGGTTGAGATGAACATTCAAAGACGTGATGTGTGTAAAGGACTCGGTGCAACGGCTGTCACAGAGAAGGGCTCATAAAATGTGCACTGTCATTATTACTATCATTATTACCGTGACCCAGAGAAAAGTGGCAGACAGATATGTGTAATTATTTCCATTACCCTTATCATCTTTAAATTCTATCCGAATTTCAAATGTATATACTCAGTAACCACTGTTAACGTCTTCTACTAAACGCTAGGGAAGTACATTAACACAAATGAACAAAAGTTTCTGCCGGTCACTTCCAGAGAAACAAGTTTAGAAATAAAGCATCACCTGATGTGGCTTGTCGGCTCGCTGAAAAAAATCACAGTAAATGTACCCCAACAATCCTTCGGATTCATGAACCACAGCCTAGAAGAAAATGACACATAGGGGTGAATCAGACACTAACCGTGGAGAAATACCCTTCACGAGAATCTACAGGGAACCCCCATGGCCATAACTACGACTCTCTACCACACTGTGCATCCGCCATCACCTGGACATCGATCCCATCTTCCCCTCGCCTCTCAAAGGATTCTGGCCTAGGGACTCTGTCCAGGAGAGGAAACCGTCCTTGTCCGCACCCTTCACCCTGACCGCCAGCACCCTGCTTCACCGCCACCAACCCCACCACACCGGCCTGCCCGTACACCGGTGAGTGCTGGCTGGACAGCGGCGCAGCTACATCTTACAGCGCAGACTGACGCCCCCGAGTGTTAACCCCTAAGCCCAGATACAACAAAAGGGTGCCCCCAGCTTCAGCGGATGATCAGTATTATTAGTTCTGCCCGTCCCGCGAACTGGGCCTCTGAGGGACACACGGCTCACGGAGAACTCAACAGCTGGCCCCCAGCTCGCCCCCTCCGCGTTGTCGCAACTCAGGGCTTCTGCCATAGGGAACCTCAGCTTTACGCCTCACGGCCCAGCGCAAGCACGTGTTCAGGAATTCAGTAAGCATCTCGTAGGCACCGTGTGGTGCATGGAATTTCTCAAGGCACTTGGGCCTCAGCAGTGAACAAAAGCGGCAAATAGTGCAGCCAAGTGGGGCCCACGGCGTGTGGCCTGCTGCTGCCCACGCTCACTAACGGTGGAACTTCTCCTCACTTGCATTCTGTCCTGTGTCTTGTTACCACTGTAACTCTGTACCTCTGCACCTCACCAGACCCCCCGCTCTGCGGGGTCCGCATAAGACAGGTGGTTCGGGGGTGACCCAGTGCGCCCTACTCTGCCCTTCCACTTCCATCACCAGGCCTCGCTCCCAGACGGCAGCCAGGAGCCTGCGAGATGGCGTTCTGTTCTCCACACCCAGCGAAGGGAGAGAGCGTGGGACGCGTACAGGCAGGAAGTAAAACAGTCTAACAACACAGAGGCTTTCTGGTAAACAGATAAGTCAATAAATCCTCACAATCTTAAAATGAGGAAAAAATAAACACACTCGCATCTCAAATACAGTGGGCCTGACAGGAGGGGGCGGGGGCGGGGGGCCAGGCCTGACGCTGTTATCAAAGAAGTCAAATCAGAGCATGGGAGATAACTCAATATGCTAAGCAAATAGAAGCACCCACGGGGTGGGAAAGGGGTTGGAAAAAAGTACAAGTGACGGAGGCCACGGGTTCCGGAATTAACCCAAGATGACACTGAGCACCGCTGGAACCTGACAAGCAGGGGCAACTCCCCGTTCGATCAAGTCCTGATGCTTCGCCAGCACTGTCAGTCTCTGTCAGTCCAGGGCCACGGCTGGCGCTACAGAAAACTGGTTTTCTGCACGTGTCCTAAGTCAGAAGTGGTGATCTGGATTTTTTGGTGAAACAGAATTAGGGGGAGGCAGGACCCATCAGGGGAAGGCTGACTGCAGGAGGAAAGTGCCAGCAGCTCCATTTCCAAAGCCAGAGACACGGCTGCACAAGCCCCCACTAAGCGCGTGCTCACCAGCTTGCGGACGTCTTCGCACCACACCTCCCCTCTGGCAGGCTGCTCTGCGTACAGCGTGAGCCCTAACAGTTTGGTAAACAGAACGTTGAGGCCCTCCATGCAGGCTCCGAGGGAGAAAAACGGACAATATAAACTGGGCTCGATATTATACCTAAAAGAAAGAAAAGAGATACAACAGCATTTTTGCTTACTGCAATTCCTTACTATAAATGCAGCTAACTCTCCATTTAAAATCCAGGATCATGGCAGCTAAAAAAAGGAATCTGAACACAGCAAAGCATCTTTCTTTCTTTCTTAATTTGAGAGAGAGAAGGTGCAAGTCAGGGAGAAGGGCAGAGGGAGAGAGAGAGAGAGAAAAAAGAGAGAGGGGAGAGAGAACCCCAAACAGGCTCCACACTCAGCATGGAGCCCAGTGTGGGACCTGATGCCAGAACGCTGAGATCATGACCTGAGGCGAAATCAAGGGTTGGAGCCACCCAGGCGCCCTCAGAAAGGTATATTTCTAATTTTTGAGGGATTTTCAGAAGCAAGGCAGTCCAATTATTCTTAGTAGTAAGAGGAGAAGTGGTAGTTCTTAGCATTAAGAATAATTTTAGGGGTGCCTGGGTGGCTCAGTCGGTTAAGCATCTGACTTTGGCTCAGGTCACGATCTCAAGGTTTGTGGGTTTGAGCCCCATGTCCTGCTTCAGATTCTGTCTCCCTCTCTCTGCCCCTCCCCTGCTCACACTCTGCCTCTCTCTCAAAAATAAACAAACAGAAAAAAAGAGTAATTTTAGTAATGAGCAAGTAAGGCAGGCACACCATTCCGTAACCTTCATCCTTTTCAGGTTATTTACTTTCACTGACATAACTAAGCTATCTCAATTGCCCACACTACACACATTTCTTTCCGCACACCTGCAGACAAAATCTGACCGGTTTGAGCTAGAATGGTAAAGCTTACTTCATGAAATACAGTATATTCCAAAAACTTGTGACTTATATCAAGTAAACAGTAAACAAACACAAGACCTGAGGCATAACTAAATGAATTTAAATTTTACCTCTAATAAATATTTGTTAATGGAAAAAAACTCTGTAACATATATAACCAGATCTTAATTTATATGTTTTATTATTATACCCCTTAAACAAAGCCCAACATACTGGCGAGGTTAGTCATTCTTCACTCAAAAATGACTTTTCAAGGGGCGCCTGGGTGGCTTAGTTGGTTAAGCGTCCGACTTTCACTTGGGTCATGATCTCGCGGTTCGTGGGTTCGGGCCCCGCGTCGGGCTCTGTGCTGACTGCCAGCTCAGAGCCTGGAGCCTATTTCAGAGTCTGTATCTCCCTCTCTCTGACCCTCCCCTGCTCACGCTGTCTCTCTCTCTCTCTCCTAGAAATAAATAAAAATATTTTTTAAAAAATGACTTTTCATGTCCTCTTCCAACATAAAGCAAGGTGCACCCAGAAGATGTGATGTGAATGTCCCCTCTGAGTCATTACGTCGGGCCAAAGTGTATGACCAGCGCCGGAAAGCATGGCCCTGAGGTGTCTGCTCTGTTTCCCTCTCTGGAATTAACAGAGTATACAAACTTATGGTGACAGAAGGTAGCTGGTTGTGATGAGCTTAGCCTAACCTGTCACCTCACTGTGCTGTGTCCCAAAAGGGCCGGAACTTTGCGTGTCAACTGTACTTCAATAAAGAAAAATTAAGGGAAACAAAAACATATGTATATATACCAACTTACATGTAAAACACACACAAACGTAGGCCTATTACTAAATGGGGGATTGGCTTTAGTGAGCATGGGAAAACTATACCACAGAAGAGATCTGGGCTATAGAAATCCACAAACATACAACTTAATTCCTGATTGATTTTTCATAAAAATAGAACCGCACTGGCAAAAGGTACGCCAGCGGTCTGGTGCCCTCACCACTGACGCCCGCCCGCTGCAGGCTGTCGCAGAAGCTGCTGGACGGTGCGGGGCACCAACGGGAGGAGGGGGGAGAGCGTCTGCAAGGAGCTCACCATGAGGGAGAGGTGGCCGATGGCCTGGAGCTCCGGGGGCAGGTGCTGGAGGTGCCGCGAGGGGCCAGGCCAACGACCCAGATGGAGGGACAGCAAGAGGGGGCAGGGCTTCACCTGTGCAGGGGAGCGGAGAAACGGGAGCCGGCTGGCTGGGGGAGGGGAGGAGGACGAGGCAGGAGGGCAGGGGCGAGGGAGAAACAAAGTCCAGTGAGAAGCAGCAGTGGGACGTCACAGCACAGCCTGGTAACTGCGAAGCCAGGGGGAGGCACGGGCGAGTTCACGACGCTGGGGGCAGACGGGAAGGGGCTGCGCCCCTGTGTCCAGGTGCACTGCGTGCAGGGAGCCGAGGGCCTCACACATACAGCGGGGCGGCTGGGGGCTCCCCCTGCGTGCACGCGGTCTCTCACTTTCTGGTTATGAACCCCGACCATTAGACGCTCTGAGTGCTCAACCGTAACGTACGCATAGAACATAACGCGCGCACGTGCTGCTTGTCTACACTTCACAGCGAAAAGGACATACTGCTTACAAGCGGAAATACAGAGGAATCTTAACGGAATTTCTAGTGCAGTCTGTCCACACTCAGTGAACTGTCTACACTGGGAGACACGGGAGACTGCTGTGCAGACAATGGAGACGCAATGTGGTGCTTTCTGGAAACCGCGAGACAGATCACAGGGGAGGCGGGAGGGCAGGGATGAACCAGGGTCTGAGTATAAGCAAAGGCGGCGGGGCAAGGATGAAGAGGCAGCTATGAGTTTGTCTTCCTTGGAGAGGAAGACATTTCGGGGCTGTGTGAGTGAGAAAGAACGGTCTAGAACAACACACAGGTTGCTGGCGTAAGCAAATGGACGGACAGGCCTGGCTGAGTCATTGAATCAGGGCAAAAAGCACAAAAAGAAGAAAGAAGGGTGTGTGGGTGTGTTTGTGGGAGAAGAAAGGAGGTGGGGCGCACTCAGGGGAGAAGGATGGAGGATTCACAGAAGGTAAACTCAGGCCTGGAGACGCGGACTACGAGGCACCCACGAGCCGTCTGACACTCAGCCATGAAAACTGAGGCTGGTCCAGGTGTCAGTCACAGCTGCAGACGGAGAGGGTCACGAGGAAGGGTGACAGAGCGTGAGAAGGGGCCCAACAGCAGACTTTCCAGGTGAAGAGAGGAGAAAACTCAGAGGTGCCAGGGCACCGAGACGAGGGACACCGTGGAAACACGGGAAACCATGCAGTAGAAGCAGGAAATAAGAGAGGCTGCCGGCATCTGGTCTGGGACGTAAGGAGCCTGGAAGGCACTGCTCCATCCTAAAGACAAAAAGAGTGCTCAGCAAACTAAAATTCAACAACCCTTCTTACATCCAGCAGAGAACTGAGGTCACAGAGCGAACCGCCACCCCCCAAATTATAAAGACGCTGGTCTGAAACACAGAAACACAGCCCAGGGAACTCTGCAGTACAGATGAGCACCAAGGAAGGAAAACTTAAACCCACAACGGACAAATTGCTGAATTCTCAGTGTAGACAGATCGGAGAACTAAAAGCTCCAGGGAGGTCCAGTATAAGGGAGGATCCCCATACTTGACGAGCTTCTACCTCTGGGAGCTCTACCAGATTCTCACAATAAAGATGGAGACAAATTCTCCCAATGCTTCCAGCAGGGGAAGTAAAAACTAGCCATTCTGAAATACATCAAAGCATTCTGTTATTCTTAATCAGGCTGCCCTCAAAAGAAACTATCTTACCAGAGCCTAACTTACCTGGAAGAAACCCAATCCCCCATTTTATGAAAGCAGCAAAGGGGAACTGAAAAGCACTTGTGACCATCAGAGCCAAGGGGCACAGGCTCCATAAAAGACTGAGACCTAATCACCACACTACAGAATGCACCCCCTCCCCCACACCCTCACCACCAGGGCAATCGGGGGTCCTGTGAATACACCTGAAAACTGCACATCACACACCTTATTAAGTAGAAGTCTCCAGGGAAACCCAAACATAACATGGGAGACAAAAAAGAAAGAAAAGAAGAAGTTTAGCCTCTAATACCGCAGCTGCTATAAAAGTAAACACAGCTTAGCTAACTCCGAGCTAGTGAGTAAACCATATCCAACGTTCATCAAAGACTTTCAAGTTCCGATGAAAGACCAAGCCTACCGTCTGAAGAAACAGAACAAACATCAGAACCAGATTCAGGTATACTAGAGATGTTAGCATAACCAGATTGAGAATTCAACTATGATTAGCAAGCCAAGGCATCCAAAGAAATACACAAGATTAATGTAATGTAAACAGCAAGAGGGAAACTGTAAAAAAGAATCAAAAGGAAATGCTAGAGATGAATAACAACGTAACACAAAAGAAGACAGACTTTGCTGTACTCATCAGGAGACTGGGCACGGGAGGAATCCATCAGGGACGTTGGAGAAATGTCAATAAAAACTTCCAAGAGAATGATACAAAGAGAAAAAAAGATGAACAAGACAAGAAGACCCAAATAATTGTGGGATAACTACAAAAGATGTAATGCACATGTAATGGGAATTACAGAAGGAGAACAGAGAGAAAAAGGAACAGAAGAAATATTTGAAGTAATAATGGCTGAGAACTTTACAAATTAAAAACAAACACTGCACTATAGAATCAGGACAGCCAGAACACCAAGCAGGGGGAAAAACACACTTGGGAATATCGTATTTCAACTACAGAAAATCAAAGGCAAGGAAAAAATCTCCAAAGAAGCTGGAGGGGGAAAAAAAATCAACTTACCCATAGAGAAATAAGAGTAAGAATTACATCAGACTTCTCTTCAGAAACCATGCAATCAAGAAGAGTACGGAGGGAAATATTTGAAGTGTTGAAATTAAAAACCACAACCCTAGAATTCTGTATCCAACAAAATTACTGTTCAAAACTGGAGAAATACTTTCTTAAACAAAAATTGGAGAATTTCTCACTAGTAGACCTGACATACAAGAAAGGTTAAAAAGAGTTCTCTAAGAAGTAGGAAAATGATAGAAGTCAGAAACTTGGATCTATAGACAGAAAGGAAGACTTTTAGAGAAGAAATAAATGAAGATATAAAAACACATTTTTTTTATTTCTTACCTTTAAATGATCCAACATGTAACAGTTTCTTCAGAATAATAATAGCAACAATGTACTAGGAGATTATAGCTTAGAGATAAGTGAAATGCACACCAGCAATATTATGAAGGACTGAAAAGAAGCACTGGGTACTTGTGCTAACCATGAAGCAGTTTAATATTATTGGAAGTGGACCTACACTATCAACATTAGAGCAAATACTTAAAAAATGGAAAAAGGGAGAAGAAAAACTAGAATCATATAAAATACTCAAACCATAAGGTAGAGAGAAAACAGTGACAGACAGACAGAAAGGCAAAGAATAGAAAACAAAAACAAACATGGTGATATGGTAACATTAATCCAATTATATAACTAATCACTTTAAACATCAATGGTCTAGAAAGAACAATTAAAATACCAGAGAATGTAAACAAAGATTAGAAAAACAAGACCCCCCCCAATTATATGTTGTCTATAAGAAACTAACTTTAATTATAAAAATATGGATAGATTAAAAGTAAAGGGATGGAGAAGGATATACCATATGAACCCTTAAGCAACAGAAAGTTGGAGTAGCTACATTCATTTCAATCTGAGCAGACTTCAGAGAAAAAGTAATCAGGGATGAAGATGGGCATTATTACGTAGTGATAAAGGGGTCAATCCTCTAAGACGACATAACAATCCTTAATGTCTATACAGCCATTAATGTATTTTAACAGAGCATCAAAATATGTGAGTCAAAAACGGATAGAACTACAAGAAGAAATAGATGAACCCAGCATTATAATTGGAGACTTCAACACGCACCTATCAGAAGTGGACAGATGCAGCAAGCAGAAATCAGTAAGGACACAGTTGAACTCAACAGCACCAACAGTTAACTGGATCTATTACACATTTAGAGAAAGTTCATCCAACAACAGTGGCAAACACATTCTTCTGAAGATCATAAGGAACATTCACCAAGAGAGACCACATCTGGGAAATAAAACATATTTTAACAATTTAAAAGAATAGACATCTTACAATGAATGCTCTCAGACCACAATGGGTTAATCTAGAAATCAGTAAAAAAAGAAAAAAAAAAGCTGGAAAATTCCAAAAATAGCTAAAGATTAAACAACATGCTCCCAAATAACACATGGGTAAAAGAAGTCTCAAGGAAATTTTTTAAATATTTTGAAAAAAAAAAAAAAAAAAAGAAATACAATTTATAAAAATTTGTGGGGTGCAGTGAAAGCAATGCTTAGAGGAATATTCACAGCAACTAATACATCTATTAGAAAAGCAGAAAGCTCTAAGGTCAATAATCTAAGCTTTTACGTTAGGAAACTAGAAAAAGAAGAGCAAATTAAATTCAAAGTAATAAGAAGAAAAACATGTTTTAAATTAGAGCTGTAGCCAATAAAATTGAATATAGAAAAGTAATAGAGAAAATCAATGAAACCAAAAGCTGGTTCCTTGAAAATATCAAGATAATTTATAAGGCCCTCGCCAGGTTAACTAAGAGGAGAAAGAGAAGGGGACAAATTACTAATATTAGAAACAAAAGAGAGGATATCACTACTGATAAAATGGGCATCGAAGAAAGATAAAGGAATATTATGACAATTCTATGCTCAAAAATTTGATAACCTAGATGATGAAATGGATCAGTTCCCAGAAGGACACAATCTACCAAAAGTCATGCAAGAAGAAATATATGATCTAAATAGGCCTGTATCTACTGAAGAAGTTGAATCAATAATTACTAACCTTCCAAAACAGAAAACATCAGGCCCAGACAGATTCATTGATAAATTCTACCAACTTAAAGAAAAAATTGTAGCAGTTCTTTACAATCTTTCCCAGAAAACAGAAGCAGAGAAGATACTTCCTAATCCATTCTATGAAGCCAGCATTACCTTAACAAAACCCAAATACACAGTAAAAGAGGAAAACTACAGACCAGTATCTCTCATGAACATAGATACAAAAATATCAGCAAGTCAAATAAAATATCCACAAGAAAATATCAGCAAGCCAAATAATATATAAAAACAACTCTACGTCATGACCAAGTGGGAGTTATTCCAGATATGCAAAGCTGGCTCAGCATTTGAAAATCAACTCATGTAATTCATCACACTGACAGACTAAAAAAGAAAAATCATATGATCTTATCAGTAGATTCAGAAAAAACATCTGAAATAAATCCAATGCCCATTCAGATAAAAATTCTCAGCAAATAAGGAATAGAGGGAACTTCCCCACCTGTTAAGAACATCTACAGAAAAATTACATTAACAGCATACTTAGTGGTGAGAAATCTAGATGCTTTCCTGATAAGATCAGGGACAAGGTTAGGATGTCTCTTCTCACCACTCCTATACAACATCATATGGGAAGATCTAGCTAATGCAGAAAGAAAAGGCAATAAAAGTTATAGAAATAAAGAATAAAGAAGTAAAACTGCTCTTGTTCACAAATGACATCTTTGTCTATGTTAAAAAATCCCAAAGAACTAACAAACTCTTAGAACTAATAAGAAATTATAACACAGCTGCAAGATATAAGGCTAATATCTAAAAACCAATTGCTTTTGTATGTAGCAACAACAAACACTGAAATTTGAAATTATAAACATAATATCATTTACAGTAATACCAGAAAAAAGAACTGCCCTGAAATACTTAGGTATAAATCTTTAAAAAACACATTTTACAAAGTACAACATCTATTCCTGATATAAAAACTGTCAATAAAGTAGGTTTAGGAAAAGCATATCTTAACATAATAAAGGTTTTCATAATATGAAAAACCCACAGCTAACATCATACTCAATGGTGAAAAACTGAGAGCATCTCCTCTAAGATTAGGAACAAGACAAAGATGTCCATTCTCACTACTTTAATTCAACACAGTACTGGCAGTCCTAGCCATAGCAATCAAACAAGAAAGAGAAATGAAAAGTATCTGAATTCGTAAGAAGTAAACCTTTCACTGTTTGCAGATGACATTCTGGGTCATCTCCCTTTCTTTTTGGGCCTCTCCCCGTCTTGTGCTCTCTGTCTCTCAAAAATGAATAAACAATTTTAAAAAATTTGATAAAAAATAAAAAACTAATAATCCTCTTAAACTTTTCCCAAAAATTAAAAAAGGAGTACTACCTAACTCATTGTATGAGGAAAGCATTGCTCTGATACCAAAGCCAAAGACATTATAAGAAAAAAAAAATCATAGGCCAATATCCTCAATGATCATCAATGCAAAAATCCTCATTAAAATATTAGCAAACGAAATCCAATAGTACACTCAAAGCATCATACACCACAACCCAGTGGGATTGATCCTGGAATGCAAGGATAGTTCAACATATGAAAATCAATGAAATATGCCACCATCAAGAAATTGAATGGAAGAAACCCACATGATCATCCAAATTGATGCAGAAAAAGCATCTGACAAAATTCAACACCCTTTCATGATAAAAGCACCGGACATATTAAGAATATAAGGAAACTACCTCCACATAAAAAAAGACAAATGTAAAAAACCCACAGCAAACATCATACTCAATGGCAAAAACCTAAAGCTTTCCCTCTAAAGTCAGGAACAAGACAAAGTTGCCTACTTTCATCACTTCTATTCAGTGCAGCACTGGAAATTCTCGACAGTAATTAGGCAAGAAAAAACACAGAAGCCATCTAAATTGGAAAGGAAGAAGTAAAATTATCTTTTTTGCAGATAATACAATCCTATATGTAGTAACTAATTAGTATTATTATTTATAAGGACTAATAAATTCAGCAAAGTAGCAAGATAACAAAGTCAACACACAAAGAATCAGCTGCATTTCTACACACAATGAACAATGTGAGAAGGAAATGACAAAACAACTCCATTTATAACATCATTAAGAAGAATAAAATACTTAGGAATTAATCAAGGAGGTGAAAGACTTGTAGAATGAAACTACAAAACACTGCTGAAATAATTAAGGAAGACATAAATAAGTGGAAATATATCCCATGTTCATGGATTATAAGACTTAATATCGTGAGAATGTCAATATTACCCAAAGCAATCTACAGATTCAGTGCGATCCCTATCAAAATCCGAAGGACTTTTTTGTGGGAATGAAAAACTCTCATCCTAAAATTTATATGAAATCTTAAGAGATCCGAAACAGCCAAAACAATCTGGAAAAAGAACAAAACTAGAGAACTCACACTTCTTGGTTTTAAAACCTACTACAAAAACAACACAATCGACACCGTGCAGTACTGGCATAAAGGCAAACATACAGCCCTGCGTATAGAGTCAAACGAGTTTCAACAAGGGTGTCAAGACCACTCAGTGAACAGTCTTTTCAACAAACAGTGCTGGGAACACAGAATATCCGAATACTAAAGAATCAAGTTGGACTCTTACCTAACACCATATACAAAAATCAACTCTGACTGGATCAAGGACCTAAATGTAAGACCTAAAACAAATAAAACTGTCAGGAGAAAACAGAAGATGAGAGCTTCGTGATGCTGAATTTGGCAATGGTTTCTTGAATAAGACACTAAAGGCAAAGGCAACAAAACAGACAAATTATGCCTCACCAAAACTTTGTACATCTCTACATCAAGAGACACTATCCGCAGAGTGAAAAGGCAACCCACACACTGTGAGAAAACATCTGCACATCATATACCTAATAAAGGATTAATATCCAGAATATAGAGAACTAAAACTCAAATAACCCAATTCAAAACTGGGCAAAGGACTTGAACTGACGTCTCTGCAGAGACATACAAATGGCTAATAAGCACGTGAAAAGACACCTAGCATCAACATCTGCCTCAACATTTGCCAAAAATGCAAATCAAAACTGCAATGAGAAACCACCTCACGCTCATTAGAACAGCCCAAATTAAAAAACAAAACCAAAAAACCAGAAAACAATGATGCTGGGGAGGATTGTTGAAACTCCAACACTTGCACACTATTGGCGAGAATGTGAAATGGCAGAGCCGCTGCAGGAAACAGTGTAGCGGTTTCTCAAAAAACTAAAAATAAAATTACCGTATGATCCAACAACTTCACTTGTTGATATACAACCAAAAAGAATTGAAAGTAGGGTTTCTTAGAGAGATTGGTACATGCACGTTCACAGTATTATTCACAAGAACTAAAATATGGGAGCAACCCAAGCACGCACACACACACGCGCGTGCATGCACTCACGCACGGAGGAATATTACTTAGCTCTAAAAAAGAAAAAGATTCTGCAATGTGCTCGAACGTGGGATGGGCCTGGAGGACTGAAAGAGGCCAGAGTCACAGAAAGACAAACACTTGTGTTAGGCACTCAGAGGAACCAAAACCACAGGGACAGAAAGGAGAATGGCCGTTGCCAGGGGCTGGGCGAAGAGGAGAACGCGGAGCTGGTGTTTCACAGGCACAGGGCGTCAGCGTTACGAGAGGAAGAGAGTCCGGGGGTGGACGGTGTGAGGGCTGGACAACGTGAATGCACTTACTACCTCTGAACTGTACATTTAAATACGGCTACGACAGTGCATTTTATATTACGTGCATTTTAACTCGATAAAAAAAGGGAAGAGGGAAAAAACAAAAGAGAATAAAAGAGGCTATATCTTAAAATTAAACCTTTTTGGGTTCTCATAAACATGTAAATTATCCGATTATGTTCACAGAAAAGAAACACAGCAGAACTAACAAGAACTTAG
Source organism: Crocuta crocuta (assembly GCF_008692635.1). Taxonomy (NCBI): domain Eukaryota; kingdom Metazoa; phylum Chordata; class Mammalia; order Carnivora; family Hyaenidae; genus Crocuta; species Crocuta crocuta. The sequence goes on along the minus strand of NW_027532842.1, from coordinate 5,922,074 downwards.
CTATCCAGAACCTAAAACTACTTATTGACTTACCCATAAGTGGCATTCAGGTAAAATTCAAGAAGCCAATTTAGCTTGGAGAAAAAAAAAAATCAGTATAGATTATGTTTATATAATACTCTACAGGCGACTCGAACTCTGCAAAAATAATCATGCATGCTAAAAAGTGAACTGTTTTAATCTGAAATGAATAAGGAAAAAAGTGTATTATAAAGTAATACAAGCTCCCTGTTTAAAAAGAAAAATCTCAAATAATATCCCCTGGCTCACTATGCCCACTGTCCAGGGGGCACAGTGACCATTTCTTGGTCACTGTATTCTGATTTTGTGTAATAATGTTTGCATATATAAATGAGAGCACACATCTATACAGATACACATACAAATATAAAGCACTATATATATACTATACTATATATACACATGCGTACATATGTACAATATATAATACATATGTACAAGCAGAATCATACCATTCATACTATACTGCAATTAACTTTTTTAACAAAAACAGAATTGGAAATGCTATCGCTTCCGGTATGCAAGGTTCTGTGTCATTCCCTCTGGGGGACCATCTAGGACGAGCGTCTGCCATAACTCCTCTAGCCCGACACTCGCTCTAATGTGTGTGGATGAGGGAAGTGAGGCCAGGAAGAGCTGCACTTTTAAGTTTTTAAAATTTTTTATGTTTATTTTTGAGAGAGACAGTGAGAGACACTGAGAGAGAACGAGTGGGAGAGGGGCAGAGAGAGAGGGAGACACAGAATCCGAAACAGGCTCCAGGCTCCCAGCTGTCAGCACAGAGCCCGATGCGGGGCTCAAACTCACAAACCGTGTGATCACAACCTGAGCCGAAGTCAGATGCTTAACCAACTGAGCCACCTAGGCGCCCCTAAAATTTTTAAATTGGTATTCCAAATCTTCCTCCAAAACAAAATCTGTACTAATTTACATTTCTATCAACTGTGTACAGAAATGGCCAGTGTCCTCCCTCTTGTGAATGCAATTATTATGTTCTTTTTAATTCTTTCCTTCTTTCTTTGGCTCTGTGGGCAGCAACTTCTTTTTCTTTCTGGTAACTTGGTGTTAGCAGACTGTCTTTCCTCCTCTGGTGGTTCTCTCTCTCACTTTTTAAAACACTTAAGCAAACACTTAAGCATTTATTTGTTCGTCTATCAACTATTTTTTTTATTTTTTTTAATGTTTTATTTATTTCTAGGAGAGAGAGAGAGACAGCGTGAGCAGGGGAGGGTCAGAGAGAGAGGGAGTCACAGACTGAAACAGGCTCCAGGCTCCAAGCCAGCAGTCAGCACAGAGCCCGACATGGGGCTCGGACCCACGAACCGCGAGATCATGACCTAAGCGAAAGTCGGACGCTAAACCGACTAAGCCACCCAGGCGCCCCTCGTCTATCAACTTTAAATGATACCTATTATTACCTATGATTCTCGCTATCACATCATCCCATTTCCTACTTCACCCTCCCAATCTGTTCTCTTATTGTATATAGATGTACGTGTAGCTATACTGATGGTCTTTTTGTTACTTTTACCAGATGCCAGGAAAGGGAGCAGAGCTAAAGGCCTTTATTTTGCACCACGTACCGGGTGTCCCTAAGGAGGCATGCGGTGCGGGAGCAGCTGCTGTTAGCAGCTGGCAGGAAGAGAGAAGTCGGCAATGCTGCGCCGGAGGAAACCTCTTCCGGCGGTGCCAAACAGGAAGGAGTCTAGACTGCAAAGTTTCGTTATTATGAAAGATCAGAGGAGATCCAACATGGCGAACAAGCCCATTTCCCTTTGATGTAATCTACAAAATCAAAACTTATCCCTAAGTCACGATGATGATGATGACGATGATGGCGGCAGCAACTAGCAGTCACTATGTCACCGGACTAAGCCCTTTGGAGTATATGTACCTCATTTAAGAGCAAAAGCAATCCCGCAGGTACTACCGTTACCCCCAGTGGCAAGATTTACAGGAAGGGAAGTAACCTCCCCGAAGTTACATGTAGTAAGAAGGGCTGAGGGCTTCTCTGTAACGGGATGACAAAAGTATGGGAGTGGAGAGAAAATGATTCTGGTTAGCACCCTGGTACTGAAGTCCTTTCCCCAAGGCCTCGTTACAAGTTCAAGAAGTAAAGGGAGAGTGCAAGTTCATTCTTACCCATTCTCCCAAACCGCCACGAGAGGAGAGGAGCCCCCGACCACACCCAGGGCCTCAGAACCCTGAGCGCACGCCTAAAGCTGCCAACGTAGAGAAGAGAAACAGGGAGTTGGGGGCATGTACTGAAGAAAGAATTTTACAAAACAGTAAATGCTGACCAATGTCACAAACCGCGAAGGTTACGGGATGTTGAGGGCTAGAGCGAGTTACAGAACGGTATCACTGGCCGGCGGCTGGGAGCTCGGGGAGACCAGTCTGACCGCTTATCAGGGCTAAGACTCAGGCTCAGGCCATTAGAAGAGGAAGCATTCAGTGTGGACCACTGTTGGGGGAGGTCTGGCAGGAAAAAACAAGGACTAGGGGTGCCTGGGGGGGCTCAGTTGGTTAAGCGTCCGACTTTGGCTCATGTCCGACTTTGGCTCATGTCATGATCTCACAGTTCAGGAGTTTCGGGCACCACATCGGGCTCTGTGCTGACAGCTGGGAGCCTGGAGCCTGCTTTGGATTCAGTGTCTCTCTCTCTCTGACCCTCCCCTGCTCACGCTCTGTCTCTCTCTCTCTCTCTCTCTCAAAAATAAATAAAAACATTAAAAAAAATTTTTTTAAAGAAAAAAAAACAAGGGCTACAGTCTTTCCAAGGGCCATGGGAGGGTGAGGCAAATATTTGTATTTTTTTTAATGTTTATTTTTGAGAGAGAGACAGAGAGAGGCAGAGCATGAGCAAGGGAGAGGCAGAGAGAGGGAGACACAGAATCTGAAGCAGGCTCCAGGCTCTTAGCTGTCAGCACAGAGCCCGACGATGGGCTCAAACTCATGAACTGTGAGATGACAGGTGTTTACCTGTTAACAGTACCTCAATGGGTACTGTTTAAAGTTGTTGTGACTTCTTGAAGCATATGAATGTACAGCCTGTTCAAAAATCACATTTAAATTTATTTATTTATTTTTAAATGTTTTATTTATTTCTAGGAGAGAGAGAGACAGAGAGAGGCAGAGCATGAGCAAGGGAGAGGCAGAGAGAGGGAGACACAGAATCTGAAGCAGGCTCCAGGCTCTGAGCTGTCAGCACAGAGCCCGACGCAGGGCTCGAACCCACGAACCGCAAGATCCTGACCTAAGCGAAAGTCGGACGCTTAACCGACTAAGCCACCCAGGCGCCCCCAAAATCACATTTAAATTTAAAATAAAATAACTGTATACATACTTTTCGTAATTTAAAGACTGAAATTTGTGGGTGCCTGGGTGGCTCAGTCGGTTAAGCGTCCAACTTCAGCTCAGGTCATGATCTCACGGTTCGTGGGTTCGAGCCCTGCGTCGGGCTCTGTGCTGACAGCTCAGAGCCTGGAGCCTGCTTTGGATTCTGTCTCCCTTGCTCTCTGCCCCTCCCCCATTCCCCAGTCACCCTCTGTTTTTGTCTCAAAAATAAATGTTTTAAAAAAATTTTTAAGGAATGACTTTTCCTGTTCCATGAAGATTCCAACACTAAAACTTGAAAAAAAAATGAAGCTTTTTCTGTGCTCTTTAAAATTTCTGTCAGTCACTCATGCCACTATTTCCTAGGATCTTAAAACACATTAACTTCTTACCCTACTTTTAATAAGTTCTTTCCTTTCTTTAGGCGAACACTTAAGAAACTTGAAATAAATCTGAATGGAAAAGCAAAAGAAAGGTCCTGGGGTTAACTTGAAGAGTAACTCAAACCAAGGAAAGCCTTCTATTTTTTGTGTCGTGTCAAACCACACATTTAGGTCTTTACTTGAAAGAAGAGGAATTTAACAAGGGTTTGGCAGTCTTCACGTCATTCCATCCTTCCAACCTCCAACTCAAACTGTTCTGTTTTTGCTCTCTTCTCATCCACTGCCTGTGCCTCTCAGCCTACTCTCGTCCATCAAGATGACCGAAACCTCAAACCAAAACTCAATCGTTTGCCTTTTAAGTTACTTAAAATAGATGTTTAAACCGCCCCCCATCCTTACAATCCCGTCTGAAGTATCTCGGCACCCTTTCTCGGTTCTTTGGAGAGAGGTAAGAATTGAACACATGACATGATATGGAAACTTGAAGTAAATTCAGTAAAGCCCCGGGTGGATACCAGGTAGGTGATGCTGCCTTCCTGGAAGAGCTGGCCATTTCTTAGCTCCAAGAACCGACAAGCCTGGTGGAAACTTCTGTCAACCAATGAGCATTATGAGGACCTCCCAGAGGGTCACCTGCTTTCAACAAATCTGATAGACGAAAAAGGCCATTCACAAATGTGATACACTATTCTCTTTACAACCGGATTGCTTTCAATAAGGATTTCCAACAACTGGTTCAGACACAATCTTGAACAGTGGCAATTCAACAATACGCATTTACTGAGAGTCCAGAGTGTAGATTTCACACTTAACTGCACATAAGAGAAAACAAGACAAACTTTGTTCTTCAGAGCGTTAAGGGACGGCTGACGTGTTTAACATACGGCACCGAAGGAACACGTCGTTAGAAGGTCGAGACTGCCGCGTGCGGGCTGTGAGTTGGGGGGACAGGAACTGCAGAGGCTGTGGACAGACCTGGAGGTTTTGTGGCCTCCTGGCAAAATTTCACAAGGAAGACAGCAAAGGAAGGCAAGGGGACGCTATTAGCGGGACTCAGGCTCTGTCTGAGACACAAAGGGAGCCAAGTGTGAGACGCCGAGTTGAGTCTGGCTGAGGAAAACTGCAGAGGAAGGGGGAGGGCAGGAAACACCAGAAGGGCAGGCCGCACCCCCCGAACAACCACGGGTGTGCATGTCTTCATCGCTACAGAAAAGCGGGTTGTGACCGGATCCTACAGGCCAGGAATGACGGCTCCAATTCTATTTGGAAGGCAGTAGCAATCCTGTGACCTTCAAGAGGAGAGGGGCCCACGGTGAGCTGTCCCGCTGACCAGACGCAGGGTCCCGCCACCCTGGCCACAGTGATGCTCTGGGAGGCACAGGCGAGGTGGACGTCCCTGTCCCCCTGTTCCTTCTCTATCATGAAAACCTTGTCTGATGAGCATTCTACAGCTAATTTGATATCGTCATTACACTTTAGATTGAGTCTTTTCTTAGAGAAGACTTCAGGGAGAAGTGATCACTCCTTCAGAAGATTTTAAAGAACACTTAAAAAGCATCTCTAAGAGTAGATCATCCTCGAGAAGAGTGTCCACAGAAGGCCAACTCCATGTAATAATGTTACTTTAGTACTCATAATACCAACATTATCTCCTTAGTCCTGACCTACAAAGTGGGGACCGTCATAACTGCCAGTTGACAGATACCCTTGCCGAGAGGCCAAGGAACTTTCCGATGCTCATGGGTAGTTCACTAGTGGTGGAGCCGGGACTAACTCAGTCCCCCCAGGCTTCAGGGAGCATCCTCCTGACCACACTAACACGCGGCGTTGGGTGTCCCCACTCAACAATGGCCCGTGCGCACAGTAAACCCCGTCTCTGTGCCCAGTCCACAGAGAACTCCCCTCCCATCTGGGGGCTCAGACACCCCTACGTACCAACTCTAGAGTCAGTCAGCAACACAAAGACTTTGCAATACTTTACTTTTGGTAAAAATGGAGAAGAGAAAGTCACTACCTTTTATTCAACATCTCTTATTTAAGATTCCTCACAAACTTCTCAAGGATCTCATACTAATTAATGCATATACTTTATAGTTGACGTTCTCTCTCCAAGTCTTCAAATATCCACATGTCATTTCCACAGAACACCATCTGGGCGTCCGACACTTACAGAGTGAAGCTAAATCACAAAAGTATCACTGAAATTTAAAGCTAAAGCATCCATTAAAATAATAAGAGGAGGACATGATATAGAGAAACACATAAAAATCACACAGCAAACTCAGAAGGAAACGAACACATCTAATTTACATTACTTTCCAGTAACAAAACGTCTTAAAGACCTTATACAGATAAGCAGATACAGAAAGATAACTTTATACAGAAAGCATTAATAAAGAAGAAATGTCAGTGTTCCCTTATAAATAACCAAACCAAATTTCTCTTCAGAAAAGTTTTTGAAAGAGAAATATGACATCCGTAATAATAAGGAGAAAGGTGTGAAGTTCCACAGCCATAAAACACATCTGTGAATAACTATATTGAGCTGTAATATATTGTGAGCACTCGCCGGGTGGCATGATCAAACGATTACAGAATTTGAATGATGGTTTATGTACTTCCATAGAGAAGGTGGCTTGTGCTGAATCTGGGATGTGTGTACAAAAACAGTAGTTGACAAAAGCGTATCAGGAGAAGATATGCTTTTAAGTAAGATTGGTCCCAGGAACAGACATGTCACAGAGAAGCTGATGGCGGAAAATGGAAGAACATGAAGTGGGTGAGCCCTTCGCTGCACTGATGGACAGTGCAGGAAAGGACACCTAAACTTACTATTTTCTGCCTTTATGACAAATGCCTCCCAAAAATCAGTAAGATAAACAAGGTCCAATTTTAGTGAGGCATTTACTACCCTTCACTTGACGCTTGAATAATGCATAGGATCAAAAAGACTTTAGAGTTTAATACCAGTCAGGTAAGTATATTACCATCATGATGTACGCCAGCAGGCTTGAATGAAGAAGTAGGCACAAGAGTTTTATTTTCTTCCATTACCTAAGTCAATCTGAACTCTCATTGAGCTAAGCAGCTCAGGAAGGAACCGTAAGAGAAAAATGTTAAAAATCAGTTGAAGGGTAGGATTTGGAGGTTTTTAAAAATTTCTACTGCATACATAAAGCTGCTTATTAGGACATAAGCACTTCTAAATGTGCTCACTTTGTTTTTTGCGTTGTTGAGTTTTTTGGTTGTTTTGGGGTTTTTTGTTTTGTTTTTAGATGTGTGCATTTTGAACAGCCCTCCGTATTTCTTGAGTTCACATGCAAATATAAAAACGACAGAAGCAGGGTATATTTAGGGGGAAAAATACATGCCTACTGGTTTGCCACACTGTAATAAAAGAGGCGGCCAGGGAACTGGAGGAGGGCTTAAATCCAGTGAACCGTCCCGAATCTAACGTCACCCGTATCCTTCCAGATGCGCCAGTAATGTGTGGACACTACGTTCAAATAAAAACGAGGGGACGTGAGAGAACCGCGCGTCACCATCCCCGGGACGGCTCTATTCCCTCCTTAGGTCACCCTCCGTCTGCCAAGCAGCCACCCGGGGCCGGACACGAGACAAGCCAAGTCCCAGCCCCGGAAACACCCCAGGAACCCTGGGGGCTGCGGGATTCCGGGCACCCCGGAAGTGAGGCGGCGGCAGAACGGGCTCTGGGGNCGAATCACACCGCTGTAGTAGGGAGGGTCCCAAGGCATTAATTCCTACAATGGAAAAATTCAGTGCTATGAAAATTATGGGCCACTTCACAGTTTTTACCAAGAATTTCACTGGCTTATAAAATATAAACCTATCACTGTATCAGATAAGTTTTTTAAAAACCCCAAAAATACCCACCTCTTTGTTTTGACTTTCCTACCATCCATGACATAAATAAAATGGTACCAAAAAATGGTATATTTATGGTATAAATGGTATAAATAAAACAATGTCCCAGGATTTGGGGGGAAAGTAAATAATGTAAAACGTCGACATATAAAAGTCACCATGAGGGGCGCCTGGGTGGCTTAGTCAGTTAAGCGTCCGACTTTCGCTTAGGTCATGATCTCGCGGTTCGTGGGTTCGGGCCCCGCGTAGGGCTCTGTGCTGACTGCCAGCTCAGAGCCTGGAGCCTGTTTCAGTCTGTGACTCCCTCTCTCTCTGACCCTCCCCTGCTCACGCTGTCTCTCTCTCTCTCCTAGAAATAAATAAAACATTAAAAAAAATAAAATAAATAAAATAAAAGTCAACATGAATAGATTAAATTAGCCATGATGAAATTTTTCCAGAAATGTCACCCACGTACCTATCCATAAAACACACTGCAGGTAGAATTAGGGCTCTGAAGGTAAGATTAGAGTTCTTTCCAAATCTAAGCAGGAAGCTTAGGGGGGATCCCCAAAATGAAAGCGACAATTTCACGTGTAACAAAGGAAGAATTAACTCTAATCATGGCAAAGAAAATATGTCAGAAGGAAGCAGTGTCATCACAGCTGGTTCTGACAACGGGTGCAGAATACTCAAGGGGGGAAAGAAGCCCGAGTCCCTGGAAGACGCTCCTCCCCACGAGCCGTGCAGTTGACAGCAGTGACTAGCAGCCGGGCTGGGAGGCAGGAGTGCCCGGGCTCCAGTGCTCAGCCCGCACTACGGGACGGCTTCGGCAGAGTTATTTCTGCTCGCCGATGCTTTCCCGTGTCCCTTGTGCGTGACCTGGGCTCAGCCCTGTGGACCCAGAGCCCACCTCGGGCGACGCCTGCCCTCCCTCACTGCCCCGTGTGCTCACTGGTCCTCGAGCACCCTGGGCAGCTGCTATCTCTGCTGGGAGGGCTGTGCCCCACGTGACCAGGGCGGGGTCCTGCCTCCTCTCCTCCAAGGCCACGCTCAAGGGTCTCCTTACGCGAGACGTCCTCCCAGACCAGTCCTTACACGACAGCTACCTCCGTCCCCTTCTTCACATCATTTTCCCGTTGCCCTTATCACCGTATGACACGGGAGCTCATCGTTCTTTTCTTCGTGTATTTACTATGTGTTCGTCCCCTGCAGTGTAAGCTTCCTGAGGACAGGGACTCTGTCTGCATCTTCCTACCACACCCGGGCCCTCGGAGCACTGTCTGGGACACAGGAGAGCCTCAACAGTTAGTTGTTGACTGAATCAACAGCACCCCCCAAATAGCATTTCCTTTTTTTTTTTTTTAATGTCTGTTTAATTTTTGAGAGACAAGAGAGACAGAGTGCAAGCAGGGGAGGGGCAGAGAGAGGGAGACACAGAATGTGAAGCAGGCTCCAGGCTCTGAGCTGTCAGCACAGAGCCTGATGCAGGGCTCAAACCCATTAACTGTGAGATCATGACCTGAGCCGAAGTCAGACGCTTAACCAACTGAGCCACCCGGGCGCCCCCCAAAAGAGCATTTCTTAACGCACCTGAACTATTAAACAGAATACCTGGCATTGAGTCAGGGCTCCATAAATGCTGGCCTCTATCCGTACTACCTCTATCCTTTAAATTTTCAGTTCAGGGGCACCTGGGTGTCTCAGTTGGTTAAGCATCTGACTCCTGGTTTGGGCTCAGGTCATCTCACAGTTGGTGAGTTCAAGCCCCGTGTCAGGCCCCATGCTCACAGTGGAGAGCTTACTTGGGATTTTCTCTCTCCCTCTCACTTCGCCGTTCCCATGTTTGCTCTAGATTGTGCTCTCTCTCTCAAAATAAATAAATAAACCAAAAAAAAAAAAAAGCACAAGAGCATCACACAGCTATTATTTAGTAGGGAACAAGGGAAACTAACTTGGCTTCATAGGCGCACCAGAAGATAAGGCTACAGAAGCAGGTAGAAACAAACTTAGGAAAGAAAGGCTTGTTTGCAAAGCTAACGAATAGGAAGTAAGGGGCTCCTGGGGGGGGGGAGGGGCCTCAGTCAGCTGCGCATCTGGCTCTTGTTTTCAGCTCAGGTCATGATCCTGTGGTTGGTGGTTTCAAGCTCGCACTGACAGTGTGGAGCTTGCTTGAGATTCATTCTCTCTCTTCTTCCCCACCCTCCTTGCTATCTCTCTCTCTCTCAAAAATAAACAAATGTTCAAAAAAAGGTTTAGGACAGCAAATCTGAGAATTACAGCAAGCAACGAAAAATCTTAAACAAGAGAATGACAAGGCCAGATCTGCTTTTTGCCAAAACAGTTGAGTCTGTTTGTTGAGTACCTACCCTGTGTCTAACACTGAGCGAGGCACATTGCTAAGCAGCCCAATCAGAAGCCAGAACGAAAGGCTAGAAAAGTAGTTCTGCAACCACAACTGTGATCTGTGTGAGAAGTAACGACGACCTCGACCAGGACTGTGGCACTGGGCGTGGAGGCGACAGAACAGAGTTCTCTGGAAGGTAAACTCTATAGGAATCGGTAAATGGTTACATGTGGGCAAAGAGAGAGAGAGATAAATAACCTGAAAGGCGTGCTGACCCAGGGTCGTAGGGCGAGAGACACACCAGGTCTCCTGTGGGGTGGGGAATTCGTGTTCCTAACAAGTTCCAGACGGCACCACCGTTTCTGGTCCAGGGGACACACTTTGAGAACTACTGGCCGAGAGCGAGGCCAGGGTTGCAGGGTGAAGGGTGGTACCACTGACCCAAACAGGGAATTCCCGACGGAGCAGGCAGCTCACAGACATCTGCAGAATAACCTGTCTACAAAACGTCTAGAGAGGGGAGGTGCACATGAGCTTGTAAGGAAGGAGCTTCTGAGCATGTATTTTATCTTTTCTATTTCTGTATTCACCAAAGTAAATTCTGGTCTGTATCTAGTTTCCTAAGTGGATCCACCGACGGAGCCAAAGTTGCAGATGACTGTCTGGTTACTTTGCTTGACGGCTCCTGCCATAAATCAGCAAACTGATGCGCTACTCTCACACTGGGGATTTTGATGGGATTACGCTCTTCCTCAGTGGCTGGATCTGAGACACGGGCACAGCCTCTACATCTTTAAGGCTCAGCTCCCCTAGACGTGCTCTGTGACTCGGCTCCAGCCGCCAGCACCAGATCAAGAGTTGCCAATGACAGCACCGACAGACGCCGGCAACCGGATCAGCGCCCTTGGCCCAAGTGAGAGTGCGGGTCCTCACACCTGGAACTGTCACTTTTTGGGGCACAGCATCACTCAGGCACCCTCTGGACATAAAGACACGTCAGTCTGCACTATAAGGTCAAGTAGTTATTTAATCTTAGGATTGAAAACAACGCCTGAGGGTTTTAAGATGGGGTATCTTTTGAAGTCCACATGGACCTATTTAATTGAGCTCCATAAATTAGCAACTCAAAGAGTAAACTGTCATGTTAACACTGATGGTGAAATTACAACCTGTCCAGTAAGTCCTCCACTGAGCCTCCTGAAAGGCTGCTTCAGACTAAGAAGCCCACTTTCCGTAGAATAGAGCAGCCTTCGCATGCGTGTATATGAACGTATGCTGTTAATATACATTTATAGGTGTGCATACGTGTATGAGTGTGTGTGTGTGTGCGCGCGCGCGCGCATTATGTCAACTAGCCAACAAAAATACTGGATTTCCTAGAAACATCAGACTCAGATGAATGGATCCAGAATTTCTACACTTGATTCACCAAACCCAAGAATCAGAACCAAGGCCAGAGATAATAAACAAGACTATACACACCTTCAGCACTATCACAACAAAGTTCTAGAGTTGAAAGATAAGGACCCCAGCTGACAGACTGATGATATTATAGTAAAAATATTCTGGAGCGCCTGGATGGATCAGTCAGTTAAGCGTCTGACTTCGGCTCAGGTCATGATCTCATGGTTTGTGAGTTCGAGTCCTGCGTCGGGCTCTGTGCTGACAGCTCAGAGCGTGGAGCCTGCTTCGGATTCTGTGTCTCCTTCTCTCAATGCTCCTCCCTCTCTCGTGCTTTGTCTCTCTCTCTCTCTCTCTCTCTCTCAAAAACATAAATAAACATTAACAAAATATATATATATATTCCAAAAGTGTCACTTACAGAATTTTGAGGGTTCAGTTTCATTTTCATCCCTCGTATCATCTCAAAGTCTTTTATAGTCCTGTAAAACAGGTTTATCGTTAGGACAAAATTTTAATAATTACATTAATAATTCTGCTTATGTACCTTTCCAATATTCATGATAAAATTAGAAGTAATTTGTAGTGCAAATGTAAACCTGTATTAATCCAAATTTTACCTGTGTTAGAAGGGACGTCAATATATCATTAGTAAATTACTCTAGTTTCTACCTTAACAACGTCCTAGCAGGTAGTAAAGGTCTTGATGGTATTAAAGCTTGGGTAAATGAGCAATGTTACACAAACATGCAGAGTACTAACCAGCAAACTTTAAATAACTGCTTTCTGCTACACGTTAAAAAGGAGAGACTGACAAACTACTTTCTGCAAAAAAACAATTGAAGATTTCCATTCATAATTTTTCCCCAGAGAAAAGCCCTAGCTGGGCAATATTCAAATATGTGCTTAAATATATAGAATATGAAGTTCCTGTTAGAATTAACATCTATATATATTCATAAAAATCTGAAGGTATGGTTGCTCAAAATACAATCTATAGCTCCTTACAAGGGAAGAAAGTATACTAACACTTTACTAATAAAGCAGAGTAAATTCTCAACTAACTGCATAATACATACTTCCTTTCCATTCTATCAAAGGCACAGGGATTCACGAGATTAAAAGAAAATTTTAGAATGTAAAATATAATCCAAATGACAGAGGACTGGGTGCAGGGGCATGAGTTTATAGTAACAGAAAATGGAAATCTTAGATATGCTGGACATGTTGGTGGTCGAAAAGGCCGCCGAAACTCTAGACAGCAATGGGAGACAACTGAGATGAGCCTCCTTATGGAACCTCAGTGTCTGGAGGCTGGTGGAGTGCAGCCTCTCAGCAAAGCATGAGAGAAGCTCCAGCAAAGGACCAGCGACACGATCAAGAAGGGAAGGCGAGAACACGACAAAGGAACTCAAATGTGGAGGCAGATCACTGATGAGATCAAAACCACAGACCATGTTACCACATCCATGAGCCAAGTACACGGAGGCCGAAAGAAGAGAAACACGGCTTTATGAGCCTATAAAATTCGTGGCAGGAGTTGAAAATATACAGTTCCAAACACGTGGAACACATTTTTAGTTGCACATCAGTGATGGGTTCCTAAGACAATGTACTGGGAATCAGAGGGGACCGCCGAAGTTTTCACCACTGTCACCTGGGGAGACAGCTATGTGCTTCCGAAGTCTTCCTCATTGTTAATCCAATCTTGTGACTCAGCCAGAGACCTGACCCAATATTCCCACACTTACATTCTTAATAGGTCACCTCCAAATGTTTTATACATCAAGTCTTCTTAAACAAATAAAAAAAAAAAAACCACCACTACATGGGCACGCCTGAGTGGCTCAGCCAGTTAAGCATCCAATTTCGGCTCAGGTCATGATCTCAGAGTTCATGGGTTTGAGCCCCGCATCGGGCTCTGTGCTGACAGCTCAGAGCCTGGAGCCTGCTTCAGATTCTGCATCTCCTCCTCTCTGCCCCTCCCCCACTCACGCCTTGTCTCTCTCTCTCAAAAATGAATAAAATGAATTAAAAAAACTAAAACAAACAAAACAACATGATACACATCTAAAAAGCAGAATAAAAACTAACCTTTCAGAAAGTTTGTCTGATAGCTTCTCAAGGAACTGCATGACAGTCTCTAAAATGAAATCCAAAAATAATTTCTTTAATTACATAAAATACAATGATTAAATACTATTAAAATTAGAATGTAATGGTCATAACCCATACACTATAATGCTCTTAAAGTGATCATTTTCAAAGGATGCCAAGATTGCTAACATATCCTAGGCATCTAATAAATATTTCCAAATGATGGTGATCATTTTATCAGAAAACAAACTTAACGAACATAGTAATGATTCAAACCCTTTGTTTATGTTTCTATCTACTCACATGTATAAGAGAAAAAATAAGTTCCTTAGACCTGCTTAATGTTTCCTGAGTTTCAAAAAAATAGCTAGACTCTGATTTGTTCATAAAAATCAGTATAATTTAGAAGCATAAGTCACTGAAAATTAGATTATAAATCAATCCTTTTCTGGATAACCATTTTTATTTTTTATATATAGCTGCCGAATAATCTATTCAAGATCAATACCAAAAGAAAATAAAATCAGAAGATTAGAAATTTAAGCTCTGCTAGGAGTTTTTTTTTTTTTTTTAATTACTTAAAGACTTCGTCCATGGTCATTCTAGATGACAAACTCCTACAGGCAACATAGGGCCACTAGCATTATTTCCCACGACAGAGAATTCTTCACATATACTTTTCAATTTGCCACTTTTTGCCACTGAGGTATGTGTAGAGCTTTCACATGCATTTTAGAGTTTGCCACTAACAGTGTTTCTGTATTTCCCAGATGATCCTGTGCATGGTTTCAGGTTTCCCGTCGTCTCCCATTTATCTCCTCTCTGAGTACAAGGAAAGCCTGGACAAGAGCAGAGGTTAACCTCAACCAAGAAGCCGTGGGACTTCCTGCCACTCTGGATACTTAACAAGCTTGTAAACAGCAAATCTTGAAAACGGTACCTCATGTGCCGGATTAAATGGAATGAGGCCTTTTAGGAAAAAAAACACCATGATTTCATTAAAAAGGAAATCGTATTTCAGGATATCGTACCAGCTGCCTGAGAGAAGGATGTTCGAGCAACTCCTGTGCATGCTTTTTCTAAATAAGATTTTTACTCACTTTCACCCATTTTCGCTATCTTACGTGTGAAAGATCTACCTCACTTCATCTTCCTGGAAAACTGTCGTATTAACAAGGATGAGTCTGAGAACCCCTGAAAACAAAGAAACGCCTCACTGGAGAATCCTTTCCTAATTCACCCGTCATACGAATGCTCACCTTAACCTGTTTACATCCCGTCCGACCCCTTCTCTCTGCCCCAAGCTCACCTTCCCTTCACCACCGACTTCCAGGTTCACGTCCCTCACGAAACCCTCAACGACATACGCGGCTGACAAACTCCCCGAACTGCTAACACCTTCTAGTGTGTTTTGTCTACACTTACCACGCATTTGCCACTGAAAAGACCCCGACCTGTATTACTGTTTATCTTTATATTTACATCACTGAGCTCCCCAGCTACATTTTAAAGTCCTTACGGACACAGAGTCACATCCTACGTGGCTCTGTGCACAGTAGCCCAAACTCCCAAGTCCGACCATACTGAGCACCTGACGAGCTGGTTACGACACCGGCATTAGCTCCTGCAGGTGTGGTGACCTCTGGTCCACACTGCTCACCCTCGCGGTCAGGCCTCCACCTTCAGACTTCACCTGTCCTCAGCATTTGAGTCAGCTGCTCACTGCCCCCCCTCCAGGACACTTCCTCGAGTGGCTTCTAGGACCACCCCCTCTGTTCACGTTCCCCCTCTTTCATGGATGCTCCTCTTGGCGGCCTTTCCTCACATCTCTGCCGTCTCAAACTTGGAGGGCCCCAGAGCTCGGCCCCTGGACTTCTGTTCTTCCTGCACTCACTCCCTTGGACATCTCATACAATCTCAAGACTTAAAATACGGACCCTAATTTATCTTTCCTCTCCTCAACTCCTGCCCACCTCCATCACCATGTGACCACCNTGTGAAAGATCTACCTCACTTCATCTTCCTGGAAAACTGTCGTATTAACAAGGATGAGTCTGAGAACCCCTGAAAACAAAGAAACGCCTCACTGGAGAATCCTTTCCTAATTCACCCGTCATACGAATGCTCACCTTAACCTGTTTACATCCCGTCCGACCCCTTCTCTCTGCCCCAAGCTCACCTTCCCTTCACCACCGACTTCCAGGTTCACGTCCCTCACGAAACCCTCAACGACATACGAGGCTGACAAACTCCCCGAACTGCTAACACCTTCTAGTGTGTTTTGTCTACACTTACCACGCATTTGCCACTGAAAAGACCCCGACCTGTATTACTGTTTATCTTTATATTTACATCACTGAGCTCCCCAGCTACATTTTAAAGTCCTTACGGACACAGAGTCACATCCTACGTGGCTCTGTGCACAGTAGCCCAAACTCCCAAGTCTGACCATACTGAGCACCTGACGAGCTGGTTACGACACCGGCATTAGCTCCTGCAGGTGTGGTGACCTCTGGTCCACACTGCTCACCCTCGCGGTCAGGCCTCCACCTTCAGACTTCACCTGTCCTCAGCATTTGAGTCAGCTGCTCACTGCCCCCACCCCCCAGGACACTTCTTCGAGTGGCTTCTAGGACCACCCCCTCTGTTCACGTTCCCCCTCTTTCATGGATGCTCCTCTTGGCGGCCTTTCCTCACATCTCTGCCGTCTCAAACTTGGAGGGCCCCAGAGCTCGGCCCCTGGACTTCTGTTCTTCCTGCACTCACTCCCTTGGACATCTCATACAATCTCAAGACTTAAAATACGGACCCTAATTTATCTTTCCTCTCCTCAACTCCTGCCCACCTCCATCACCATGTGACCACCAACTGGCATCTCAACTTAACTGGAACCAAAACAAGCCTCCACCCCCTCCCTCTGAGTTAATGGTAACTCACTAGGTCTTTTCAGTTGATCAGGTTAAAAGCCCTGGTTCCCCTGTGTTTCTAGATCTGACACACCCTGTGACCCCACGGCCAGCACTCTGGTCAAGCCGCCACCCTTCTCGTCACGATGACTGCAAAACAGCCTTGCCTCTCTGCGGCCTGGCTCCGTGTCAGCAGGACTCGATCACCTTCCTTCTCGGCTCAGAGCCCCCCAGCGACTTCCCTGGGGGAAAAGCCCAGCTGAACACAGCTCCCCTCACATCTGCCTCCCCTCTTCCCGCTCCCCTCACTCACTCCAGTCGCCACGTGGCTCTTTTTGCTTCTCGTCACACGTGTCCAGCCTAGGGTCCTCTGCACCCGCAGTGCCTCCATCTGGAACGTTCTTCCCCTAGACAGCCACAGCTCATTCCTGCACCTCCTTCTCATCTACTCTCACGTGCCCCACCCCAGCGACCCCCTCCCGGCCACTCGG
Source organism: Crocuta crocuta (assembly GCF_008692635.1). Lineage (NCBI taxonomy): Eukaryota > Metazoa > Chordata > Mammalia > Carnivora > Hyaenidae > Crocuta > Crocuta crocuta. The sequence continues at coordinate 5,905,228 of NW_027532842.1, read as the reverse complement.
TGTAAAATCCAACATCTCCCCACACGCTCACATTCCTTATCCCCTTCTTCCCTGTTCAGTTCTCCCCACAGCTTCTATTAACCAACAGCCTACGGTGTTCTTTACCTCTGTACATCGTCCTTATCTCCCCGACAGAAATACAAACTGCACAAGAGCAGGCATTTACATCTGTGTGGCACACGGATTTATTTCTGAGGCTGACGTGTCGTGGGCACTCAGTGAATACTGGTACAATCAATGGCTGACAGCAGAGGACAATGTCACTGGTGCATCTATTTGGACTCAGACAGCCCACGAAGACCGTGAGCCCAGAGTGTGGGTTCAGGATTCAGCCCAGCCACTTTCTGGCACAGTAACTCACCCTGGGTTACCCTATCCTGTCAGGGCTGCGGAGGCATTGAATACGGGCCCCGAGTAAGCATCATACTATTGTTACGGCTGCCCCTTGAACAACGCAGGTTTGAACCGTGCGGGTATTTGTCAGGTTTGAACCGTGCGGGTATTTGTCAACCCATACAGTGCAGCCCTATCATGTGCTTATCTGAGGGTTTTCTTGCCAACGGCTCTTCTCAAGCTGACTTTACTGGAACACAGCACCTAACACATATAACACACCAAATACGGGAGGAGCAACCATGTGTCGTCGGTGAGGCTCCCCGTCAACAGCGGGCTGTCAGTCAGTAAGGTGTGGGGGGTCAAAAGTTACATGTGGATTTTCGACTCTGCAGGGTGGGGGGTGTCAGCACCCCTGCATTGTTCAAGGGTCTGCTGCACATAAATAACAACAATAATAAAATATCCTAACACTCTGGTGACAACAGTGACCACAAAAAAACATACAAAATGTCATACGACCTATTTAGGAGCTACGTGGGGTGAAACAGGTTGTACGCACTTGAAGGGTTCAGAGCAAGGGCGTCTCTGAAAAGGCGTGAAAGCGCTGGGTTTGGGGCTGAGCACTGAAACACCATATAGGACTGGAGCAGACAGATGGGCCGGGGGAGCTGCTGCCCACGCAGGGAGGCACACGAGCAAAGGGGTGAGTGGGGACGTGCCCGTGGCTTCGCAGGGGGCCATGATGGGTCAGGGGCAGTGGTTGTTTACAAAAGAAAGGCCGTTTTTAAGACGACTCTGGAAAAGACAGCAACATCCTAGAGAGAGAAGGGATTCACGTGGAAGGAAGCAAGACAGAACGGGACGAACAATGTCGTCTTCCGCCCACGCGGGTCGTCTCCAGCGCTCCCTCTCCCGTGAGCGGCGCGGCCCCCCAGAGGCACACCCAGAGACCCAGGGGAGCCAGCGCACCGCGTCCTCCCCCCTCCCAACCCAGCAGCAAGTCTCGCAGGGCCCAGCTCTGGCAGGCGTCTTGAATCTGAACAGTTCCAGCGTCACAACCACCCAGCTCCCGACTCGGTGTCTGAACCGTCACTGCAATTTGACAGACCCTACTGTGTGCGCCTGCAGTATCACCACGGCAGTGTTTTCCTGTACACATCGTAAATCATGACGGGCTCAACAGAGCACAAGGCAAGACTCTCGCACCCCAGCATGTTCCTTCCCCGCCTCCCAGACCCGTGCCCATCTCTCTGAAAAGGAGGTTCCGGTAACCAGGTGCTTCGAGAGCCCGAGCCTGTATTCCACGTGTCTTCACCAGATACACTGATCTTCCCTCCTAATCCCACTCCTGCCCACGTGCAGGTGAACACAAACCAGCTGCTTTAAAATGAACAGAATTTAAATTAGCATCAGTGAAAATTTAAGGATGACTTAACTCTCAACACGCACAAGAAATAGTTGACCTCGGCTGGAGAGATCAGAGCCAGATCACTGGCTCTATCTAAAAGTCAAGTCTATCTAAAGATGTAGAAAATCCCAATAAATGGGTCTCTGAGTATACCAAAAAGAGAACACGGACTTATAGCTACTGAAAATCAGAAGTTCCGTTTTGCAAAAATCCTGTTTCAAAAAGCTGGGTGACAAGCTTACCTGGATTTTTGGCTATGGTTCCCTGGAGGGCTCGGTGGGAGTACGTGGGGTACCCTACTAACTTTGCCAGAAGGTCTCTGCTGCTGAGCAGTTCTTCCAAACATTTCAACTGACCAGCATTGGGATAAAGAAAAATCTTATAGGCGGCTTCTCGCACCTGTTTAAAACATAAATGGTACAAGGTATAGTGAGTACCCTGACACAAAGGCCCACGCAATCATAACACAGGCTACCTCTCACCCCTCTGCTCGACAGGTGATCATTCCTTTAAAATTAAAGGAAGGGGTGGAGCGCCTGGGTGGCTCAGTCGGTTAAGCGTCTGACTTCGGCTCAGGTCATGATCTCACAGCTCATGAGTTCGAGCCCCACGTGGGCTCTGTGCTGATACTTCGGAGCTGGGAGCCTGCTTTGGATTCTGTGTCTCCTCCTCTCTGCCCCTCCCCCACTTACATGCACACTCTCTCTCTAAAAATAAAGAAACATAAAAAAATAATAATTAACAAGGGTTTACACAGGGTGAATACAGCTTTTAGGTTCATAAACTAGTATGGGATATAAATGCATACTTGACTGGAGTTCTCTGTCACGGGGTCAGAGGGGGACACAATTTTACCCAACGCATGTGTCATAAAGCACCGTTAACCAGGGGAAGAATCTGAGTAGTCTAGAATGTAATTGGTATCTACTGTACTTGAAAAATGAGGAGTGCTTCATGAGACATGAATGATTAAACCGTTCTCATCATTCAAAGCATTTACAGAATTAATACTCCCACAGTCCAATATTAGGGCTTTGTAACACTCAAGTGTTCTAAAGGCAGGACCACAGTATCACCGAATTTTGGCTTAAGATGGTAGCAGCACACAGATGAACCCTGGACTGTGACGTGAGAAGGTGCACGTACCAAGTCATCCGGAGCCTCGGCGTGTAGGCCATCGATGATCACGTGATTCCCGCTGACGGTGAAATTTTGATGGATGTGCTCTGGTAAAAGACGCTTCTCAACCTTGTTGGGAAAGTGGGTCCCCATGAGAAATGCATTGCTCAGATCCAAGATTTTCACATTCAGGTCCACCGCTCTCTTACGCTAAATGCAGAGGGAGTGAAAGTTACTGAAAGGCATTTAAAGTAATATTTCCCAACTGACTTAAAAGACCACCTGTAAAGATGGTAAAGCAACAAATTGAATAAAAAACTAAAAATATGAAATAAAATGAACATTGAGTACACTGTTTATGCCATACATACATAATATATAATAATATACTACAAACAATAGGCTAATTCTATTTTTGATAGATATTTGATATCCTAACAAAAAGATTATCCTATTATTATCATTATAGTGTCTCTATGCTTAATAGTGGCACACATTCTAGAGTTCTGTTAACTCTAGGTTATATAATCTTTGGAATTAACAACACTGGGAGGTACAGAATCCCTATTCCCCCCCCCCAAAAAAACCTCTCAGTTAAGTGAATCGAAGAATAGGAAATAGTTCAATCTAGTCAATATACTTGTAAGTATTTGTAGGCTAAAAAGAGAAAGTATTTGAAGGGCATATTTGAAAACATCCTCAATCTTAGGAGAGTAGACAAAAAGGTAGAGGGAAAGGGAAGGAGTTACTAGAAGCGCTCACCAGAGCGGGACGGCCGTCCCGGGGGCCCCACGTTAGCAGTTCTNGCAGGACGGCCACTTCCGGCTCCGCGCCTGGCGCCCGTCCGCCCACGGAGCCCGACAGCGATGTGGACGGTGTGGGCAACGCCTACGTGGGTCCTTTCTTGCAGTCACATCTTCAGGACACACAATCCCCTAAGAAACTTGTATCAGCACAGGGGGTGACACAGAGGTCTTGAATGAAGCCTAACTGCAGTCCCCGGGGTCAGTCCCGTCTGCTGGGGGACAAGGGTGAGTTTGCAGCCGTTGTTACTGGAAAACTAGATGCGTGTCGGGACCTGTGCCCATGACAGCCTACGACCCTCAAACTGGTAAGCAGCACTAACATTTTTCTAAAGAGAGTTAAGATGCCAGCGTACACTTGATCAAATGCTGGGGGGAAACTAAGTATATAGTAATAACCAAAAATTCTACAACAGAGAAAATTCAAACTTCATGGGAAAATTTAGTTTTCAGAGACTTCAAGGTCTTTATTAGTCCAGATTTCCTGCGGCCTATTTTGTTTCTACCACGGCCATTTATCGCCACCTGATGGTCATCATTGGAATAACCAAAAGGGAAATGACTACAATTCCACAGTGTCCCACAAAGCTTTGACTATGAAAAAATAAAGCGATGAAATTATTTCAGAGAATCTGCCACCGGTCAAAGTCCTCAGGAAATTAAAAATTGGGTTTACTTCCTGGCCCAACCAGTTTTCTAGGCATAGCATCTAGTCATTCTGGATCATTAAAGATTGAATACTCTGGCCTCTAAGAATTCTGTGAAATTGTTGTGCTACTTATCTAATGATTGCTAAAAAATATTAACTTTAAACTTTTAAAGCATATTCCTATGAGACCTTTACAGTTAAATAGAAATAACCTGGGAAAAATACAGAAAACACATACAGGCCTTTATAATCTGAACATTATGTAGGTGGGTTTCTTTCAAGATCTCTCCTTTAAAAAGTGTAACATGTCTCCTCTTATCTGTCTTAGAGGAGCACCTTTGAGAACAGACGGAAATTATGAGAGAGAAAGTCGGCAGGCTTACCTAGCTGGCACGTTTAATGCTCGTGAATGCAAGTTCAATGCCGACAAAACTGACCTTGACTGGACACCTATCTAAGATTGTTGAGTAAAGTTTCAAAAACATCGTTCCTGAAGGTTACATAAAAAATTATTCCCCTAACTTCTCTACTAGTAACAAGACTCCTCTCCACAATCTTCCTTCTGAATACCAAGCTTGATTAGTACGATCTAGCATTATTATGACTCATTACACAGTCTTTCAATATCTGCTGAGGCCAAAGCTGGAAAAAACAGGACCCCATGGACTTGGTCCTTGAGAAGCCTGTAATGTAGACAGACAACGCAATGGGAACCTTTTCAAGAAAAGGCGGGTAAAGGTAAGCGCCATGTGGATGAAGGAATTAAAGTCGGAGTTGAGATGAATACAAAGTTTCAGGGGAATTGAGAAGAGCTTTGCAGACACAGCTCAGCTCTCCTGCCCACCAGCCTCTCTTTCCCGACACTGCCCATCTAAGATGCACAACGCCTAACATACCCCAACTGTCTCAGGCAAGTTCTTAATTCCAAATGACCATGGGTGGTAGACAACCTTCCCGAGAGCACTACATCCAAATGCAACTAAGAGAAGCATCTAAGGACACAAACAACCTAAGAATTGTTACGATCTATGAATTTAAGCAAAGCACATGGACGACAGCAATAAAGAAACCAACTAAACATTAGTAAAACAAGAGGAAACCAAAAACAGAGAGGAAATACCTTCTCTTTGTCGAGATGGATTCCGCTGATTTCAAAATCAAACATAAACAGTTCGGCCACGCGCCTATAAACAAAACATTATAACCCAGATTATAATGGTAACAATTATTATTAACAAAATCACTTTTGTGTTAAATAAATTGGACTTTTCAACCATACTCCCCAAAAGTCAGATGTATCAACACACACACACACACACACACACACACACTTTGTTTAAAACTAGGAGCCTGAGCTCTTGGAAGATGGCGGAGAAACAGGGAGCCCATACACCTCACTCGCCCCCATCGCTCACACGGAGAAGGCCTGAAGCCACAGGAACCCTTACAGACCAGGAGTCTGGGAGCAAAAGGAGACAGAGTCCACTGAGAAAACATATGGCGTGAGTGCGAACTGGGGAAGATAAAAACAGGCCTGGACGGAGGCAGGGGAGGGAGACACCGAGCAGGACGGAGGCAGGGAAGGGAGCCCCCTCTGCGGGGAGTCAAGGGGAAAAGAAAGAGTGGCTGAAACTGCTCAAGACACTGTCCCTGTCCCTGGAGAAGAGAAAACCTCGGCTGGGGACACAGGGATCCGGTTTCCAGCTGCGCGCTGACCTTGGGCTGGACACACTGGTCCCACGAAGCAGGGAGAAACCGCTCCTCTGCTCGCCAGCTCCCCCCGGAGGGGAAGCGGCGCCCCCGAAGCCGCTCTGCTGCTCTTCTGGCTCCGCTCGGTCCCCAGTGGGGAGGCGGCGGCTTGAAACTGGTCGGAGGGACTTGGCCTGCGGGTTTCTATTTCAGGTCAGGCGGTATCACTGGGGCAGCGGACTAAGACCTGGAAGCGAGGCCTGGCTTGGAACACAGAGCCCGGCCCACCTCGGCTACACCCGCGGCACAGGGAGATCGGACCCAAAAGAGTGAGTTACAATGCTTGGTTGGAGAAGGGACTGGGGCACTGCCATCTTTCTCCCCACAACCACCAAGGTGGGACCTCAGGAACAAGCCCCCCCCACCTTGGGGTGCAGTTGAGGCTAAGACCCGCCTATACCAACCCACGCCCATTCCAGCTAGGGAGCTGGTGTTTTGTTTTTGTTTTTACCACAGCCTGGGGCAAGACCAACATGGATGCACTGCCGTGATTTATTCTAGATCAATTCTTTCTATTCAGATATATTTTCCCTTGTCTCATTCGTATCCCTCCCCTCTGCTGGACAGGGCACTCTGGTCACTGGTTTGCTTAAACAGTCACATTTAATCCATTCTCTAGATGTATATTCTACTCCTCCACGGCTACCTTTCTCTCTCTGACTTAATCAGACTATGTAATTTCTCTAAGTAACATTATCTTCGTTTCTTTCTCCTCACCTCTTACCATATTCTCCTCATTCTCTCAGTTAAGCCTCTTAGTCTCTCTGTCTGGTCATTTCTCTTCCAATTTCACTTCCTCCTCACCCTGTCATTTCTCTCTTTGTACATGCTCTTCCATCAGCACTGCATATTCCCGGCTCTTTATTTGTAGCTGGGAATTCTGGTTTGATGCTTTTAGACTGTCCTTTTTCTTTTGGGTTTTTTTCTTTTTTCTTATCTTTTATCTTTTCTTTTTATTATTTGTTTTCCTTCCTTTCTCTTTTTTTGTTTTTTTTGTTTTCTTTTGTTTTTTTTACCCGTTTTTCTTTTTCCCTTTTGGTTTGTGCGTTTGTTGAATTTGTGCATTTGTGTCCCTTTGTTCCCTGGGTGTTTGTCTGTTTTCTTTTCCAGGGCTACCTCAAGAAACAAGCCAAAGTACACATGGTGGAGAGTCCCAAATACCACTACGAGTAGGGAAATAAAATAACCAAAGTCTCAACAAGAGAGACCGAGAGACACCACTCAAAGAACACTTCCTAAATGAATAAGCCTTGGATAGTCAAAGAGCCTTCTTTAATATAGCAGTACTCGCAGGTGCAGAGTGCATAACAAGCTTTTAAAACTAACAAGAGACAGAAAGCTAGCCAAAATGATGAAACAGAAGAATTCTCCTCCAACAAAATTCCAGGAAGAGATGACAGCTGAAGAACTGCTCAAAACAGATATAAGCAACATAACTGAACAAGAATTTAGAACGACAGTCATAAAATAAATTGCTGGGCTTGAAAAAGGCATGGAATACATCAGAGAAACTACTGCTACAAAGACTTTGGAGCTAAAAAATAGTGTGATGAATTAAATAATGCTATAAATGAGATGCATAATAAAATGGAGGTGTCCAATGCACGGATTGAAGAGGCAGAGAGGAGAATAGGTGAATTAGAAGACACAATTATAGAACAAGAGGAAGCTGAGAAAAAGAGAGAGAAACTGATCCAGGAACACATACGGAGAATTCAAGAGCTGAGCGATACAATCAAACAGAACAATATCCATATCATAGGAATTCCAAAAGAGGAAGAGAGAGGGAAAGGCGCTGAAGGAGTCCTTGAACAAATTATAAAAGGGAACTTCCCCAACCTGGGGAAGGAAGCAGACACTGAAATCCAAGAGGCACAGAGAACTCCCCTCAGACATAACATGAATCAATCTTCTGCACAACATCTCATAGTGAAACTGGCAAAATATAAGAAGGAAAGAATTCTGAAAGCAGCTAGGGAGAAAAGGGCCCTAACATACAAAGGGAAACCTATCAGAGTGGTGACAGACCTACCTACTGAAACTTGGCAGGCCAGAAAGAAATGGCAGGAGATCTTCAATGTGATGAACAGGAAAAATATGCAGCCAAGAATCTTCTATCCAGCAAGCCTGTCATTCAGAATAGAAGGAGAGATAAAAGTCTTCCCAAAGAAACAAAAATTGAAAGAATTCATCACAACTAAACCAGCCCTACAAGAAATCCTGAGGGGGACTACATGAGGGAAATGTTGCAAGGAACACAAAGTGCCAGAGACACCACCACAACCATGAATCCCACAAAGGACACGATGACCCTAAACCCATATTTTTCAATAATAACACTGAAAATAAATGGACTAAATGCCCCAATCAAAAGACACCGGGTAGCAGAATGGATAAAAAAACAAAATCCATCTACTTACGGCCTACAAGAAACTCACTCTAGACCTGAGGACACCTTCAGATGGAAAGTAAGAGGATGGAGAAATATCTATCATGCTACTGGAAGTCAAAACAAAGCTGGAGTAGCTATACTTAGATCAGACAAACTGGACTTTAAAGTAAAGGCAGTAACAAGGGATGAAGAAGGGCATTATAGAATAATTACAGGGTCTATCCATCAGGAAGAACTAACAATTATAAATGTCTACACATAGAATACAGAAGCACACATACATAAAACAATTAATCACAAACACAAACAATCTTATGGACAAGAATGTGCTAATAGGGGACTTTAATGCTCCACCTACAGCAACGGATATAGCAACTGCACAGAAAATCATTAAAGAAACAATGGACTTGAACGACACATTGGACCAGATGGATTTAACAGATATATTTAGAACTCTACATCCTGAGGCCATGGAATTCACTTTCTTCTCAAGTGCACATGGCACATTCTCCAAGATAGATCACATACTGGGACATAAAGCAGCTCTCAATAAATATAAAAGAACTGAGATCATCATACCTTGCACACTTTCAAATCCCAATGCTATGAAACTTTAAGTCAATCACAGGAAGAAGTCTGGAAAACAACACCCTACTAAGGAACAAATGGGCCAATCAGGGAATTAGAGAAGAAATTAAAAAATATATGGAAACAAATGAAAATGAAAATACAACAATTCAAACTCCATGGGATGCGGCAAAGGCAGTCCTAAAAGGAAACTACAATGCACTCCAGGCCTATTTCAAGAAATTAGAAAAAGTACAAGTACAAAATCTAACAGCGCACCTAAAGGAACTAGAGGGAGAACAACAGGAGCACCCCAAACACAGTAGGAGAAGAGAAATAATAAAAATCAGGGCAGAAATAAACAATATAGAATCCAAGAAAACAGTTGAACAGATCAATGAAACCAGGAGTTGGTTTTTTGAAAAAATAAACAAAACTGACAAACCTCTCGCGAGGCTTCTCAAAAAGAAAAGAGAGACAGACAGAATCATGAATGAAAATGGACTTGTCACAACCAACCCCTCAGAAATACAAGCAATTATCAGGGAATACTATGAAAAATTATATGCCAACAAATTGGACAACTTAGAAGAAATGGACAAATTCCTAAACACACACTTACTACCAAAATTCACACTGGAAGAGATAGAAAATCTGAACAGACCCATAACTAGTGAAGAAATAGAATCAGTTATCAAAAATCTCCCAACAAATAAGAGTCCTAGCCCAGATGGCTTCCCTGGGGAATTCTACCAGACATTTAAAACAGAATTAATACCCATTCTTCTCAAGCTATTCCACAAAATAGAAATCGAAGGAAAACTTCCAGACTCATTCTATGAAGCCAGCATCACTTTGATTCCCAAGCCAGACAGAGATCCAGCAAAAAAAGAGAACTACAGGCCAATATCCCTGATGAATACTGATGTAAAAATCCTCAACAAGATACTTGCAAATCCAATTCAACAGCACATAAAAAGAATTATCCACCATGATCAAGTGGGATTCATTCCTGGGTTATAGGGCTGGTTCAATATTCGCAAATCAATCAATGTAATACATCTCATCAACAAAAGAAAAGATAAAAACTATATGATCCTGTTGATAGATGCAGAAAAAGCATTTGACAAGATACAGCTTCCCTTCTTCATAAAGACCCTCCAGAAAGTCGGGACAGAAGGAACTTACTTAAACATCATAAAACCATCTATGAAAAGCCCTCAGCTAACATCATCCTCAACGCGGAAAAACGGAGAGCTTTCCCCCTGAGATCAGGAACACGACAGGGATGTCCACTCTCACCACCGTTGTTCAACATAGTGCTGGAATTCCTAGCATCAGCCATCAGACAACACAAGGAAATAAAAGGCACCAGAAATGGCAAAGAAGAAGTCAAACCCTCACTTTCCGCAGACGACATGATACTCTACATAGAAAACCCGACAGACTCCACCAGGAGCCTACTAGAACTGATCCATGAATTCAGCAAAGTTGCAGGGTACAAAATCAACGTACAGAAATCAGTTGGATTTTTGTACACCAACAATGAAGCAAGAGAAAGAGAAATCAAGAAACTGATCCCATTCACAACTGCACAAAATAAAACACATAAAATAACTAGGAATAAACCTAACCAAAGACACAAGAGATCTGTATGATGAAAACTATAGAAAACTTATGAAGGAAACTGAAGAAGACACAAAGAAATGGAAAAACATTCCACGCTCATGGATAGGAAGAATAAATATAGTTAAGATGTCATTACTACCTAAAGCACTCTACACATTCAATGCAATTCCAATCAAAATTGCACCAGCATACTTCTCAAAACTAGAACAAACTATCCAAAAATTTGTATGGAACCACAAAAGACCCCGAATAGCCAAAGTAATACTGAAAAATAAAACCAAAACGGGAGGTATCACCATCCCAGACTTTAGCCTCTACTACAAAGCTGTCGTCATCAAGACAGTATGGTATTGGCACAAAAACAGACACATAGACCAATGGAACAGAATTGAGAACTCAGAAATGGACCCAAAAGTATACAGCCAACTGATCTTTGACAAAGCAGGAAAGAATATCCAATGGAAAAAAGACAGCCTTTTTAACAGATGGTGTTGGGAGAATTGGACAGCAACATGCAGAAGAATGAAACTAGATCATTTTCTCACACCATGCACAAAAATAAACTCAAAATGGATAAAGGACCTGAACGTGAGACAGGAAACAATCAACACCCTAGAGGAGAAAGCAGGAAACAACCTCCTTGACCTCCACCGCAGCAACTTCTTACTTGACACATCCCCAAAGGCAAGGGAATCAAGAGCAAAAATAAACGATTGGGACCTCATCAAGATAAAAAGCTTCTGCCCGGCCAAGGAAACAACCCACAAAACTAATGGGCAACCAACGGAATAGGAAAAGATAGTTGCAAGTGACATATCAGATAAAGGGTTAATCCAAAATCTATAAGGAACTCACCAAACTCCACGCCCNGTCTCAAAAATAAACATTAAAAAGTTTTTGTTTTAACCAGGAACTTAACATCTTTGAAGTCAGTCTAAACGTCTAGCAGACTGACTGGGCTTTTAAGCTCTCCCACGGGTGATTTAGTATCATACACGTCATGCTAACTGTACAATAAGTCTTAAACTGAACCAAAGGAATGACGATTATCCAATGAGGCCAATTTATTTGCTGCTTTTTTCTAGAAAAGATGGACATCTTTTTGACTGTCCACTGTCTTTTGTTCAAAAAATTACTTGCTGCATACTTTGTGCAACAACTCACCAAATAAATACATATGCTACCTAACTGCAACTAGGTAAACCTGTATAATATACCTATAATATCCCTAGCATGTATATTTAACAGAACTATACTCTATAAACTCCTTGTGGGTAAAGATATGTATGTTCCACAGGGTGCGGTCCCAGAAGGAAACAAATACTTTTTGAATGAATGAATACAAGGTTAAAGACATAACAAGTGTCCTAACAAGGATACAAATGAAGAGCTTAGGGAGTTCAAAGAGAGACCATCAGAAAGATCCATGGACTTGTCAGCAGTATGTGAAACCTCACCTTTCCCTCCCGCATCGCTACTAAAAGACAGGTTCCTTACTTACCAGTTCCCATCCACCATGCTCCTCCCTTTGCGCTACATTTGCTTCAGACTTGTGACGGAAGGTTCCCTCACAATTTCCAGAATCCATACTAGCATGCACCGCAGAAAGCAAAATTTTTACTTTTTTTTTTTTTTTGCATTTTTTAAAATATAACTTATTGTCAAGTTGGCTATATACAGCGCATACGGTGTGCTCTTGGCTTGGGGGGTAGATTCCCATGATTCACTGCTTACATAACACCACCCAGTGAAAGCAACATGTTTAATCATCATCAAATGCATCTTTACTTACAAACAAGCCCTAATTTTCCCAACCTTTCCTTGATATAATGATTTCATCAGAACACTAAGAAACTGAAACAATGGAACACAAAGTATCTCAAGTAATATCTAAAGTAAAAGGTACCTTTTCATTAATTTTCTCCTGTAATGTTTTCTACTTAGAAGTACATCTTTTCCTTTTTAGCTCTAAGCTAATTTGTCATCATTTACTTCCCCATGAGATACCAAAGGAACCCAAATACTGAATTCATACATGTACTAAGTGAGAGAAAATGATGCGTGCTATGGAAACAGGACTGGTACACAGAGCTCTTCAAATACTCAGCAGCAGAAAACACGGTCCCTGATGTCTGGGAGATGAGGCTCTAACACCACTCCTTCCTAAGTAAGTATGACTGGTAAATATGTACCAGGGGATCAGGAGACAAGAGTGTATCTCATATGCTAGTACTGCTGACGTGTAGGCAACTAACTGCACATCACTTATTAGCATATGCTAATAAGCATTTTCCTTGAGTGGTAGCTGCTTATTTGGCTGGTGACGGGGAAGAGGATGAGAGACGGGGCAGTCACCGAAGCCAGCCCCGTCCCTACTACCACTACCCTAAGGCAGCCTGCTCGAACCCCTGTCTGCCGCGCTGTCCTTACCCTGCCTCCAGCCCTCCAGCATGACCTTCCTCAAGGTCAGAAGCCCTTAGATGATGTACCCAGCACCTCCTCAATCACCCTGTTCTCTGCTGTGACATCTCTGAAGGCTGCCCTCCACTACCAACCAAGTTAGGCTCCTCTGCTAGCATTTGGGATTTCCACTTAAACTTGATTTAAAAAACTGCTGGGAGAACACAGGATTTTTGTAAAGGGGTGGGGCGCCATGTGAGGGAAAGTCATGCACTGGGTTGTAAACGCTTTCTATGGATGTTTAAGTATAATAAGCAAAGAGAGAACAAAAAATAGCCGCAACCAAGGTTTTAAAAAGTCAGCAGAGGTGCTGCCAAACATGAAAAAGAGCTATGATTAGCTTTACATGTACAAGCTTATTCCATGAGTCATAGAGCCTGTGAACGCCACCACAATACTTATTTCAACTCCATCCAAACCCCAATAATTAAAAGCATAAAACAGTGTACGCTTGGACAATTTTTCAAAAGCCTCCTGCTTGAGGTTTTCAGTTTTTCTTCCAAAGGGTAGCGGCAGCCACTTAGAACATTAAATTCTTTGATGCTGGGCCGGAAGCAGAGTTTCTTGGCTAATGAGAATTGTTTTCTTTCCTCTTTAACCCTGCTGCACACTTGGAACCAACCTCACGTGTAACACCTCTTTCTGTCAATAGTAATTCCTCTAGCTCTTTTTTTTCCTGGAATTAAGTTATCCAAATATTTGATCTACGCTCCTGGCCTTTCCCCGACTCTGTAGAAAGCGTGTATTTATCTTCCTGATTATTGCCCACTATACCTTGAAAGGACAGAATTAAAGTTCTTCCAAAATTCTGAAAATTCAATAGACCACATTAATAATTTAGTCCCTTAGCTTCTTTCTTAAATAATGTAAAGGGCTTCACTCAAGCCCCTAAAAGATCCCCATTATCTCTACTTCCTGGTGATCTTCCTTCCTGAACAGTCAACCTAAAATACAGTCCACTTGATCTTTTCTAGCAAGGTATTTTCTGTTTCTCTTAATAAGACAAAAAAAAAAGTTAACAGGGGTTGATAAACAGAGATAGAAATGTAATGTATAATGTAAGCTTATTATATAATGTAGGTTCACTGTATAACAGCTTTACTATAGAAATGTAGGAAAAAATCACAATCACCAATCTCAACAAAGATAACCACTAGTAAAGTTCTTAGATTTCCCTCCACTCATTTTTTTTAAGATGACGTGAAATTAAGATAAGGTTGGAGAAACTAGCACAGCGCGCAGCTCACAGTAGGTCCTTGACAAACGTTTGCTGAGCTTCTGAATGGACATAAAGGGCCCTTCCTTCCTCGCACGGAAACATCACTCGCCCTGCCTGCTGGGCCGGGGGAGCTGAGCAGGACACCCCACGGGGTGCCCGTCCTGAGCAGCACAGGCAGAGGCAGTGTCCTCGGTCCCATGAAGACGCTGTCTAGGCGGCAAAGGACGTGTGCAGGACACCAACAGCGCAAGACCCTCCCTCGGCTTCTATCCAATCACCTTCAGCATTTAATCTCCTTGTTTAGAGGAGGTAGGAGCCAACTAACATAGACGTTTGTATCTTGCTTCTTGTAAAACTGTACAACACTGAATGTGTCTTTAAATGCCACCAAAACCGTGGCTTTTGACGTCTGTAATGTTTGGTCACGTGGACTAAGAATATTTTCATTTTTCCGGCTTCTGTAATCCATGCTACGATGAAATTCCTTGCCACATAAATCTCTTTATGCTGGTTTGTTTCCTCATGATACATTCCAAGAAACTGATTGAAAAGTTGTCCTCCATAAATATTAATTTGGCACTTAGCTAGAGAAGGCCCATTATCCCAAACCATTAAAATGCTATTCTTCCTCTGTTTCAACTCTGTTAAGTGATGGCCGCCCTGTTCTGTCTTCCTTGAAGGATGGAAGGGTCTCATTCTTTGGATAATTACTATGCCCAAGTCACTGCCAACGCATTTTACTTTCATTATGTCATTGAAACTTCATAATCATCCTATGAAGTTCTATTTTATTCTTTTCTTCCCGAGGAGAAAACAAGACCTGGAGAGCCAAGGAGCCGACATCCCACCAAAGCTGTCTAATTGCACGGCCACACATGCAGCCGCTAATCGATACAATGTTACACATATCACACTGTTTCCAGTTCAATGGCCGTCTGTCTCTAGTCCTTGTTTTGTGAAAGGAAAGCTTCACAAAAAGAAGCTGCTTCTACCCAATTTTCTATAAGGAGATTCACTTTTTTTTGTCTTTTTAGTAAGGCCTCTGAACATAGCAAAGATACTAACCTGTTATCATGGAAGTAACATCTGGCCTATTGTGTACTGTGACTTTGAATGTAGAAAAGTTATGGCATACCTAAGTGTGCAGTTTTTATATCATCAAATCAATCTTTTGTGGTCGGACTTTGGTATCATGAGGAGACAGACCTCTCGAATTGCAAGAGTGTCTGTACTTTTACGATTTCTTTTCTTTTTGAAACTTTAGGTCTTTAAGTGATCTATTTGTTTCCCAACATAGTCATCCACTGGCCAAACATCATTTACTGAAACCTTTCCGTGCTGATACAAAATGACACTTCTATCATACACTAAATACAGTCACATATGTTCACGACTGTCCGAAGTTCTCTCTTCTTTCATTGATCTAACTGATTATGCTGGTGTAAGTATAATACTCTTTTAAATAAAGAATTTTTATAATATGTCTTCCTATCTGGTACAAATCTCTCTTTAGTAGTTTTCTCACCAGATTTTTCCTGCCTGTTCTGGAACATTTATTGTCTGCGACTTCAAAACTATTTTAAGTAACAACAGAAAACTCTTCTTTACAGACTGGATAGCATTAAGCTTACAGACCAATATAGAACCTTGTTGAGCTTTCTTCTTATCTACGACTACAGTATGTTTCTCCATCTAAGTATAGTTTCATGCTTCCGATGTGGTGTGGTGTGGTGTGGTGTGGTGTGGTGTGGTGTGGTGTGTGTGTGTGTGTGTGTGTTTGAGAGAGAGCGAGCGAGAGAAAGCGAGCGCACGCGTTTCTGCAGGCTATGAATTGCTGAGTTTATTTCAAGATGTGTTATAACTTCTGTTGCTCCTAAGCCTGGGATTTTCCCTCCATTATATATTCTGAAGACTGTGTTTGTTACATCCTTTGCATACAAGAAAGTTCTTGATGGTTTTGGGAAAACCCAAGTAAAACAGGTTTCTTCATGGCTGGGCTTCTCACAGACTCCAGTAAACTAAAACCCTCCAAGAGGGGACACAACATTAATGTGCCAGATTTCCAGACTCACCGACCAGCAAGACTGGGAACACTCTGGAACAGCTCATACAACTAGTATTTCAAGGAATGCACTAAGAATAAACGATGATCTACTCAATTTAAGTCATTTCTCTTATACGTTAACTTGTTACGATAAGATAATTTATTAAATCTGTAATTCTCTTATGCCCATACTTTATAATCACGGTCTTACACTTTACGATAGGCAGGTGTTCTATGGGTGCCCGCCAACACTCTGGTGATGTACAAAGCCATGATGTTTCAATAATTATAATTTCCAATCCTTGCTTCTTCCCACTTCTAAGTTACCTTTCCTTTCTAGAATATTGATATTCTACCCGGCTCATTTTCCCCAATGCAGTTATCATTTTGTTACTCTAAAAGTCCTGTTGGTGGGGCACCTTGGTGGCTCAGTCGTTTAAGTACAACTTCAGCCCAGGTCATGATTTCGCAGTTTGTGAGTTTGAGCCTTGCGTCGACTCTGTGCTGACAGCCCGGAGCCTGTTTCAGATTCTGTGTCTCCCTCTCTCTCTGACCTCCCGCTCTTGCATTCTCTCTCTCTCTCTAAAATAAAGCATTAAAAAAATTAAAAGGAAAAATATAAAAAATAAAATAAAAATCCTGTTGGCATTTTTAGTAACATCTAGAATTGTGATTACGTATCCTGTTAGAACAAGTCCTTGTCTCTGACGTGGTCTGCTCTTCCACTACAATTTTTATACATTAGATACAGAAAAGTCAGTCTTCAGGACAATCAGATCATGAATAACTTGTTGTCGCTACTCAAAGTCAAGAGCAGCGGCGTATAAACTGGACAACGGCAGGCATTCAGCCTTCACTTGCTTTGCTAATGAAGACAACGTCATGCTCAAGCCTAAGATTACAGACAACCATTCTGATGGTGCCGCCAGCTTTCCTAGCGTCCTCAGCGTGAGGACCGAGGAAGTGAACTATGGACAAACCAGTATCTGCATGCCAGGAAGTCAGGTGGACGTAACCCCCCAAAGACGGCCACATTGTGCAATCCATATGGCAATGGGTACAACACACGATCCCATGATCAACAGATCCGCGCAGAACAGGGCTCCACGCGGGGCTCAGATGCCACGTACGGAGACAGGAAGGAGAGGAGGAAGCGGAGGGAGAGAATCCAGGAGTGCAAAGAAGTCAACAAGCACAAGCAGATAAGAAAAAAATATACCCTCTCTACGAGACAAGGAATATGTAGATGGGTTAATGGCAAACTTGCAATTAGAAATACATACATTTGAGTAAAAGATATGGGGTATCCAAAATGCTGTATCAAATATTTTCGTGGACTGACTTACAAACTCAGCTTTTTCAGTTCGGAATAAGAAAGGTCATCTAATGAACCGAAGGAAATCATTTCAAGGGTCTGGACATCGCGCCAGTAGACAAAATCAATTTGTTTCTATCTTCCAGTGCTATTGATTATGGATGGAACTCCCTGCATGAAGCCAAGTGTCGTCACCAACTGGTTATGGGAATTCCTTCCTCGGCTAAGCACCTGCTACAGGCCAGGAGCCGCTCTAGGAGCCGGACGCAGCCCTGATCGAGAGAGGCCAGGTCCCTGCCCTCCGCAAGTTTCCTGTCTAGGGCAGCAGAGAGCTGTAAACAAACTAGCAAACAGAAAATGCTGGAAATGACTAGAACCAAGAAGAAAACACAGCCAGCGTGCGTGGATGCAGCCTGACCTGGTAGAGAGGAGGAGGAGGCCTCATGTGCATGAAGTCCCTTTGAAGAAAGTGCAGGAGTCATGCAGGCACCAGGAAGAAACGTTCCAGACAGAGGGGGCTCTGAGTGCAGAGTCAGG
>NW_027532842.1:5858017-5886903 GCF_008692635.1 Crocuta crocuta | reverse complement strand
GGGGCAGGGGGGGGGGGGGCGGGGGGGGGGGGGGGGGGGGGGGGGGGGGGGGGGGGGAGGCATCATCTGCAGTCACCTCTGTGGTCACAACCATAATGAGTGCAAAGCAACAGGTACCTGGTCTCCGGATCGAGGGAATCCACGAGTGTCTGGTCAGCTAGCAATTTTTGCAAACTTTGATATAATTCCACATTCGTGTTCAACCTAGAAAAATGACAGATGAAAAAAAATTAAATGCCTTTCTAAGAGCTTGTTGTTAAGGCTACACGAAGACAAGGCTGGGACCTCCTAGCATACACGTGCCCAGGGACCAAGGTTTTGGGGACTGGCTTTCTTTCTCCATTTGGGAAAGAAATAGCATAACCACAGATCATCTGGAAACAGGGAGACCGTTAGGCAGAGGCGTCAGGATACGAGGTGCTCTCAAAGGTAAAAGGATAAATTTAGAGCCGCAGTCAGTAGCTGGGACTAGAAGAGCAGCTGGCGGGGGGGAGGGGAGGGGAGAGCGTGGTAGCCGGCGGTCTGAGGGACCCGAGTCCGCGGCCACTGAGAACTCATCCCGTTAGCCATATGCCAGGGGCCATTCGTCTTCTGTGTGTTTTATTTTTTGTTTTTTTTTTTAAAGAAAGGAGTGAGGATGGGAGGTAGGATGGACAAAAAAAGATCTTGCAGTTCCGAAGGGAAGACCCTAGAACCTGGGTCCCCGTGCCCGCCCGGGCCAGGGAGGCAGGCCCACACCGCCAGGAGAGTTGGGGGACACGGGCTTCAGGGACACGCGCTCGAGCTCCAACACCAGCCCTACTACAGCTGTGAGCTCGGGCGAGGCATCTGAACCAGCCCCGGCTTGCCTGACGTCGGGTCACCCCGAGGGCTACACGGCGTGCGTTCTGTGCAGCATGCGCTCCCCACCCCAGTGAACAAATAGTAGCCTGGCCAGCCTGCCCTTGACCCAAGCCGCTGTCCCACGGTCAGGTCCCAAGTCCTTCTTTCCCGGAGGCCCAAAGGTGCTGGCACTCTCGGGGCTAAATCGTGAAGTGGCTCTGGATGCAATCAGCTCCCCGCCCGCCAGGGCCGGTGGGGAGGGCGAGGCTCCGAGAACCAGCTGCCAATTCGGGCGCAGGGTCTCCCGGACAGCGGGCTCCCCGGTCAGCGCACTGCTGTGGTTCTCGGGGCCCCCACCCCCCGGGACCGAGGGAGCGGAGGCAGTCGCCGCTGGGGGAAAGTTCACTGCCTTCAAGCAAGAACGGCAGGGACATCACGGGGTCAGTCCCAGGAAGCCAGGAGCAGCTCAGCCCCCGTCCTCCAGGCCGGCCCACCCCACGGGCCGCCACGGGCCAAAGGGACAGGCATTTAGAGGCAGCCCGCGGGGTCCTCTTCAGAAGCCGGAGCGACTTCCCCACGTCACGTTTACGTGCTGAGGTCCGGAGATAAAGCTCCAGCGCGTCAGCTCGGGGCACACACCGCATTTGGGGCTTTTATTTCCAGACTGGAAACAGTAGTGAAACACACTAGGCTCCAAAGACCAAGTGAAGCAGTGAAGACAGGGTTCGGTGAAGGGAGCCCGGGGGGCTCAGTGGGCGAAGCGTCTGACTCTGGATGTGGGCTCCGGTCGTGATCTCGCGGTTGGGGGGTTTGAGCCCCCAGGTCAGGGGGGTTGGGGGGGGGGGCTGAGAGCACAGAGCCAGCCTGGGATTCTTTTTCTCTCTCTGTCCCTCTTTTTCTTTCTCTCCCCCTCAAAATAAATACATGTTTTAAGAAAGAGAAAGCTACAGGGCAGCCAGACTAAAGGCGAAGAGAAGTCACGGTGCTCAGTGAGAACCCGAGCAACGCGCAGGGGAAGGCGGGGAGCCCTGTCCCGACCCCCCTTGCAGGCCCTGGGCCTCGGGGCCGCAGCCAGAGTGTGGCAAGGACGGAGGGGCGCACACNGGCTTTCGGATGAGAGCACAGGACAAGGGCCGCCACCGAGACGTGAAAGACTCCGACCTAACTGAAGAGTAAAGGGACTGAGGTAATAATGCCAGTGCCGGGCGCCTCTCGCCGCGGCAGGGCCACCTCCCTTTCCACACAGTCAACCCGAGGCCAAGCGCCTACAGGGTAACTAAGTGACCGAGCACGTCAACAAGCAGAGGGACAGGGAGCCACCCTGCGGTGCCGGCTCGCTGCGGGCCCTCCCCCTTCCCCCCTGCCTGGACACTCGCCGGGGGCAGCACACACCACCCCTCCCCTGCGGGCCGGGGACACTCCCCGCGGACAGCCGCACAAGGCCCGTCACCCCAGACTGTCACGAAGGGGGACAGAACATACTTCTCCACCGCGGTGCCAATACTTCTACAGGCTTCTTCCGCCGCCTCTCGGAACGCGGGCTCGGGGTGGGCGATTTTCACAAAATCGGCCTAATAAAGAAGAAAGACAAAACCGAGAGGGGATGTGATGGAAAGCTGTCTCCCGAGACCAGAGGGGAGAAGGGACACCCTGAGCTGGCGAGGGGGCCACCTGGCCTCACCTCCGCGTTTCCAGGACTGAGCTGGAGGCGAAGCAGCCTCCTTCTCGTCGGGCCTTAACTGCGAGCACTGGGGAGCCCGTGGGGACCGTTCCAAAGGAAACGCTGTCACTCGCCTCACTTCAGAAAAGCCGCTCTCCAGTCAAAGAGAAACGCCAAGGAAATCCTTCCTCGTTGCACAGTTCAAAGAAAGCACAATTTCGTCTCAAACCTTCTACAACTTTCTAACTTTGTTTACACTACAATTCTCACATGTTAACCTGGCCCCAGAGAGCAGCTCTGACAGCCTTTTCTTTTTTTAATGTTTTATTTATTTCTGAGAGAGACAGAGACAGAGAGGGGGGAGACAGAATCTGAAACAGGCTCCAGGCTCTGAGCTGTCAGCACAGAGCCCGACACGGGGCTCAAACCCATGAACTGTGAGATCATGACCTGAGCCAAAGTCGGACGCTCAGCCGACTGAGCCACCCAAGGGCTCCTCTTTTTTTCCTTCATAAATTTACACAGCATAGTTTCAGGACTGATGTAGCTGCATGCTGGCTTTTGTGCAGAAAACAAAGGCACGTTCTCTCTTTTGGGGCCTTTTCATAGCAAAGAATCGCTACCCTCAGCGCCCACAGCTCACAGCCGCCATGGCGGCCGCGGCTGCTGCACCCACCCTGGCAGGACACGGAGCTACGATTCTCTTTACGTTTTTAATGAAATCATGTAAAATTAGACTCAAGTTTTCGTGTTAATTGCAGTTTATTTCAAAAGAAAAATGCCAGCTAACTACAAAAATATCAAGTATGCTCTTTGTTCTCCAAGAACACAGATACTATAATATGAAATAAAATCACAAGGTAAAATTTCCTAATTTTATCATTAGTTTTCAGTGTAAAAACACGTAAGTCCATAGTTTTACACGTCTGATGTAATATTAGTACCTGAAACATTAGCTACATCGAATTTACAATTTTTATAAATTACTTAACTACAGATTGCAGAATTTACAATCAATATTAAATTCAGAACACTGGCACACGTTTTAAAATTCATTTGTAATGGTGATGAAGAGAAGAATACTGTTACATAGTAAATGTATTAAAAAAGGAAAAGAAAAGAAAACCAAATGACCATTTGGTAGGAAATAATAGTTTATAAAATCCTTGCCCTGTTACAGTATTGGACTTACCGGCAGGTAAAGTCTTAAAACTCAAAAGGAAGGAGGTTTCAGGCGCCTGGGGGGCTCAGCCCGTTAAGCGTCAGACGCTTGCTTTCGGCTCAGGTCATGATCTCACGGTTCCTAACTTCGAACCCCACTTCGGGCTCTGGCTGACAGCGTGGAGCCTGCTTGGGATTCTCTCTCTGCCCCTTCCTCCCTCCACCCTCCCTCTCTCTCAAAAATAAACATTCAAAAAAGAAAATGCAGAAGGTTCTTTGAATTTTTTTACTCAAAGGTTCCCACCTATAAGTCACATTTAAAACTTTTTTAATGTCATACTACTATACCTCATAAATTAAAAAAAAAACTTCAAAAATAGGACAAGCTATGGGGCAGAGTTAGAATCTCTTAGCGAAGAGCAAAGGCAAAACCGTGGGGAAAAAATCCCAGGCCAGCACTTGATTAACATGAGGCCAAGACAACAAGTAAACCAACAGACAGACAAGGCCGGTACTTGACTGCATGGAAGTGAACTCGCTGACACCGATTTCCATGCTCAGAGTCCCTGGACACGATGAAGTGGAGAAGGGGGGGGGGGTGTCCCCGGGCGGCGCCTCTCCCGTAACCTCCATCATCCACAGCGCCTGTGCTACGCACACAACGCGGGACAAACCCAAGGCCCTAGGACGCTGAGAAGCCACCGCCAGGGCCTGCAAAGCCCTTTGGGACACGCTCTCACTTTCCATACAATGGGGACGCTCACGGTGACTGTGTGACAATCTGAAAGGTATCACTACTCAATGCAGGTGTGTGGACTCGGAAAAAGTTCCAAACAGGACAAAGACAAAGACGGGGAAGCTATGCTGGTGACAGAGGTCATTCTCAGAGGGCAAGTGATTCCACTCAGCTGACAGTTTAAAAGAGACAAACTGGGGGATGGAGAACAGGTAGNGAATATGGGAGTTAAACTGCACAGAACTACACCAGCCCCGAAAGAAGGCCATTTTGCCAAAGGATAACTGTAAACATAAATGCTTTTTCAAACGCTAACTGCCTCTCCCACTTCTCCAGGTAAGAGACACCTGTTCGTCTGAGCGAAGCAGCCAGCCAGCCTGGGGGAGGTTCGGGACAGCAGGACGGGAGTCCCACGGCCAGAACGCCCGGCCCCCGAGCCTGGCCCCTCCACTCACTGGGCAGGGACCTGGGGCACATCGCTTGACCCGTGACGGCCTTTCTCTCCTCATCTGAAAATGCTAAGAGGGTCCGGCCGGTTAATCCAGGTCAGTCTCTTACCAGGGCCTGTGCCTCAGGAGAGCTACAAGGTCACATCAGAATATAATGCCTTGAGGCCAGAGACTGCCTCCGTCCTGACCTGCAGCCCCAGTGCCTGGCCCACAGACGTGAAGAGAAAGCACCGCAGGTTCCAGTACCAAGGACACAGCCTTGTGGGGGTCACGGTTTTGGATCACGTGCCCCACGACCATCGCCTTCACTGACATAACCGATGAGGGGGTGGCTCCCTCGGGCAGATAAAAATGTGTGCCTTCTATCTCAGCAGCGGCTTCTCAGCAAAGGGACCTCGGTGTAGGTCTACTTCAGCTTCGAGACGTGAAAAAAGGAAGCCATTAGTGCAATCAGTTTCGTACCCATAACCTAGCTTTCCCTGGAAAAGGCATTCCTGAAAAGGTGGATAAAAACGGGCTTTGCATTAATTTTATTGTAAATGTACAATGAAATGTCCCATTAAAGTCCTGGGAGCAACTTGTATGAAGAATCTTTGCATACGAGTAATCAAGCTCATATTACTCATCAGGGTGTTATTTTGGTAACTACATGTATTAAAGCAAAGGCCCTACCTATCACCCCCTCTCCGCTTTCCCGTCCTGACGACTTACTGCCACGACCACAGGTCAGCTCTCAGGACATTCAGAGGCCGTGAGTGTAGCAGCTGCCAGAGCGAGTGTCAGGTGCTTTCAACTTCGTAGTCTAGTATTAAACCCCATCAGCGTAGCTTAAACTTGCACAGCCTGGCACAGAGGTGGCGTCCAGGCTTACAGCGAGCATCTTACCAAGTCGGCCACCCTGCACAAGGAGTCAGAGAGCTCGTCGAAAATGAGCACAGTCCGGGGCCCGGGGGGCAGGGCACACGCACGTTCCACCAGCAGGTCCGCCGTCCTCAAGGCGCTTTCTTGGGCGATCCGAAACCCTTCCGGGGCACTGAGCTCGGGCACTCCAAAAAGACCCTGCAATCCAGACAATATTTCCAATTGGTAACAATAAATAAGAATTTTTTTTTCCATACTAAGGAGGAGTCCTTTTCTTATAAGAGAAATCCTGGTTTTCATTGGTGGATCACATACCAGCTGTGATCTCAGACACCGGGTTCACATTTCCCACGTTGTTCCCACGGAACTACAACTACTTTAAGAATGTAAATTGTTTTTCATTTTCAGTTATTTCATACAACACGAAAAGAGAACGACACAGATTCAACACCCAGCTCAGCCAATACTACAGACCCTACCTCGTCAAGTGGTTACAAGGATTAACTGATGTGTTTTTAAAGCATTTTACCACTGCCTGGCACACAGAAACCCATTTAACAGATACTAGCTACAATCACCACTAGCTGTGTGAGCGAGCATGGCCAAGCTCTCCCCTTCCTGGGTCTCGGCTCATTAGGCACAACGGGGATGACGAGCCATCCCTGACAGCATGGATACGTGAGCTACTAGATTAGAAAGTCTATGTAAAGTCTCCAGCGACATTGCTGGCCACTGGGTCCAGTCCACAGAACCACGCAGTCCACAACTCTGAGACAGGGAGGAGGGGCTGACTGCTGAGCACACAGATATTTTGATAGATTTAATAAGGTGTTAAAACCAACTCATTGGCTGAAAGCAGCAAATTTTATAGTCTCCTAAAGCATTTCAGATCTTGATAAGGACAGAAATCACTCTTATAATGGGAACGACCACCCTTTTGTACCAGGTCACTCACACGTGTTACAACACTCAGGAAGCCAGGAAGGAAACACAAAGCATTTACTATACACCAAAAAGAGAATTATGTACTTTATATAGGTTCTGTCATTTATTTTTAATTTTTTTAAATGTTTACTTTTTTAATATTTTTATTTCTAGGAGAGAGAGAGAGAGACAGCGTGAGCAGGGGAGGGTCAGAGAGAGAGGGAGTCACAGACTGAAACAGGCTCCAGGCTCTGAGCTGGCAGTCAGCACAGAGCCCGACGCGGGGCTCAAACCCACGAACCGCGAGATCATGACCTAAGCGAAAGTCGGACGCTTAACCGACTAAGCCACCAGGCGCCCCAAATGTGTATTTATTTTTGAGAGAGAGAGAGAGAGACAGAGCAGGAGCAGGGGAGGGTCAGAGTGAGAGGGAGACACAGAATACGATCAGGCTCCAGGCTCTGAGCTGTCAGCACAGAGCCCGACGCGGGGCTCGAACCCATGAATGGTGTGATCATGACCTGAGCCGAAGTCGGCTGCTCAACAAACTGATACCCCCAGGTGCCCCTAGGTTCCCTCGTCTAAATCACATAATCCTAGTGCAGGCATCATCGTTCTTCTTCTACAGATAAGGGAACACACTTTAAGAAGCTTAAAAAAAAAAAAAAAGGGCTGAGGTCATTAACTGTGGGAAAGACCGAACTTGAGCCTGCTCTGTACATCCCTAAAGCACACACTATTTCTGTACTTCTGTACTGCAATTTATCTGTTTCAAAGTCTCTCCTGAGAAGGCAAAACCCCAGAGGCAGGAGCCGTCTTCATCATGTTAACCAGCTGCCCTGCTCGGCCCCACCACCTGGGCAAACTCACGAATGAGACAGCAATGGACCAGCGCTTAGCTCTGTAGCTCAACTCTGCAGGTGACTAATAGGTTGATTTTGGAAAACAGCAAGAGACAAAACTTTCAGACCATTTCTGCAAGAAGGGATGCATGAAATTAACCTCCCTCCAAAATGACTAAGAAGTTGAAAAAAATAAAGACAGTTGCAGGCGGACTCCATTGGGACCAAAACCAACTTAGATTTTTTACACTGATTTAATTTGATGCAAGTACAGACTATGTTTCATTTCCCAGCACACCTCTCCGTACTGCTCTTGGGAATTCTAAACCTCGGACTACATAACCCTTTGGGGTTTTGTCTTGTTCTTGTTTCCTCGAAAACCAATTCAGGTATCTGAAAACCTAGAAAACCATGACCTACGAAAGAAAAAAACCAAGCTAAAATTAGTTATATTTCAGCCACCCAACACCAAGCTTACTTTTCCCATCGTTCTACTCAGTGCCTACAGGTGGCTGTTCTCACACCAATTACGCTAATACCTTATTCCGTTACTCACCCATACGGAAGGCGGGGTAGCCAATTTCTTACAAAAACAGGTTTAAAACAAAGGCAATGACAGAGATCGAATAAGAAAACACTCACATCATTAGGCTCACTGTGAACTGCGTCCTAAATAAGAAAGGAATGGTAGAAACGATGAGGACATTACAAAGGCAAAAATAAAAGTAACCACCTGGGGCGGATAAAATCCACAAATGCAAGGACAACATCCAGCCTGCCTGCCTTTCACCTTTAACCGTAATGCCAGACCCCAGGCTGCGCGTGGGGAGACAGAAATAAACAGGAACCCAAGGATGCGGTCAGTGGCTCCCCGGGGGGGAAGAAATCAACGGGATCAACGCCATCGCATTACAACAAATTAAGACTGTTCTCAACAGTTTCGTGTTTTATCACAAGAGCCCAAAGCCGGGGCGCCTGGGAGCCTCAGTCGGTTAAGCGTCCGACTTTCGCTTAGGTCATGATCTCGCGGTTCGTGGGTTCGAGCCCCGCGTCGGGCTCTGTGCTGACTGCCAGCTCAGAGCCTGGAGCCTGTTTCAGTCTGTGACTCCCTCTCTCTCTGACCCTCCCCTGCTCACGCTGTCTCTCTCTCTCTCTCTCCTAGAAATAAATAAAACATTAAAAAACAACAACAAGAGCCCAAAGCCTCGGGAAAAGCTCCCAAAGCTCCCAACGGCGCCTGGAGCGTCGGTGGAACTAGTAACCCCACGACGACGAGACGCCGCCTGCGAGCCGGCAGTGCGAGGGCTGGGCCTCAGCGCACGTGAACTTGAGCGGCGTCGGTCCGCGCGCGCGGCGAGGGCGNCGAGCGGCCCCTTCCCTCGCCGCGAGGCCCCGCCCCTGCACCGCGACCCCCGCCCGGAGCACGCGCGGCGTTTCCAAGGCAGCGGGCCACGCCGCCCCACGTGACGCCAGCGCTTCCGGGTCGGGGCTCCAGACCTCGGGCGGCGAGCACGCCGCAGTCCCGAGAGCAAGAGCGTCCCTCCGCCGCCTGCGTGGCTAACGCCGCGCTCTTGCGCCCCCGTGTGCCTGGAGTAGAGAACGGCCAGGCTTCCTCTTCCGTCCCGCGTGATTAGAGCGAGGCGGGCGAAGTCGCTGCAGGGTTAAGGCCCCCCGGGAGGAGCCCTGGACGCCGCCCCCAGGGTGGCAGGACCCGTGATGCTCCTGGACTCCATGCGTCTCCACTCTAAACGCTGGTAGAAATCAAATAGACGGTGCGCCTGCACCGCATGGCTGGGTGGAACGTAGTGGATTTACCGTCGGTGAATCTGCACCTAAGTGTTGACTCTCAACTTGTTACAATGACCCACAATCTGCAGAGGGAGGGTTTAGCTCAGCTTCACTCAGCCGTAGGGGAGTGAGAAGGTTCCAGCGCAGGGGTGGCTGGGAAATGGCGATCTGGGGCTCAGGACGGGGACTGTGGAAAGGGCGGGGGCCCTGGCCGCCTTCGCCCCCTGCGTGGACGGAGGTCACGCGACGGGTGCGGCCGGGCCGGGTTCTTGTCCGGGGTGGGAAGCCTGCCCTCGTGTCGACACCCGCGGCGGCAGAGGGGGAATCGGGCGGGGCGCCTGGCTCCCCTGCCTTCCAGAAGTGCGCGCGGGTTGGGGACAGTGAAGTGTCTTTCTTTCCAGAGGCTTCTGAAGTTGGAGAGAGAAACCTGTCCCGAGTGGGAGAAGGGGCCGAGCGGAAGGGAGGCGGCCAAGGCAGCTCACCGTTTGCCCTGCCGCCTCCCTGCGGGCAGCCGACCCCCCACTGCCTGGTGCTCGTCGGAGCACCCTCTCCGCCTCGGTTTATGCAGGCGCTGGATACTACCGGCTGGTTCCGGGACATCCAAACTGCCTTACTTGAAGTCATGCCAGAGCTTTATCTCCCCTGAATGTTTGGGCTTGGAATAAAACTCTGTTCGTTTGAACCTTGCCTGTTGGGTTTGATCAGTCCTGAGAACCTTCTGGAAAGTTCCAGCAAGCCAGAAGATGAGGCCAGGAGCTGCACATGCTTCCTAGAACTAGCTGTTAATCCCCCTCCTTCCCTCCCTCACCCCGGGGGGTGGGGGGGCTGGGATGATGGGAAAATTAGTTTCAAATGGAGTTTGTTTTCAGTTTAGCTTGGCAGGGAGAAAGGGCCAGTTAATCATGGTAAATAACAATTAAAATTTAGTTATGACGAGCACTGACACGTGCCTGTGCAACTCCCTACAATGTAACTGTACGCTGCGTTTCATTATGTACCGTACGTTGTGATTTCATNGGACACACAGAATCCGAAGCAGGCTCTAGGCTCTTAGCTGTCAGCACAGAGTCAGACCCGGGGCTCGAACCCATGAACCGTGAGATCGTGACCTGAGCCCAAGTTGGACACTCAACCGTCTGAGCCACCGAGGCGCCCCAGAGAAATCCTGTTTTTCCCAGGGAATGAAGACATCGTCCCAAGTGCGTCGACTTGCTTGGAGTATGGATAGAATGGCCATACGTCCCAATTTCTCGTGGCACACCCTGTCAGATAAACTGGTCCCAGGCTGTGATTCGGGACAGAGTGTACCTTGAACATGCACTGAGCTCGCAGCTTTTGCTTCTTTATTAGTTGCTCTCAAACTCAGGAAAGTATATTGAGGGGCGCCTGGGTGGCTCAGCCGGTTAAGCATCTGACTTCGGCTCAGGTCGTGATCTCAGGGTTTGTGAGTTGGAGCCCTGCCTCAGGCTCTGTGCTGACAGCATACACTGCGCTTCAGATACTGTCTCTCCCTCTCTCTGCCCCTCCCCTGCTCACCCTTTCTCTCTCTCTCAAATAAACTTATATGTATGTATATAGAGTCTACCTAGGGATACGTACTCCTTCCAGAATTTTAGAGGCTTGGGCCCGTGTAAAATCATGTAACCCAAGCACGACTGCACAGTGGGGGGTGGGAGCACAGAAGGGCTGAATCGTGCGCACACGGCAGGTCCCTTGGTCAGGGCTGAACAGCCACCTGTGCATCTCTGCTCAGTCCTGGGCTGGTCCCGCTGTCATCACGCTGCCCTCTCCTTGGGTCATTGACGACTCAATATTCTTTCAGACAAAAGCCGTGGTAACGATGACAATAACACCAAAAAACCTGCCCCGGACTGGTGTAAACAAACGGAGAACCTGGTGTCACACAACGGAACTGTCCAGGGGTATCTCCGCCTTCAGGGGTCTGAACAATGTCTCCAGAACTGGGTCGTCTCCAGCCCTGTTTGGCTTGGTTCTCAGGCTCTACAGATGAGCTAAATGGCTGCCAAGTAAGGCTCTGACGTCACCTGAGGATCCTGCTCTTTTTTTTCCCCGACTGGCCTTCCAAAGTTGCATGTTGCACGTCATTGGATCCAGTGGGTTCAGGCGCCATTTTGGAAAGAGTCACCGTGGCCAGAAGGTGCTATTCTTGTTAGCCAGGCCTGAGTCCCATGTCCACCCAGAGTGTAGAGTCTACACCCTTGGAAAGATGTGTGTGAGGACGCACATGAGGACCAGACGAGAGGGAAGTGGATGGTGCCCATCTGAACAAGAAATCGCTGCTATGGCCTAAGACGCAAGTTTCCCTTTACCCCATTTCCTTAGTAAACTCACCCCCACCCTCCGCTTTCCACTGTAACTGTTTGGTGTCTCTTCCCAGGAACCTTTTCCTTTTGAGGAGCTCCTTTCAAATTTTTATAAGGTTACGGGACGCCTGGGTGCCTTGGTTAGTTAAGCATCTGGCTTCAGTTCAGGTCACGATCTCATGGTTCTAAATGCTAAAAACAAATTTTTTTAAATAAAATATTTATAAGGTAAGCAGTGAAAAAAATCACATGGAATTCACCCTGCTGTGTTTTAAACTTGTTTGGGACACCTGGGTGGCTCAGTCGGTTGAGTGTCGGGCTTCGGCTTAGGTCATGATCTCACGGTTCGTGGGTTCGAACCCCGCATCGGGCTCTGTGCTGACAGCTCAGAGCCTGAAGCCTGCTTCGGATTCTGTGTCTCCCTCTCTCTCTGACCCTCCCTTGTTCATGCTGTCTCTCTCTCTCTCTCTGTCTCTCAAAAAGAAATTAAACTTTTTTAAAAATTTTTAAAAAATAACTGCTTTAAAAATAAATAAAATAAACTTGTTAGAGATCTGCGATCCTTTTTTTCCTCCCCTTTGGAACGGGACTGTCCATCCTGTGTCTTTCCCACCACTGTATTCTGGAAGCAAAGGATGCGTCTGGGCTCCCAGGTTCCCAGAGGGAGAGGGATTTTGCCCCAGGATAATCCACGCCTTAGATCTTGCTTCTAAATTATAACTGACTTAAAGGGTTCAGATGATGAAATTGGGGACTTTGAGCTGGCAATTCTTAGATGAGACTTAGAGTTAGCATTGATGCTGACATTGTTAAGACTTTGGGGGATTTTGGGAGAGGGTGAGTGTACTTGGCATCGGGGAAGGTCATGGCTTTGGGAGGATCAGAACAGCCTATTATACAGTGAATCGCGTCTCCCAAACAGAAACGTTCAAGTTCTGTCCCTAGTATCTGTGAACGTGACCTTATTTGGAAACAGGGTCTGTATGGCTGTAATCAGGTTAAGATAAGGGCATATTAGATTAGGGTGGCCCCTAATCCAAAGGACTGGTGTCCTTATCAGAAAAGGGAGGTTTGCACACAGGCAGACATAGAGGAAAGATGGCCAGGTGAGTTCGGGGGTAGAGCCTGGAGGCTTCCTCAAGCCGGGAAATGCCCGGTCCACCAGAAGCTGGAAGGAGCCAAGTAGAACCTTCCTCAGGGGCTTCAGAGGGATGCTGGCCTGGCTGACACCTTGATTTTAGACTCCTAGCCTCCAGCATCCTGAGACAGGTACTTTCTGTGGTTTTCAACACCCTCGTTCGTGGTGCCTTGTTACAATAATCGCAGGAAAGATTCAAGTTGAGGAAATGGTTTCCTCAACAACTATTTCTTGACCTGAATGGCGATTAAACCTAAGTTAAATGAGCAATGTTTTCCGCAGCTTTCTGGAATGTCCCGTCAGCAGCTTCCAACTTGTGTTCGTTACGAAATGGAATGAACATTTGAACACTTGCCTTTCTCCCGGCTGTTCCCCAGCAATTCAGATGCAGGGTAAGACCTTATGTGGCTCCTTCAAGAACCAAAATGACATCAGGACCCTATTCCCATAAGACACTCAACATGCGAAGGACTCTTCGGATAGGGGGAACGATGAAAAACCATAAATAAATTATAATAAATGCTGCAGGTATTTTTTTTTTAAGATTTTATCTTTAAGTAATCTCTACGCCCAACATGGGGCTTGAACTCACAACCGCGAGGTCGAGAGCTGCGAGGCGTCCCCGGCTGAGCCAGCCAGGCGCCCTAGGGCGAGCGTTTGGTTGCCCCCCTGCCCCCCACGGTTATTACAATGACGAGAGTAATTCGTAGAGTCGAGTCACCAGGAGGTCTTAACCGAGCCTCCCTGACGGTGGTGAGGCGGAGTCGCAAACGCCTCCGTCACTGGCTGAACAGAAGGAAGCCTGTGAAGGTTGTGTCGTCGTCCTCATCTGCAAACAAGCCGTTGAACCTGTCCCCACCTGCCACCTGCAGCCACACCTCGTCCCCCAGCTTCAGCGGCAGCACGATGCCGCCAGACGCCTGGTCCTCCGAGCTCGTGTAGCCGTCCTTGGTGTGCAGCATTTTCACCCCGTTTCTGACCAGAGACACCTGGACGTTCCGGGAGAACACGGTGATGTGGTAGGTGAAGTAGTAGACCCCGGCCACGTGGCATGTGAACTTCCCCGTGGCCACGTTGTAATGACTGAATTCGTTGTACAGGATCTTGTCAAACTTGACGGGTGCGTCCGGAGCAGGAAACTTGCTCAGGACCGTGAGCCCCACCGTGAAAGCGCTTTTGGGCAAGACCGGAGTCTCGCCGATTTTCCCTTTTTCGCCTCGGTCCCCTTTCCAGCCTCTCAGTCCCCGGACCCCTGGCTCCCCCTGGGGCCCGAGGGGGCCAGCATCTCCCTTGGGGCCAGGCCTTCCAATGGGGCCCGCAGGGCCAGGCAAACCCGGGGGGCCTGAAGGCCCGCTGTCGCCCCGTAGCCCGTCTGGACCTGTGGGCCCCACGTCACCTTTCTCCCCCTTTTGTCCTCGAGGGCCAGTCTCCCCCCTGAGACCTTTCTCTCCCATGGGACCCACAAAGCCCTTCGGCCCGTGTTTTCCCGGGGGTCCCTGTGAGCCTTGATCCCCTTTGATGCCTTTGGCTTCAACTCTTCCATCTGCTCCTAGGCGGAAAAAGAGAGAACACAGGAAGCGATGGGTGAGACATCCCCTTGCGCCACCAGCTTTGGCTTCTCCGATACTGAGCACATGAGTGGGATACAGGAGTGCAAGTTCGGCACATGCTCAGGTCGGAACGTTAATTTACTTCCTAAATTGCGTGCGCGGCGTACACACCCGCTCACACTCACAATCACACGCGCGCTTGGGTGCCAAACGCCTTCTTACTCCCGTCCGCTGTGTTAGTGTCGGGGTTCACGTTAGAAATCCCAGCCCCGGACTGTCGCGGTCGACTCGGACCGCCAAACCCCGCCAGTCCTCGAGCCCACGGCATTGGAATAGAGAAACCAACAAAGGCAGATGGACTCAAGCTACTTTCAGCGAACCACCCCTCAGCTCTAGCTCTGTGACTTCCTCTCAAACACCCCTCCCCGGAGTGAACACCGTACAATGTCTTCCTGAAGCGTGGCAGCCACGGGTCTCGGCTGTCCGGTCCGGCCTGCCCAGGCACCGCTGCGTCCCTCTGTTCATCACTGGGCCCTGTCGCCTCCAGCCCCACCCGGGGGAGTGGTGATGAGCACAGGTCCATCCCTCCCTCCTGCACGCACGCGCAAGGGGACACGCTGCTTGGCCACCTCCACCTGTCTCCTCATCTGTAAGACTGGGATCATCATACTACCTCATGTACAGGCTGTGTAGGGAGTCAATATGTGAACAACCGGGCGCCTGGGTGGCTCAGTCGGTTGGACACTCGTTTTGGGCTCAGGTCATGATCGCACGGTTCAGGAGTTGGAGCCCCACATTGGGCTCTGTGCTGACAGTGCGGGGCCTGCGTAGGATTCTCTCTCTCTCCCTCTCTTTGCCCCTCCTGCACACATGCGCTCTCTCGCTCTCGCTCCCTCTCAAAATAAATAAATAAGCTAACAAAAAATATGTGAAAAGCACGTAGCATGACCTAGCACAAAGTGTCTGCCATGAGGCCATTCTCCCTGCCCATCAGTCACAAGTGCCAGCGCCCTCCTCACCCCGCCGGGCCCAACTCCAGTGCCACTTCTCCAGGAAGTGTCGCCGAAGCAGAGTCAGCGTCCCTCCTCAGGGCTCACCCGCTACAACAGGCCCGTGAGCAAAGCCCGCCTCCCACCTCCCACCTGCCTGTATCTGGCCCACAGGCTGAGCATGGGTTGCACTTTTAAGTGTCACCAGTAATATTCTGCGATACGTGAACATTATATGGAATCCGGCTTCGGGTTTTCACGGCACGTCACGGGAACACAGCCCACGTACTTCCACGGCTGCTTCGCCCTGCGGTTGTGGCCGCGTGGCCTGGGAACCTGAGATTGTTTACTATCTGGCCCTTGACAGAAGAAGAATCATGAGCTTCTAGAACGCAAGAGCTGTGTTGCCCTTATTGCTGGATCATCGTCAGAGGCTACAAAGGCTACTTGCCCTTGAGCGCCAAATGCTTAAGCCACCACCGATGGCTCAGAAGTAGAGCGCCGTGAAATGGAACACAATTTCTGACCTCGCTCGCCTTTCTCTCCGTTCACTCCATCCTTCCCTGGACCACCAGGATGTCCTGGTTCTCCTACGTGGGAGAGAAGAGAATGGACAGGACTTAAAATTCTGATTCCGCATTTCCCGACCACCGGTCTCAACCGGGGGCGTAGACTGAAGAGTCCTGGGAGTGTGCCCCGCCCCCCACGCACACACTGTCTTTTGCAGAAGTGCGGGTGGAGAGAGGCAGATGTGAGTTGTGTAATAGAAGTGAATTATGCACTGAATTGAGTGGACATCCCAAGCCCCCAGCTCCAGGAAATGGGACAGGATGGTCACATGGTCACATGTGCCCAGATGATCACAATTACGTTTTTCTCTTGTGAGGGGCGCTTGGGGAGGGACTGACCGTTGGAGGCACTGGGTGGCTTTCTCACTTCTGCCCTTTTCCTATCACGCTCGTGTAGAGTGGAGTGGAAGGTTCACTAGCCTCCTATGGAAGCACAGATGACTCTGGTTACCTGGCACTATCTGGGATGGAAGGGAGGGTTCTGGAAGGGCCTCTCCGGCACCTTAGAGTGGTAGTAAATGTCACTGATTAAGCCAGCCTGGCCAACCCCAATGAGAACATCAGGTAAGTGAAGTTTAGCTGCCCACACACAAGTTTGGAGCCCAGAACAGGCTCTCCTGAGCCCCAGCTTCCCAAGTTAAAAGTCAACATCTCTGGAATCAAAGGGAGTCCTTGCTGTAAGGAAGGAGAGTAGAAGCAAAAGATGAGGGAATCACGAAGACACAAGTGTATCCTGTGTACGTATGCACACACACGCATACACCCATGTACACCCACCTGCATGCACATACATGCATACACACTGTGGTCCCAGTGGGAGGGGAAAGCGAGAAGAATGGATTTCAATAAGATTGAGGTTTTGCCATCTACTTGGACTGGGCTTCTTACTACCCAGAAATGAGACTGGTCTAATGCCAAAGAGTGACATGGATTCTACTAGAGATGTTACCCATTGGAGCCCCCACGGAGCCGATTTGCAGGGCGGTGGTAAGAGAGATGGCTGGTGACTCTCTGCTTCTGCCAGCCCACCCAACAAATCCCCTGGATTCCCAAATGCCATGAGCAGAGAAACACCTGAAAACACCTGGGCTTTCATTTCAGCTGTGCAGCCGACTCCCATAGTAAGTAATTCGTTCTAATATTCATTTCTCCAAAACTTAACAAAGACTTTTTAGAGCCCATATTCTGGGGGTCCTGGGGGGCTCAGTCCGTTAAGCGACCAACTCTTGATTTCAGCTCGGGTCACAATCTCACAGTTCGTGAAATCGAGCCTTGCCCCATAAGCATGGAGCCTGCTTGGGATTCTCTCCCCTCTCTGCCCCTCCCCCCCACCCTCTAAAATAAAATAAACTTTAAAAAAATCCATATTCCAACAGCATCTGCTGGCAAAGCATTCATTTTAGCCTATCCTGAAGTTGCTTTCTGTGTATCATTTCAACCATTTTTAATATAGTCAGAGGAATATCTAATCTTCTGACAGGATTCTGAAATAGCAAAAGGGTTCTACATATTCGTCCTTAAATTTGATGAAGTTCGCACTATAATGCATTGCTGCGGAAGGTGATGGTGGTTTGCGTTCAGATTCCACAGAGTCCTGAAGTGTCTCCTTCAACTGGGGTGTTTCTATGATAACTGATATCTCATGGTACAGTTTACAGTTGGGATGAGATTCATTCTAATGAATGTCAATGTATTTCCATAGGTCCCATGTCTTAAAAATTTCTAGGTGTTTGTCAGACATCTTGTCAGACCTGACTAGTTCATCCTCATTTTCTCCTGCTCACGCGCAATTGAAAAGTTAACACTGAGAAGAGAAATGAAAACTCCGCTATTTTTGTGTGATTCTTCAACGTTTGCATTATCAAGTCGACCTTCGATCTTTGAGTTTCTGCGGAAGTGTCTGCGGGCACCCTTCTGTTTGTGTGAGTTCGATAGTACAATTTGAAAATCCTGTGGGCTGGGCACACGTAACCTCAATTGGCCACAGTACCCTGACGGACAATGAACGTGTGAGGGCCCCTACTCCTCCCATGGGACATGCTTTAGGCCTCAAATGACATGTCCGTCTGCAGAGGGACCAAATAAAGCCACCCAAGTCAATTTATATATTAAATATTTTCAAAGCTCAATTTTTTTCTTCCTCTAAAATTATCTTTTATTTTTTTCAATTTTGCCTAATGTCTTATTTTACATTTGAGAAAGAGAGAGATAGAGACAAAGCGCGAGCGGGGGAGGGGCAGAGAGACGGAGACAGAATCCGAAGCAGGCTCCAGGCTCTGAGCTGTCAGCACAGAGCCCGACGCGGGGCTCGAACCCATGAACTGTGAGATCGTGACCTGAGCTGAAGTCAGATGCTTAACTGACTGAGCCCCCCCAGGCGCCCTCTAAACTTATCTTTTAAAATGTTTTGATGTCTTCCCCCTGGACCCAGATAGATCATTCTGCTTACGGTGCAGGTATGTGACCCTGTGGTCAGACCCAGGCTCAAGAACCCGGTTCAAGAACCAAGTCTATCAGTCAGTGTTATGGAAACCACTCACATACCCTGCGTTTTGCAAATCTCCTTCCCAGAGGCTGTATCCTGTCCCCAGATCCCCAGACCCCGGGGCGGGACCCAACACCTGAGTACAGCTGTGCGGCTTCACTTACCACCTACTTGCGTGTTCCCTGTCCCTCCAGGTCACCTGCCCTGCTGTGTGGCGAGGCACTAACTCTCCCTGCATGGCAGCAAGGCGCTCTCGGCTAAATATTCAGCGATCAGATTTCCCTGTGTGCTCCACGCGCCGAAGCCCCACCACACCTGCACCTGAGGCAGGAAGATCTATGACATCCTCACCAGATCTACAACATCAGACGGCCTGCAGTATCAGACATGATGGCCAAAGAGCAGGTGTCCCCCAGGTGGGAACGCCCATGCAGGGGGAAGCCGTGTTGGTCTCATCCTGCACCGCACCTGGAATCCAGCCTGGAGCAGGCGCTCAGTCACCACTTTCCGAGCAATGGGTACACAAATGAAGGAGGGGGGCGGGCGGGTGGTGATGGCACTGGTGATGAACGAGTGGGGGAGGTAAGAGGAACGGAGGGTAAACGGAAGGGTAGCCGAAGGCTACCACGTGCTGAGTACCTGCGTCTCCCTTGTCGCCCTTTGCTCCGTCGCGTCCGTCTCTCCCAGGCAAGCCATTGTGACCCGGATTCCCAGGGACGCCGGGGTGCCCTTGCCTGCACGTGTCCTGTGGGTTCACGCTTCCCAGGCAGATGCCGCTCGCAAGCAGAAGCAGCCAGATCCTCATGTTTCAGATGACGGAGCTGAACTGAAAGAGGGGAACACAGACCAAAGATGAAAAGCCTTGGTTCCTGGGGCCACAGACGCAGCCTCTGTTCCTCAGCGTGGGACGTGGACCCGCTCCCGATCAACCTTGGTACGAACGGCCAACACGGGTAAGGGGAGAAGCCACTAGGAGACAAAGCTTCCCACAACCAGAAGGCCACTGTTCTTGAAGAGAACACGTTGACTAGGACCACTCTTCACGGCGAACGGTCAAGGAGAAGGCCGAGTTCCAGGTCGGGTACTTCCATTTACCACTCCGCTCCACTTTGGCCAAACCACGTTTTGGAGCCAGAGAAGAGAATAATACTTACTTCTCGGGGCTGCTGTAAAAAACAAACTTGATTACAAAGTGCATGAAAAGTGCATTTTCAATAGTAAAGCAGAGCCAACATTAGCATTGGACTCAGCAACCCCACTTCTGGGTAGACACGCAAAAGAATTCAAAGTGGAGATACTCAACAGATGCTTGTACACCCACATTCACGGCAGCTTCATTCAAAGCTGCCCCAGGGTGGAGACGACCCACACGCCCACTGACACGCGAATGGACGGCAGAATGTGTTACACATACAACAGGATGCCACTCGGTCTTAAAAAGGAAGGACGTTCCGGCATAGGTACCACAACACAGCTGAACCTTAATGACATTACGCTAAGTGAAATAAACCAGACAGGACAAATACTATGTGATTCCACTCATATGAGGTCCCTAGGGTAGTCAAATTCACAGAGACACAAAGCGGAATGGTGGGTGCCAGCAGCTTGGGGAAGGGGAATGGAGGGCTTATGGGGACACAGTTTCAGTTTGGGAAGATGAAAGAGTACTGGAAGCGGATGGTGGGGACCGTTGAAAAATGTGGATGTACTTAATGCCACTGAACTTGATGCTTGAAAGTGGCTACAATGGTACCTTCTATATAATGTTTGTTTTACCACGATAAAAATAATAAAACAGAATGAAAAAGAGTAAAGCATTCCAAGCTGTCCTACGATGAATAGAAGTATCCTTTGATTTAAATTTTAAAAATTTTTTTGTTTTATTTTTTATATTTGAGAGAGAGAGAGACAGCGCGTGAGCAGGGGAGGGGCAGAGACACAGAGACAGAATCTGAAGCAGGCTCCAGGCTCTGAGCTATCAGCACAGAGCCCAATGTGGGGCTCAAACCCACAAGCAGTGAGATCATGACCTGAGCCGAAGTTGGATGCTCAACCAATTCAGGCACCCCTAGAAACCACCGTGGAGAGCACACGCACACACCGCAAGAGACAAGCAGTTTGCGAAGTACACTTTCAGGCCCCATGACAAGTTTTGGATTTGCTTTCCAGCCCCATCAGGAGTGAGGCCAACGCTGGGTGGTAAGCTTTGCAATGAGATCGAAAGGAGCAGAGAGGCTAGTTAGGCCAAGTGTTGTGGACAAAGAGAACACACAGGCAAGACCCTAAGGTAACGTGCACCCCGAATTCATGGGACCCTCTCGACTACAGCAAATCTCCCCAGGAAGGGGCCCCACATCGATGCCACTCTTTCACGGCACCATGATAGGGGGCTGCCCTTATTTCTGTCATTGTATGACTAAAACTCTGACAGTATTTTTCTCCTTCCCGTATTCCTGGTACTCAGCATTAAGCCCACAACAGTGTGTTGGATAAATACGTGTTGAATGAAATGAATGTGTTGTGACAAATAGCTTAGGACATAAAACAAGAAATAACATGAGACTCGTGCCACACAGAGGACGGGTTGTGATGGCAGAGAATAGGGGAAGCCCAAGCTTGCTTGCTTGCTTCCTTCCTTCCTTCTCCTTCCTTTCTCTAGCTTCTTTTAACAAGCAGACCAAAATACACCTAGGTTCTAGCTTCCTTTATTATTTTTTTCAGTTTTTAAATTTTTACGTTATTACTATTTGTTCTTTCCCCACCCCCCCAAATT
The DNA here is from genome assembly GCF_008692635.1 of Crocuta crocuta. Classification (NCBI taxonomy): domain Eukaryota; kingdom Metazoa; phylum Chordata; class Mammalia; order Carnivora; family Hyaenidae; genus Crocuta; species Crocuta crocuta. The sequence continues at coordinate 5,865,832 of NW_027532842.1, read as the reverse complement.
GACAAGATGAGACATTCACCCCAAAAGAAAGAACAGGAAGAAACGACAGCCAGGGACTTAATCAATACGGATATAAGTAAGATGTCTAAACTAGAATTTAAAACAATGATAAGGATACTAGCTAGGCTTGAGAAAAGCATAGAGGACACTAGAGAATCCCTTATTGCAGAAATAAAAGGATTAAAAACTAGTCAGGCTGAAATTAAAAATGCTACAACTGAGATGCAAACCTGATTGGATGCCATGGCAATGAGGATGGCCAAATCAGAGGAACAAATCAGTGATAGAGAAGAGAAAATTATGGAAAATCATGTAGCTGGAAAAAAGGGGGAAATAAAGGTATTAGATCAAGAATGTAGACTTAGGGAACTCAGTAACTCCTTACAGCATAATAACACTTGGTTCATAAGAGTCCTAGAAGAAGAAGACAAAGACAAAGGAAGAGAGGTTTATTTGATCAAATTATAGCTGAAAACCTTCCTGATCTGGGGAAGAAAATAGATATTGAAATCCAAGAAGCACAGAGAAATCCCATTTTAAAAAGTTTATTTATTTTGAGAGAAAGTGCACAGGACCAGGGGAGGCGTAGAGAGAGAGAGAGAGGAGAGAGACACAGGGCTTGATCTCACAAACCACAAGATCATGACATGAGCCAAAATCAAGAGTTGGGCACTCAACCAACTGAGCCACCCAGGCGCCCCCCCAAGAACTCCCATTACATTCATCAAAACCCAGCCATCATCAAGGTATTTAATAGTCAAATTCAGAAAACACATAGACAAAAAAATAGTCAAATTCCCTTCCTGAAAGCAGCAAGGGAAAAGGGAAGACAGATCAGACTGGCAGCAGATCTGTCCACAAAAACGTGGCAGGCCAGAGGAGTGGCAGGAGATATTCAATGTACTGAATGAACAACATATGCAGCCTAGAACCCTTTATCCAGCAAGGTTGTCATTCAGAATAGAAGGAGAGATAAAGAGCTTCCCATACAAACAAAAACTAAAGGAGTTCATGACCCCCAACTAGCCCTGCAGTAAATATTCAAGGGGACACTTTGAGTGGGGAAAAGAAGACCAAAAGCAACAAAGGCTAGAAAGGAACAGAAAACATCAGCAGACACACCAACGTTACAGGTAACATGACAGCACTAAATTCATATCTGTCAATAAATACTCTGAATGTAAATGGACTAAATGCTCCAATCAAAAGACACAGGGTATCAGAATGGAAAAAAAAAGTAAGACCCATCTATATGCTGCCGATAAGAGACTCATTTTAGACCTAAGGGGACATCTGCACATTCAAAGTGAGGGGATGGAAAAAAACCAAAGCGAGAGGATGGAGAATCATCTATCATGCTAATGGACACCAAAAGAAAGCCATATTTATATCAGACAAAGTAGATTTTAATTTTTTTAATGTCAAGGAAGAGGTCAAACTTTCACTACTTGCAGACGACATGATCCTCTATGTAGGAAACCCAAAAGACTCTGCCAAAAAATTGCTAGAACGAAGACATGAGCTCAGCAAGTCACAGGATATAAAATCAACGTAGAGAAATCTGTTGCATTTCTATGCATCAATAAAGAAGCAGCAGAAAATGAAATCAAGGAATCGATTGTGTTTATGATTGCACCAACAACCATAAGATAGCTAGGAATGAACCTAACCAAAGAGGTAAAAGATCTGTACTCTGCACACTATAGAACACTTATGGAAGATACTGAAGAGGACACAAAGAAATGGAAAAATATTCCAGGCACATGCATTGGAAAAGCAAACATTGTTAAAATGTCTATACTACCCAAAGCAATCAACACATTGAATGCAATTCCTATCAAAATACCACCAGGAGTTTTCACAGAGCTAGAACAAACAATCCTAAAGTTTGTATGGAAGCACAAAAGACCCCGAATTGCCAAAGCAATCCTGAAAAAGCAAAGCTAGGGGCATCACTCCAGACTTCTGGCGATATTACAAAGCTGTAGTGAGCAGGACAGTACGACACAATCATGAAAACAGACACATAGATCAATGGGGCAGAATAAAAAGCCCAGAAAGGGACACACAACTCTATGGTTAGCTCATCTTTGACAAAGCAGGAAGGAATATCCATTGGAAAAAAGATAGTCTTTTCAACAAATGGTGTTGGGAAAACTGGACAGTGACACAGAGAAGAATGAACCTGGACCACTTTCTCACACCATACACAAACATAAATTCACAATGTATGCAAGACCTAAATGTGAGACAGGAAACCAACCAACAAACTCTTTGACCTCGGTCGCAGCAACTTCTTACGAGACACATCTCCAGAGGCAAGGGAAACAAAAGCAAACATGAACTATTGGGACTTTATCAAGACAAAAGCTTCTGCACAGGGAAGGAAACAACGAACAACACTGAAAAACAGTGTACGAAATGGGAGAAGATATTTGCAAATGACACATCTGATAAACAGTTAGTATCCAAAATCTATAAAGAAATTATCAAACTCAACACCCAAAAAACAACTAATCTAGTGAAGAAATGTGCAGAAGACATGAATCGACATTTTTCCAAAGAAGATATTCGGATGGTAAGAGACACATGAAAAGATGCTCAACATCACTCACCGTCACATAAATATACGTCAAAATCCTGATGAGAGATCACCTCACACCTGTCAGAATGGCTGAAGTTAACAGCACAGGAAACAACACATGTTGGCAAGGATGTGGAGAAAGGGTGTAACCCTTTTACACCATTGGTGGGAATGCAAACTGATGCAGCCGCTCTGGAAAACAGTATGGATGTTCCTCAAAAGGTTACAAACAGAACTACTCTATGATCCAATAACTGCACTACTAGGCATTTACTCAAAGGATACAAAAATACAGATTCAAAGGGACACATGCACCCTGATGTTTTCAGCATTACTATCAACAATAGTCAAATTAATGGAAAGAGCCCAAGTGTCCATCGTCTGATGAATGGATAAAGAAGATGTGATACAGGGGCGCCGACGTTGGCTCAGGTCACGATCTCGCGGTTCGTGGGTTCGAGCCCCGCATCGGGCTCTGTGCTGACTGCCAGCTCCGAGCCTGGAGCCTATTTCAGAGTCTGTGACTCCCTCTCTCTCTGACCCTCCCCTGCTCATGCTCTTTCTCCTAGAAATAAAAAAAAAGAAAAGAAATGAAATCTTGCCATCTGCAATGACATGAATAGAGTCAGAGGATATTATGCTAAGCCAAGTAAGTCAGAGAAAGACAAATGCCACATGACTTCACTCATATGTGGGAATAGGAAACAAAACAGATGGACATATAGGAGGGGAAAAAGAGAGAGGGACACAAATCATAGAAACACTTAACAACAGAGAACAAACTGAGGAAGGAGGGAGATGGGCTGGTGGGCGGCGGCTACTGGGGACACTTGTTATGACGAGCACTGGGTGTTGTACATAAGGGATGAATCACCAATATTACGCTATGTGTTAACTCACATAATTTAAATTAAAATTTGGAGGAAAAAAAATAACAACATGAGGCTAGTGAAGCAGGTCAGAACCCAGATCCTCATACAGGGCTGAGGGCGACGTCCATTTGCACAACCTTTCAGATAAAGAGAAAAGACATTTGTATCTTAAACCCAGTGATCTCATGCTGGGAATTCTTCTTAGTAACCCAAAACGTGTTTGCCAAAGATATTAACCACAGCATTACCTGTAAAAGGGAGAAAGCGTGTGCTGCGTAATGTGCTACCATCGGTGGTTCTTAAGTAGATTATGTAACTCCTGAAATAATTATGAAGGTCATGTAGAAATATGTGAAAGATATATGTTGTGTTTAATTTAACATTATTTTTAAATGTTTCTTTTTGAGAGAGAGAGAGACAGAGACAGAGCATGAGCAAGGGAGGGGCAGAGAGAGTGAGGAGGACATCAAATCTGAAGCAGCTCCAGGCCCAGAGCTGTCAGCACAGAGCCCAATGCAAGGCTCGAACTCCCAAACTGTGAGATCATGACCTGAGCCAGAGTCAGATGCTTAACCAACTGAGCCCCCAGGTGCCCTGATGTTGTGTTGAATTTTTAAAAAGCAGACTTAAATGGCATGCACATCATGAATTACATAGGTACCTATGTAATTATACATGCATATCGACAAAAACCAGGTCCAAATATATCCAAATGAATGTGGTTGCTTTAGAAAAGCAGGGCTATGGGAGTTTTTCCTTTTTAAAATAATGCTTTTTTACAGTGTCTATTAAAGTATTTCTAGATAAATATTTTTAAAACCAGCAAGACTTGTCATCCAAAGGATGATATCGCCATCTTATGGAAGCTTCTAAATATCACAGGGTCCGGTTTGATGGCAAAGGAAGTACTTTTAGAAAAGGAAATACAGATGTTTCCCTTTGAAGTCACAAACTTACGCCATTTCAGGAAGTTGAGTTGTTTTCTTAGAGCCAAATTCCATAAACCATGTACACCATCCTCTTCGGTTTAACTCAGAAGCGACTGGTCGTAGTTGAATCTACATGGCGCAAACCAACCTCTGTGAAGGGATCTACGTTGTTCCTTTTTAATTTTTTCAAATGTGTTACAATTATTCCAATAATAAAAGGATCATAAAGTCATAAAGCGGTCACAGTGGGGATAAACTGCATTTTGTCCTCCAGCTAGGGAGGAGGTAACATCTATCTTTCCGTAATTTCTCTTTTAAAAATTATTTTAATGTTTATTTGAGAGAGAGAGAGAGAGAAGCAGGGAGGAGGAGACACAGAATTTGAAGCAGGCTCCAGGCTCGGAGCTGTCAGCACAGAGCCTGATGTGGGGCTTGAACCCACGAGCCATGAGATCATGACCTGAGCCGGAGTTGGATGCTTAACAGACCCGGCCACCCAGGCGCCTCTGTCATTTCTTCCTCTAGTTTTGAGCACTTGCTTAGACCTCATGCCGAGCACACAGACAACCTTCAACAAATGATTTTGAATAAGCAAATATGCTTTGCTCCCAAAGAGCAGTAAAAAAAAGTTATGGCACCATCTCGAATAAGAAAATTCAGAAGGGGGACTCCTGGGTGGCTTAGTCGGTTAAGCGTCCGACTTTCGCTTAGGCCATGATCTCGCGGTTCGTGGGTTCGAGCCCCGTGTCGGGCTCTGTGCTGACTGCCAGCTCAGAGCCTGGAGCCTGTTTCAGAGTCTGTGACTCCCTCTCTCTGTGACCCTCCCCTGCTCACGCTGTCTCTCTCTTCTAGAAATAAAGAAAAATATTTAAAAAAAAAAAAGAAAATTCAGAAGGAAGTGAGGCCTTGCACAAGGAATGCAGCAGACATTAAGATGTTATCTGTCAAAATAAAAACTTACATTTGTGCTTCTTACAAAGCCATAAACTGGATCCTCAGTTTCATTAGTTCAGCCCACAATTGGTGCACTCAACTTTTAATTTCTGTTTCTCCAGAATGCACAGAGCTAGGACCCCTCATCTCCGTCTTGCCCTCCCTGTCCCCCCTCCCTTCTCCTAACTGGATCACTGCCACCCCCACCCCAGCTCCACCCTGCACCTAGGCTAGGGAGCACTTATTAGGCGCCACCCTAGGGTAAAAGCGTTCTGAGGACTGCATCTTTCCACTTGATAATTTTCAGTACGTCACAGGCAATTCTTTGTTGAATGTTAACTTTAGAAACGTACATCCTGGCTCCACATGTGTGGAAAGCATCACTCAGGGACGTGGCTGGGTATTAACTCTAATTCAGGTCGATGTCTTCGGTGCAGATCGCTAGTTTCTCCAACCCCCCTCCCCTCCTCGCTCCTTGTGATAGAGATTTGAGGTGGCTGAGGCTGCCCGCAGCGGACATTTCCCAGCCTCCCTTGCAGCAGCCTGGGAAGCACAAGGAACCTAGATTCCGGCCAGTGGGACGTGGACATAAAGGACCTGTGCAGGGACCTCAGGCCCGAAGGGGGGGGCTGTAGCCGCCTGGGCCCCTCGCCCCTTCCCGCGGCCGGACTGTGTCCCGCGGGGAGGGAGACGTCTCGGACGCCTTGGAAGAGGGCAGCAGTCCAGGGACAGGAAAGCTCTGGTCTCTGAGGCCACACGGACCAGCCCCGCCCTCCAGCCCATCTTTGACACGAGAGAGAAGTGCTCTGCAAACCTGCTGCAGCCACTGTTATTTGGGGGTCTCTTTCCCGACTGCTAAGCTAGGCGTCTGCTGGCAAAGGTGAGAGCCCATCCACGTGAGGGAGGTGTGTGGGCGTGTGGAGTCACCCAGTCGTCAGAGTCGCTGGCACTTGGATATACAGCCCTTTGGGTCCCGATCTGACCACAGTCGCTGCCTGAGACAGATCGTACAGGCATGTGACCGCAGAGGGAGTGGACGCAATCCTCCTGGAACGCAGAGTTCACGGGGTGAAGGATCCTGGGACTCCACTGTGGCCCCACAAACCTGATCACCGCCCCGGGGGTGGGGGTGGGGCGCAAAGGACTTTGGAGTTACCGTCTTTTAGACCCCCCCGTCCCCCCACCGCAGGTACCGACTGAACTTATTTCTGCGTTGTTTCTCCTTTGCTCCACCTGTAGGTCTTCACTGCTGAATTTCTGGAAACCCGGTCGCTCCGTTTAACAACAGACCCGCCCAGAACCCAGCTGAGCACTCGGTACTGGGTCCCCCGCCCCTGAGCTGCTTCGCTGCTTGTCACATGCGAGACATGAAATGACCCCCAAACCCCTCCCGGATTTGACACTTTCAGAATCTCCAGACCAAAAGATTTTTTGCTCATCAAATATGTTTTCTTCCATGTGCCCTGAACATTGTACACGTTACGTATTTCTTCTTTAACATACATCGAGGGGCTTGTCTCCAAGCTGCGCCGTGTAGATTAGTAAGGACACCCACACACATAAACATGGGCACGCTGAAATGTGTGCCAAGTAACCCACGAGCTTCTCTAGAAAGCTCTCTAGGAAGGTCTGCTCTCCTTACGCTTCCTCCTTTAGTTTTCCCAGCCAGTCCTCAGTGTTCTGGAAGGGGAACATCAAAATCTGCTTTAGTCTCCGGCTCACCGTCTTCCTCGAGAATCAAGTGTGGAGCCAGCCTGCTCCTTTCCCGCCCAAGGCGCAGCAGACAGCTGCCTACTTCGCAAATAACGAAGCAGGATCAGCGCCCACGGATTAGGTAAGACGTGTTTTAGGACTCCGATGCCTCAACCTGAACTTAAAGCAATTGTTTCCTACCGCACTTACCTGAAGCCCAGGGCCGCAGGCTGCACCCAGCTGCTGCTTAAAGCAGGAATCGAGGGCTAACTAAATACAATCCCGCCTTCCTGCCATAGAATTCCCTAGTGGGTGTATCTGCAAAACAGCAGGAAGGGGGAGGGAACCGAGTAAGGCACAAGATGTTTTGGAAGAACTTCAAAAATTGCAGCCAGGCTGGAGTCAGGTAGCATCTTCTACGGGTATCAGTTCAGAAAACGTGGCTTCCCTCTATCCCCACCCCCATCCTTTTTAATAAAGGGAGAGCAAGCGAGGCACCCGTCCCAGTCTGGAAGAAGGAATCCCCGCAGCAGGTGTCTTTGCATAAAGTGATATTTGTGTCCTTGCTTGAGCGGCCTCCCCGCTGACCTTGGGCCAATCACGGGCCAGCAGGACCCAACTGCAGACGAACAGATTATTGGGATCCCAGATCACTGGAATGGGCTTCATTTAATGAGAGCTCTCAAACTTCTGTGTTGGTCTTTGATTTTAGGCACCGTGTGTCCATTGGTATTTAATGGACGTTCTCTTCACACGCACACACGCACACACACACACACACAATTTTTTTTGCCATGTAATTGCT
>NW_027532842.1:5857387-5857981 GCF_008692635.1 Crocuta crocuta | reverse complement strand
GCGGGAAACAGAAATTTAAACCTTCCAACCCCGGACTTTCTAGTCAAGAGACTGCCCCTGTTATCTGAACCCCCACTAACAGGCTATAAAACCCCACCACCACCCAACCAGGCCGCGACTTCCCTGACTCCCCTCTCTCTGGAGTCGCGCAACCTCGCCCGGGGACACAGGCAATAAAACTGTCCCCGTAAATTCTCTCGCCTTGGCTGAGGGTGCAGGCAATAAAACTCCTTCTGCGGAACCTTTTGCCTTGGAGTCTTTTTTCACTCAAAAACCTTACAGTAATCATTAGCTTTTCATTTCTCCCCATCAGTTTATGAACATGGATTCTAACTTAGAATTAGCATCAGGAGGGGNCGGGGTCGGGCAAGTCCCGTTGCGCAGAGGTCACACGCTCTCTACTCGCCTCCACTGCCTCATCGGTGCCGCAGGCAAAGCCACACCAGCATCACAGGGCAGCGGCACGACTTAATTTGGCAACGTAACTCAGCCCGGCTTCTCTTCCATCATCCATAGCCTGACCTCCGGAGCCCTAAATGCACCCCGACACCTCCCGTCATGCCCTAGTGGCGGGGGGTGGGGGGGCTGCGCCGT
>NW_027532842.1:5853906-5857021 GCF_008692635.1 Crocuta crocuta | reverse complement strand
CCCCCCCCCCGCCTCCACCCAGGCTTCTCCCGTCCTCTTCCTCCGCCCGTTCGTTCTCTGGGGGTGCTCCCAGGTCGCGCCCCCCCTTCAGGGCTCTTCTCTCTGCTGCCTCTCACCTCTGGAGCTGCACACGGCACTGCCCTATCCGCCGGGTAGCCCGGAAAGTCACACGGGCCCCGCCAATCCGGCCGTTCTTTTCTGGGTCCGTCGACGGCAGCAGCGCCCAGCCGTCGCCCCAGGGCAGGACTGGGGAACCACATCTCCTCTCGGGGGCTGTGTGACGGTCACGGCTGAACACCCTTCACGTCCAGCCGCCCTCCTTCCCCGCTCTCTCTCTGCTGGACGCGGTCTCCCCAATCACCTCCTGCTCTGGCGCGAAATCCGCCCTTTGCTGACACTGGGATGAGCTGAGCAAATCCCACAGTGTCCCTGCCTTCACCTGTTTGCCTACGAAATGAACTCCCAGAACCTCAGGCTGGTTGGCAGGCTCTTTGGGATCCAGCTTCTACCACTTTGGTTTCTCACACGACTCATCAGTTTGATTCACGTAACACGCGCAGGGCCCTCCGCGCTGGGTTGGCCTCCAGGATTCCGCCTGGGCCTTCCCTCCTGGGCCACCTCCCCAACCGGACACTTGCCAGAGGAAAGGACTCCACTCCCTGAAGGCTGTGACTTGAACACACCCCCTCCCCCCCACCGGGTGGTCGCACAGTTCATGACCGATGTCAATTACACCTTTATGAGCGGTCTTCCCTCTCGGGCTACACGCTCCTTGGGAGGATTACCGGCCTCAGTTCGCCTCCCCGATGCACGAGGCAGGCTGCACTCCTGCTAGATCATCTGCCCCTCAGCTCTTCTGGAAAGTTCCCTCTGGCTGCGCCCTTCTCACCTCCTCCTACATAGGGCACCAGCCTGCTCCCTGGGAGCCACCCTGGAGACGCCTTTCCGATTCCCGTGTTCACCCTCCCCCATGCTCTGCCCCTAAGCTGTCTCCCCTTCCAGTGCAGCCCCCGGAAAGGGATCAGGTCAGTTTGGGAAGTAGGTGGACGTTAAGGGTAAACAAACAGTGGGGACTGGGCTGCTGGGCAACCCTCATAGGAATACTTTCCTGATTACAGTCGCCCCAGACAATGGGCTATTTACTTAACTCCTCTGAGCTGTTAATCAGAGAAGGAAATTCGCGCAGCTTCCCCGCCCCCAGAGGGCAAGCAAGCAGCGGACCTCCTGGTGCCGCGGCTGATCTCCACCCGGAGTGAAAGGTGTGCAAAGGCACGTGCGGCTCGTCTACCGTCCAGCCGCGAGCTGCTCCTACAGAGGAGAGCTTTTCACTCCGGGTGGAGCTTTCCCAGTCGTATTTCGTGTGGGGCCTTTTTTCAGTCAGGTGGCTCCTCCCTGTTCCCCCGGGGGCCCTTCCTCTCCTACGTGTCCAGTGGTTTAAGCCCGATCACTCAGGGGTGAATTCTTACTGAGAGGACATCTATCACTGTCCAGTCAGGAAAGGGCTGTACATCCAGAAACAGAGTCTGTGATCCCTTTCCATTAAAAAAAAAAAATTACACACACACACACACACACACACACAGGGTCTTATTTTACTACTCAAATGCATTACTGGAATCAGTTTGGCAAATGAACTTTAATATACAGATACAAAAAAACAAATACAGATTTATAACATTTACAAGAAATCATTCAAAGAACATTGTCAATATTTTTTTTTACAAAAACTTCATTCAACAGAAATACATATCAAGTTATAGCAGTCTTGTACAACGTCCTTCAGCTGACAACAGCTCATTCATCGGTGTGAAAGCTGTCACTTAACATTGTCTTGATGTTGAATTAAAATTCAAGGAAAACTTGACTCTAAAAGCCTGCAAAATAGGTAAACACAACTGAGGCTAATATTTACAAAAGAGACCAATTATTAAATTACAGGATCAGTTAAAGGAAAGTATTTTCTAAATATGAAGGTTGATGCCTGTGACCTAATCGAGGACAGTAAAGTTAAGTGTGTTGTAGGTAAGTATATTTGCATCAAATGTTTAAGCTTCAGGGTTTTTCTTTTCAAGATCAGATAGTCGGACTACGATATTCTTTTCAAAACCGTTGGAACTCTGCTCTCGTGGTATGCATCCTGAGAATAACAGCATTAGCCAAGTGGAAATCTTANGAACTCTGCTCTCGTGGTATGCATCCTGAGAATAACAGCATTAGCCAAGTGGAATCTTCACAAGGACATTTGTAGGTTAAGTTTCTTACAGGGACAACGGTTTTTGAGCCGTCTGACCTAGCTGACCGGTGGCCCGTCCGCATCCCTGGCCCATCAGTCATCGAAAGGACATCTGTAAACAGGTGTTATCGCTGTCCTGTGAGGGGCACTTCAGCTTTTCCATAAATTAACCATACAGCAAGTTGCTTCTTAACTCCAGGTAATCGGGCTGTTCTCTTCGGGACAGGGAACTGGGTAGACTTGTACTGAGAACCATCAGCGATCGGGGGCACGTAGAGATTCCCAGCTGATAAACATTGGATCCTGGCTTTTACAAAAAGATTGCTTTTGTGCAACCAAGTTGGAATTAAGTGCACTTTTGCTTTGTGTCTAGACAACAGCCCTGTAGGACTGAGGGGCTTTCTGAACAGGCACAGAGCTGGTCTTCGTCTGGATTAGGTATAAAAAGGCACAACAAAGTGCAGAAATAGCGTGGAGACTGGGGTGAAATGCTTTTGACAACAAAATCGGATGCACCAGGGAAAAGAGGAGCTCTACTGAAATTAAACTACGAAGGAGGGACCCCAGGGAGGCCCTAGCGCATTGCTGCCGGTCTTATTCTCATTTGCTGGCCAAAGGCAAAGAATGGTATTTCTCTAGGATTTGACAAATGTCTGAATTTAGGATGGTTTGCGATTTACAGCAAGGTGGTTGTGCATTTCAGGGAGGATCAAAATTGAGAAGGTGGCTTTTGACTCAAGGTCATTTGAATGGTCTTCCTAAAGAGTTGGCAAATTCTGACACACAAATAATAGAATAAGTGAAATTCGTCGAAGTGTTGTGCCTCTTTGTGACTGTGTGTGTGTGTGTGTGTGTGTGTGTGTGTATGGTGTGTATTTTTCA
>NW_027532842.1:5849153-5853898 GCF_008692635.1 Crocuta crocuta | reverse complement strand
GGGGTTAAAATGAGACCAAGAAGGAAAAACAAGACTCCCAACAAAATCCACATAGGAAACTCTTGGCTTCTTTCTCCTTCTTTCCAGGTGGAACATGTAACTTAAATGAAGAAAGTTTGGCAAACCTATGATTAGAATACTTGAGCCACGTATTCTTTATAGAACTCGGACGTTTGGTAAAACAACAACAACAACAAAAAACAACTGAAGCTAGACAAATAGATTTAAAGTCAAAGGCATTCTACCTTAAAAATAAAAGTCTCTGGTTTTCACAACCACCTGAAGAATTCAAGCGGTATCCACTCAGTGTGGCTATTTGATGGTGGGATTCTTCACACTGTCCCGAGTTCACGGGCACAGCCTCCTACAGGCCCTGGGGTGCGAGCTTCCTTCTGTTAGAGCCCGCGGCCCGACAGGGGCGACCAGAAGTGAGCGCTCCGCCGGGAAGTCAACGCCGGGCACGGAACTGAAGCCGTTCCTCGCTGCGCATTAGTGAGTATTAGTCAATGGAAGCCTTTGAGTTGGTTCTTTACTTGGATCCTCATACAAAATGTAACATAAGCAGATGTTTCTCTTCCCCAATTCTCTTAGATTACAAAGAAAAAAAAAAGCCATTCAAAACTGTCGTGTACACAGACAACTCCTACGGCTGTTCCTGAGGGGCCCACGCAAAGTTCACAAGTCGATTTCAAAACGGATCATGACGTTTTGCGAGCAGAAAGGTCAGCGATAGAAACGCAACTAAAATGGAGAGTCCCCTCCCTCAGGGAAGCGGCGCCCGCATGGGCTGCACACACGGCCCCAGCGGAGCAGCAGCCCCCGGGCACCCGCACGGAGGTCCTGAAGCGGCCCTGGGCGCCGGCCACCACCGCCTGACAGCGGCACCCGGACGCGGCCGGGCGGGTCACGTCGGGTCCGGTTTCCGGGTGAGGCCCCACGGACCCTCAGACGTCCGGGACTCCGTCTTCTTAACGCACGACGTCACCGGTTCTGGGACCAGCCCTGAGTGCGGGGGGAGGGGAGAAAGGAGGCACAGGCCACCCTCTGGCTGTGACGTTCCAGGTCCGCTGACCGTCAAGCACGCGCCTGCTGGAACACAGGGCTTCCCGGGAGGAGCGTACAAAAGGGGCTTCTCAAACAGAAACCCACAGGTGTGCTCCGCGGTACCCCTTGCAGCGCGCCCGGCGCACGACGGCGGCGTCTCTCCGGCAGAGCCCGGCGTCTGCGGACCCGCGTGCGACTTACTTTCATCAGCATTTACGACGCAGACAAGACCAGGAGGTTCCGGCCCGCGGGGCTCCGGCCACGCGGCCCCCGCTGGGCAGGGCTGCGGCGGCGGGNAGTCCCCAGGCTCCCCCGAAGCCTGTGGGGGGCGCACCCGGCAGGAGGAAGCCCGCACGACTATTTGGCGACAACTCAGGGGACCCCAGGGGCCGCCGCGGCCACGTGCGCTGCGGAGGGACGTCCCGAATACTGTGGGAGGGAGCGAGGGCTGGCCGGAGCCCCCGTCGCCAGCGTCCCCTCGGAATCCACGTNTCTGTCGCTCACGGACCCCCGAAGGGAGCCTTCCGCGCGGGGTCGCACGCGAGGGGCGCCGGCTCGGCTCTCCTTCCAGCCGCCGGGCGCAGGGGCGCCGCCGCTCACTTCTTGAAAGGGGTGAGTTTGTTGAACGTGTGCCAGAAGAGCGAGGGCTTCCGCTTGGGCTCCGCCAGCGCGAACACCTGCTGCTGGGGGACGCTGGGGGGCACGGTCACGTGGCGCTGGTGGAGGGGGTGCAGGGCCTGGTGCGGCAGGGCCACCGGGCACGCGCTGTAGCCTGCTCGAGAGGGGCGGGGGCGGGACGGGGACCCCGCGTCACTGGCCAGCCGAAGAGGGAAGCCAGCGCCCTGACTCGAATTCTTAGCCGCCCCTTCACTCACACACCCGAGAGCCACCACCACACTTCCTACGTGCAGACACAAAAACCCGCCAGGGAGGGAAACGGAGACCCAGAGAGGTTGGGACAGCCACCCACGGGCCCAGCGGGAGTGGCAGGGTCAGGGCTGGACGGGCTGCGGCTCGGGAGGAGGGGCGGTGAACCGCTCTGAGCCCGGGCCCCCCCCTGCCCTGGCCCAAATCCCAACCCTGTGGCTTCCTGCCTGAGTATTTGGGACAGTTATTTGGGACCTCACTTGATTTCTCTGTGTCTCCATCCCCTAAATCTAGAGTACGGATGACAGCACTTCCTGGTCGCTACACAGCGGAGCGAGGTGGTATAAAGACTGTGCTTACAACAGGGACCCCGGATCGGAACTGCTTAGTCGAACCCTTTCACCGGGAAATAGGGGTTTTCAGTCTGCGCAGAGGTGGTGAAAAAGGCTTCTTGAAATGAGCTACGGGGACACGGGTGACTGTGAAAGTCAGCGTGGCCAGAGGAAGGAGCCAGGCCTCAGGTCCGAAGGTATCGGTGCCCTGATGTGGATCTGGCAGGAGGCTCTCCTGGCCTTCCCAGGTCACGGATCCCCCACGGGTGCTGGTGCCTAGTTACTGAGCTAGTACTTTTGATAGAGGCCCCACCGCCTAACAAATGCTAACAACCAATATTAACAGGTCGCCAGCCACAGAAATGGACAGATCTTTCTGTGTCAATGTATTTACAACTCTGTGGGAGGGGGGGTCGATCTGCATTTGAGCTCAGGGAGCAGGGCAATGGGAACCTTAAGTGCTGTTTTGGCAATGGATTCTTCTAGGCCCCAAGCCCATAGCATATGACCACCGGCCCCCGGGCTCAACTGGGGCTTGTTTTTGCAGTTTCAGTTACAAAAATACTGAACAGGACACAATTCACAGGACACATCGTTCTTAGAAAGTCATTCTGAATATGATAAGTATTTTTTGAATAAAAACCCTTAGTATTTTATTCCTGTTGGGCAAGATCGTGTGTATTACACACACTGTAAAAATAAATCTTTCAGGGTCAGGACCCCAGGGTGTGACCTGAGCGTTGGTCATTTTCCGTGGCTGCTCAGAGTACATGGAGGGTGGAGGGGCCCTGCTCTAAAGAACCTATTTCTTCCTGCGTCAGACTTTGAGGCCTTTCCTTCTTACCTACACTGGACCGTGGCCTGCACTGCTCAGCAGCTCGGGGCCGGACTCCCTCCGTGCCTGCCCAGAGCACGCAGGGGCTGTAGGCTGGCCTCAGACCCGCCCGCTGGCCCGGAGGAAAACCAGCGCTTCCTCGGGACAGGGGTCTAGAAGCTCTTTGTCACCAATTCAAAACACACCTTACAGGCTCATATTCAAATGGAGGCAAATAGTGAAACACACTCACACTCAAAAGCCAACGCAGATGGTCTCACAGCACCCATTTTGGGTGGGTGGAGGTGGGGGGTCTACCACTTTGACAGACCTATACTACCACCGGCTCATCAGCGGGCTAACTGCGGGCAATTTCCCTTGATCTTCATTAGGATACTGATACACACGGAGGCGATCAGGAGACGGAGCCTTCTTCAAAACTTACCTTTGGACTTTCCGTGTCCTGCCTTCTGAGCATTCAGCATGGCGAGCTTCTTTTGATTTTCTGAAATTTCCATTCCTAGATTTAGGAACAGACATGATACACATTCAAGATGAGTGAAACCCTTGCAGAATAAAGCAAGACCCAAGACCTGTATTAACCCTGAGGTGTTCTCTGTGACCCGGAGCAGAAAACCTCATTCCGTGAGGAACCAACAGACGCCGAGAAGCTGACAAATGGAGAAGAGGCCAGGACTGTCCCATGGATGGACCCCAGGATGACCTTCTCCCTACAAGGACATGTGCAAGGGGGAAATGGGGTGCTCTTAATAACGACACGCAGGGAGCACCTGGGTGGCTCAGTTGGTTAAGTGTCCGACTTCGGCTCAGGTCATGATCTCATGGTTCGTGGGTTCGAGCCCCACGTTGGGCTCTGTGCTGACAGCTCAGAGCCTGGAGCCAGTCTTTGGATTCTGTGTCTCCCTCTCTCTCTGACCCTCCCCTGTTCATGCTCGCTCTCTCTCTCAGAAATAAAACATAAAAAAAAAAAAAAGAATAACGACATGCAGGCTACCTGTGTAGACCCAGACACACGTCCAGGTAGGGTCACCCACGTCACAACCACAAGGGGTGAGGCCCTAGGAGGAGGGCACAAATCCAAGGAGTCCCAGGGCCTGCTCGCCTCCATGCCGTGAAAGCTGAGCGAGCGATTCCACCGCGAGCAAAGGCAACACCTCGTGATGGGAAGTGGGTTTTGGGGCCTGCTGTAGACAGCATGTGCCTCGACCTCCCCCCGTAAAGTTCCCTAGCAGAGCGATGCTGTGTGAGTGGAGTGGCTGAGGTGGGTAGGCATGGACAGGGAGTAAGGGACAGGGACGGAGGGGGGCCACGGCCGTCACGCTGGCTCTGTGTCCACAAGAAAGCACCTCCGGAGGGGAGGCTCTCCACAAAGCAGAAGAAATCAAGGCTCAGCCTCCCCCTCTGCACTCCGCTCCTGGCCACTCCCTGCACCTCGGCTCCCGACTGGCCTGACATCTGTTGGGCTGGTCCTGACACCCTCCTCAGGCGCCACACGCTGGCTTCCGCTGCTCCCAGGCCCACACGGGCCCTTGGCGCCATTCCCGCCCTCCGGGCCTAGCCTGTTTGTGGCGGGGGCTCCAGGACCACCCCATACGTGATGCAGCAGACGCCCAGACGGACGAGATCCTGGGGCCACCCTAGTTCATTCAACATTCACCCAGTCCAGC
>NW_027532842.1:5843291-5849061 GCF_008692635.1 Crocuta crocuta | reverse complement strand
CCATCTCGCGGTCTTCCTGCACGCGCTGCCGCTCGTCCCTGCAGGCCTGCAGCCACCTGGCCTTGTCCTCCGGCTTCTTGGCGCAGAACAGGTGCGCCTCATCGGTGCTCGTGCTGACGAGCTTGAACGCGTTCTTGACGCTGACGTTCCAGTCCCTGTCGCGCCCGTCCTCCAGGTCCACGAGCTGCACGTCGTCCATGTCCGTGCGGCCTCGGTAGTACAGCACGTCGCGGCGCAGCAGGTCCTTCTTGCAGGCCACCAGCTGGTGGTCGAACAGGAAGAAGGTCCGCTGCTGGCTCCGGCCGTGCCTGCTGAGCTGGGTCAGCTCCCCGGAGTGGATCAGCTCCGAGCTGCGCGCCAGCACGTCCAGCCCCTGGAGGGAGGGAAGCAGCGCTCACCGTCCCCCCGCCGGGCCCCACGCGGCAGGACACGGGAAGACGTCCTGACACGGTGTCTTCTCGGACCTGCCGGTTACGGGGACCCGTGCCCGGGAGCGCTGGGCTCAGGGGGCCACGTGAAATGGCTTTGCTTCCCACTCGGTGGGAAAATGTTACGGCGCGATGGGAAGTGTGTTCCTTAGTGGAAAACGTGCTCCCTCAATAGACTCCAATCGGTCTGAAAGGGCTGCTCCTGGAGAAGAGGGACCCCACGGAGGCTTTCTACGGGTGGGGACTCAGACCNGGGTACATAGAGCGGCCCCCAGAATAAAAACTAGCAGAGGATCTGGGAAAACGAAAGGCCACGCGGTGACCTGCCGACAAAAGATGGGTAAACTTCCGACAGTGAATCATGCCCTAAGTGTCACAGTCCAAGAACACAAGGGAAAACACACCTTCACAGTATTGGGGTGGGTCGAACCCAATGCAACTTTCTGATACTGGGTACGAACGACCCTGGCCTTTGATCCGTAAGATTTTATTCTCCTTCAGTCCCAGTCATACGCAATGTTTTGTGGAGGCAAAACATCTGGACTCCAAAATAGTTCTTCCACTTACTTGCCTCCAGCAATCTGTGCCCCAGATTCCTCACTTACAAAGGAAGAGAGTTAAATGCAGTGATGTCTGAGGGCCCCTCCAAGCCCCGGAAGTTTCTATGGCCCCTGAAACAGAAACCTTTGTTTCCAATGTTCATGGCTATAATCTTTTATTAAAAACCTAACCCTGCTATCCAAACTGTCTTAATCCTTCTGGACAGTGAGTTCTGACCCATTAACTTGATGGAGGATGAATTCTGTTTGGTCTCAAAATAATCTGGGGGCACCTGGGTGGCTCAGTGTTGAGGGTCTGGCTTCGACTCAGGTCGATCTCGCGGTTTGGGGGTTTGAGCCCCGCATCAGGCTCTGTGCTGACAGCTAGCTCAGAGCCTGGAGCCTGTTTCGGATTCTGTGTCTCCCTCTCTCTTTGACCCTCCCCTGTTCACACTGTCTCTCTCTCTCTCAGAAATAAATGACACAGACCAAGAGATCATGACCTGAACCAAAGTCGGATGTTCAACCAACTGAGCCACCCAGGTGCCCCCAACTAGCTAATCATCCTTAATGACAGCCACAGGGTCTAGTGGTCACCAGCACACACTCCGAAGCCAGGCTGTCTGACTAGATCTGAATCCAGCAATGCTGCTCTCTAGCTCTGCGGCCTGGAGCAAGCTACTTAACCTGTATGTTTCCATTTCCTTATCATCTGTTAAGCAACAGTACTTCCTACCTCTTGGGATTGAGAAGATTAAATGAGTTCGCATATAAAAATGGCTTAGGCCAGTGCTAGGCACCGTTCATGGTGGTTGTTTTTATAAATAAACAGGTGCGCTGGCCCAATATTACAGGGCGTGCTGAGGACTGCTTTTGCCACCGTCTCAGACGGTTCTCATGACAGCCCTCTGAAGCAGGTAGTACTTCCGACCCCACCTTATGGATGAAAACCTCCATCTTGCTTAGATGATAGCGATTCGAACACAGGCAGTGTGAGTCCAGAGCCCGCACACCTACCACACTACAGCGTGTGTTTCACATGTTTCTCCATCTGCCTCATGGAGGGTACTTCCTAGCAGGAGACACAGCGTAAACAGTAGGTGAATGACACACGCTCCTCAGAGTTGATGGCTTGGTGCCGGTGAGGAGGACAGTAGCCAACTGTGAAGGTCAAACTCCCGCTTCAAAATACATATACCATTAAAGCCAAGGATGTGTCAAGTGTCAATCACAGGACGTGCAAGGGCGTCATCAAACGAGACCAGAGTGAGGGCACACGTGTGCGGTGCGGCGGGAAGGGGCTGTCACTTACCTCCCAGCCTACGATGGACACCTGCCACCGTGCTATCTTGTCTATACTTTCCAGCCTGCGCTTGCGCTCATTGATCAAACAGGCGACATTCTTCATGGCTTCATAGGCCGCCTTTATGTTGTTGTAATCGCTGTAAAGCAGGAGGTTCGTTTTAACCGTATATCCTGAAACTTGCCAAGGGGGACTGACAAAGCAATGCCCCCCATCCCTGGTTTTGGGGACCAGAGAGTCTAGACAACATGGCATTTAAGTCACGGCCATTGTTCCCTTTTCATTTTTCCTCTATGAATAGACTACAGTCTCCATAGGTTAAGGGAGCAGACCGAACGCGATCCCGAATTCTTTGGAATAAGAATGTTTTCATTCATTTCCCAGAAATCACAATGAATGAAAGCGAATGCCACAAGAAGTAAGTTTTAGTCACAGTGACAATGGGCTATTTTCGTTAAGAAAGAAAGGCCAGTCTTTATCAGGGCTTTGGTCCTCTTACAGCCAGTGCTGCTATACGAAGGACTCTAATAGGCACTGACCGTTCTTAAGACTAATAATTCGCGCTGAGCCTCACCTTCGAGGATATTCAGGCAAGGACACAAAGGGGACATGAGCCACACTGGAGCTTGACGTGGTGAGTTCTGTAAACACTGACACTGTAGTCACCTCACCGACCCACCTTCGTTCCTGGTGCCTCCGTCTGCTGAGCGCAGATCCCACTAAAATGCTCCCCGGAGTGGGTCCCCATCCCGCGGGCCTCTCCCGCCGGAGGCACCGGGAAACTAAAGCACAGCGACCCTGTCCACACAGACTAGGGCAGGGCGTATGTGGCACTGGGAAGTCTTACACGCAGGGTTTGCTCAGCGTTAATAATCTGGGGACATGTAACCCATTCATCCAGCTACTGAGCTGAATTCTTTAATCTCTGGCACGTTCCCGTGTCTTATGGGAGAGATGGGGCTTTCGGACCTCAGCTGCACCGAATTCGGATCCTCCTGCGCCGTCAGGGCAAAAGAGCCTTGGGAGCAGAGTCTATTGTTTAGTTACCAAATGCAGTTAAACTCCATCCGGCGCGGCCCCGGGCATACCCCCCCGCCCCCCACAAGGCCCCGCTGTCCTTACACGGCCCGTCCTCACGCAGAAGCAGGCACGATGGAGAACAAAACAGGTGCAGGGGGGCGGCCAGAACTGTGGGGCCACCACCCACTCCAGACCCCAGCAATGAAGAAACGCACCCAAAATTACTGTATATTTTTTTCCTACAAGATTTCCTGTCAATTCTAGGAAGGAGGCAGAGGGTAAAGGTTTCTGTGAAAAAAAAAAATGTTTTGTTTTATTGAATGAAGCATGGGAAATGGGCTTTCTGTCCTTTCCTTTAAAGAAGATGTTTCAGGGGGTGAGGATATGCCTAAGTATTAGTGAGAAATGTCCTTAAAAGAAACAAAGAGGGGCTTCTGGGGGCTCAGTTGGGTGTCGGACTTCAGCTCAGGTCATGATCTCGTGGTTCGTGGGTTCGAGCCCAGTGTCGGGCTCTGTGCCGACAGCTCAGAGCCTGGGGCCTGCTTTGGCTTCTGTGTCCCCCCCTCTCTGAGCCCCTCCCCCACTCATGCTCAGTCTCTCTCTGTCTCTCAATAATAAATAAAAACATTAAAAAAACACTAAAAAGAAAAGAGAAAAACCAACTGTTGAAAGATGATGTACAGACTTCTGGCCACATCTTTCCCATCTTGGAATGCACCAAGCCGCTGCCCAGGTCTGTCAAGATGTCCCTTTTTATTCCCTGATATATTTTCTCTGGTTCCTCATCAGGGTGTGTTTTTATTCTGTAACATTTCCTTCAAAGGTGTGGCCCTCTTAACTTTGCTATTTTGCTTCCACTCAAGTTTCCTGACTTTTCCATCAGAAACAGAAACAATAACATATATATAGCTCCCTTCCCTCTTATCTATTTCCATGAACGCCTTTCTCCTATTCCTTTAATCTTAATTCTTTAAACTAGCGTCTACATCTATAGGCTCTATTATTTGGCAGCCGGGCTCTTTTTCTCTTTCCACCTTGCAATCTAACTGTGAAAAGATTCCTTGGCACGCCCCATGACTCCCCAGGAGCCCGGCAACAGACGGGACGAAAGACACTCCATCCTGCACACCCTGCAGGGGCCAGGCACAGCCACGGATAATCTGCCTGCTCGCAGGGCAATAGTTAGCTGTTAAATCCCAGCATCGCCGTGCTTTGGCGCGGCAGTTTCCCCTGGGGACGATCCTGCCTTCCCCCCCATCCTGGAACCTTCCAAGATTGCCCTTTCAAGGGCCACAGGTGCACTGAAAGCTTTTTACAAGTGACACGGACGTCACGAGTGAGGCTTGAGTCTTACCGAAAAGAGCGAGCTGTATCCTAACGCCCTGGATACCACTGGCTTTCCACCTGTCGCCTGGTGGAAACAGCAAAAACCCAACCAGCGCCACCTAAAGGCCCCACGCACAGTGGGGTCCTGCACACCTCGGGGAAAGGCACAGAGCGGCGTGCCGGTTCCCACAGCCGGTCCGTGAGCTCTTACGAACAGAAGAGAATAGAATAATCACAGCAGGGCTATGCGTGCAGGAAAACGGGGACGTGCTATGAAGTAGCAACTTAAAGAACTTAGGGACAAAGTGAGCCCCACGAGGAAGCGCAGTGTTCAGGTGACCGAGATGAGGAGCCCCGAGCTCCCAAGCGCAAGGGGGCCTGGGGAAGAACAGATCATGGAGACGGAGCGAACACCCAGGCTGGGCAAGACAGGGCTTCGAGCCGGACAGGACGTTGGGGGGATGCTCCTCCAACCTGAGCCTACATGCTACTCCATACCCTCGAGACTCCCCAGTCTTTCAGCGTTTAAACCCTGGCCTTCCTCACCCTTCCCTAAAGTAACTCTTCGCTGCAGCGCGGGACACGGCTCCCAGGGCGAGTTGTGCGGGATGGGAAGCAAACTATTTCCGAAACTGCCTTGACGCTGCTGCAGGTCTTTGAAAACTTGCTTATTAACTACTGAGCAGCTGCAGTAGACGGTCTATAAGACATGCGTCAGGCATGAGGACCAACGACATCATACAACACCCCCCACCCCAGGCGCTCATGACACCGTTTAACAATTATTCTTCAATCTTTAGCGTTTCTAGGAGCGGGCGTTCTGGAGCCCCTTCTGTGAGTGACCCTAGTTTGAGATTCCGTAGGAATCCTGAACGTCTGAGCAACGTGACAATTTCTTCCCTAACGCTCACCAAGTGTCAGGAGAACACGAGCCCGCGTGTCACCGCGACTCCACGAAGCACTGAGTGGCCCTGCTCCCAGGAGCTGGGGTGCGGGGCTGGGAGCACAGGCACCCGCCCCTCTCACCTGTGCTCCCGCATGGTAGATGTGAACCCGCCCCTGTCACCTGTGCTCCCGCGTGGTGGATGTGAACCCCCCCCACCTGTGCTCCCGCGTGGTGAATGTGAACCCGCCCCTGTCACCTGTGCGCCCGC
>NW_027532842.1:5837908-5843190 GCF_008692635.1 Crocuta crocuta | reverse complement strand
GCGTGGTGGGTGTGAACCCGCCCCTCTCACCTGTGCTCCTGCGTGGTGTACTTGAGCAGCTCGGCCAGCTGCAGGGGGTACTTGCAGATCTTCTGCACGGGCGTCAGCAGGAAGCCGTCCAGGGCGATGTCGATCATCTGCTGCAGCAGGCGGCAGGCTTCGAAGAAGTGTCGGTACCTGCCCTGCTTCATCAGGTTGGACAGCTCCGCGCAGGCGCCGGGGTGGTTGTTACAGTACTCGGAGTAGATGGCGAAGCCCTCTTGCTGGGAAGGGGAAGGAGAGTGGCGTCAGGGTACACGTCAGGGTACATGTCAGGGCACCAGGCTGGGGGGGGGCGGGGCATCCGGAGAGCCCCCGCCCCTCAGTACTCCCGCCTGGGCAACAAGCCAGCAAGTTCTCTGCAGGGAGAGGCCCCTTACAGGGCAGGGGGAGGGGGGCTCCTCTAGGGCCCGTTCCCTGGTCCCACTCAAGGCCCCCTCGTGACGATGTGTCAGGGGCTTCTGCAGGAGAGAGGCCCCGCCACAACCCAGTCCCCACCCCAGCCCTGCTCGAAGGAAAGGCAGGCACTGTGCCCAGGTCCAGCTGTCTCCCTGTCGTCCTCTTTACCTTCACTGATAAGCATGGTTGTGACCATGACCTAGAGGGGAGGATTCAAGGCCACCACATGCTCCCCACGCGGCAAGCCCTCTCCCTAACGTCCTTCAGCCTGGTTTCCACACACATGAAGCTTTGGTCCCCCTTCCTCCCCTCTGACCTCTCACGTGGACGCCGCTGCCCGGCCAGGTCTCAGGAAGCCTGCGCTGCTCTCCTGGACTCCAGAGCAGCGCCCCGTCGGTCCCCCCATCCATGCATCGTGGGCCCCCCACCCGAACGTCGTGGGCTTCCCCCCTTTCTGGACTCCCAGGGCCTCTGCGCATCCCCCCCCTCCCTGCAGCCACCGGGTCCAGGCTGCCTGCTTGCAGTGGTCCGCCCTGCCCAGGCCGTGTGGTGTCCCCCCACAGCTTATACTTAACTGTGTCCAACACAACATGTCTCCCCTCCTGTGTCCCTGGAAGTCAGGTTTTCCCAGCCCACCTGTTAATTCTTGGAGACCTGACACCATGCAGGCAGTTCTGTCCCCAAGGCCACTTTCCTCAGCTGGTCCCCTCCCTGGGGCCACCTCTCCAGCCTCCCCAGGAGCAGCAGGGCCTCACCCCTTATGGAGACTGTCCCGTTCTCCAGGCAAGGCCCACGCTCCGAGCCTTGGCCTTCATCAGGCCCTGCCCCCTGCAGCCTGACCTTCAGGGACCTCGGAAGCTTCTCTCTTAGAACTTTCTGCTCTGGCCACACAGGCCTTTCACCAAGTCCCAGACAGACCCAGTGCACTCATGGGGCCGAGACTTCCACCTGTGTGGTCACCATGGCATTATTTTCAGCCACTTAAAAGCCACCCACCCAAGGACCAGCTTCCCGTCTGCTGCCTCTGTATAGCCCCGGGGGTCAGTACCCGGCAAGTGCTACCTGAGGAGGTAGCTGTTACTGCTATTATGACGATGATGACTATGTCCATTCGGGCTGGGAATAAAGTCTACTTCCCCTGAAACCTGTTAATGTTCCACAGGGCACTCAGCCCTCAGTTAATAAGATCACCCCATCATCACAAGACTGATCGGAGGCAGTCACGGCGTTCCACGCAGGGGTGTGAGAGCTGCACGCCTGGGTCTCAATCCACACCTGCTCCTCACTAATGTGTGACCTTGAGGGGAGCCTGGGGGGCTCAGTCGATTGAGTGTCTAACTGTGGCTCAGGTCATGATCTCACAGTTTGTGCATTCGAGCCCCGCGTTGGGCTCTGTGCTGACAGCTCAGCCCCTGTAGCCTGTTTCAGATTCTGTGTCTCCCTCCCTTCTCTGCCTCTCCCCTGCTCATGCTCTGTCTCGCTCTCTCTTTCAAAAATAAAGAAACATTAAAAAGAAAAAAATAATGTGTGACCTTGGGTCACTTACTCTCTGGGCGGGTTTCTGCATATGGAAAATGGGTGAAACAATCAGTCCTACCTATTTCATAATAGTACAGAAGCTAACATAAGAAACCCCTGAAAAGAATGAATATATAATAGTTACTTAATAGGATTATGAGAAATGACTCCAAATACAACCTCCTAACTCCAAACTGCATAAAAGTAGGAAGGTTTTAAAATCTCGAGGTATTTAGATAAAGATTAACCATATAAGCCAAGCAACTGAATTTACACCTGACCTCTCCATTCCATAGGCAATTAATCCAGCAAACAAAACGAGAAACGAAACAGAACAAAAAAAGGACTCCTTTCTAGACTGGAGAAACATTTCAAAATTATTTAACCGGATGTGATTAGTAAGAAGTAACAGGTGACATACATGTTGAAGAAAGCAGGATCCTATTTCGCTTAAGTGAGGTTCCTCTTTATTGTACTGTTTCTCAAGGTCTTTCAGGAACTTTCTTTGGAATTTGTAAATATCTTCAATGTTTCCAAAAATGGTGGCTAGTTGTGCAACAGTGAACATTCCCGTGTGCTTGCGACACTGTCGAATATAGCCCTGCGACACAGAAAAGTAAACTTTTAAACGTTAATTTGGAGATTCACAGAAATTATTTATTGTAGTAAAACAGTGTTTGGGGCCCAAAGCCATTATCTTGGAGTAGATTTTAATTAGAGAAAATTAGGTTAGCCCTACAGGCCCCTGAGGGGATCACCACACTTCTGCAACTACCGTGTGCTGAGTAAGAACAACAGGTGCGTGTGCTTGCATTTATGATACAAGAAACTATATAAAGTGTTCAGACTGTGCTCAGGAAGCAAAGTTGCTGGTTGGGCTGGGACACTGGGACTGTCATATTTTTTCCAAACTCCTAAGATAACCATTCTCCCATCCCTAATTTCGTCTCACAGGCGAGAAGACCTGTCAAACGCAGGATGCCACGGCCTGCTGAATGGCTCACACAGCCGGCTCACTGTCATGGCAAAGGGCCAAGGACATCCTGCCCGAGGACTCCACCGTTCAGTACTTTCTACATGGAGAGGCCGGCCCTGAGGACAGCCCTCCTCATTCTCAATGTAGAGCACCCTCGTTGTACCATGGCTTGCGGAGAAGTCAGCGTGGGAGGAAGGAGAGGCCACTGACACGTGTAATGATCATCCCCAAATCAGCACCGTGTAATTACATAGCCTAAGCGGCCTACATGATAAAATACACACCGCTGCCCACGGGGTCTGAACTTTAACACCAAGCAGTGTAAAGGTTCCAGATGCAGACACGATACCGTCTGGTTCGAATCCCAACCCCACACTTTACTTTCTCTGTGCCTCAGTTTCCTCTTCTGTCACAGGAGGGGTGAGAGGGCCTGACCCGTGAGTGTTTGCAGGAATTCATCCGGTCTAAGGATGGGGCAAAGTTGACGCTCAACAAGGACTAAGCCATGACTCACTTCCCTAAAACGGCACTTTAAACAAACCCCCTTAAGGAGGCACAACCACGGAGCTAGAAGGTTGAGCACAAAGAAGCTAAACATTGCTCAGTCTTTCCCTGGCCAGTTAATCTGATCACTGGGTGCTTGTCGCCCTTGAGCTTGTCTTTGGTGCTGGGCGTTCACAGCTGAGCTGAGAGTGCGGCGCTGAGCACATGGCCAGGCCTGCAGGAACGAGGAGACGGCCCGCGCCACAGGGGCGTCCCGCTCGTACAGGATCCACAAGAATGGAGAGGGGCGTGGGAGCCGCAGACCCTGCCACACGGTAGATACCACGACACTGCAGAATACGGCCTTGGAAACCACTAGATAAGATGCATCTGGGTCTGCATCTTAGACTCGGAAGCCAATCTGTGAGACGGCGATTAGATGTGGCGGGAGTATAAATAGTGGCAAGTGTTTGTGCAATCGTGTGGGTTTCACTCGGAGGGTGTTGCCGCCTCTGAACGTCATTCGCTCCGAGGGCGCCTGGGTGGCTCAGTCGGTTGAGCCTCCTACTCTGACTCCAGCTCAGGTCCTGATCCCAGAGTTGTGGGATCGAGCCTCCCATCGGGCTCTGTGCTGAGCAAGGAGCCTGCTTAAGATACTCTCTCTGTGTGCCTCTCCCTGCTTGCTCTTTCTCAAATAAGTAAGTAAATAAAATGAACAGACAGAAAGTCATTCACTCTGAATAGCCTCAGGAGGGAAGTCATGCAAGTGGCAGCTGCTCGTGCCCTGGAAAGGGAGCTGGCGACGGCACAGGGCCGCTGACGCTCACCAGGGCACACGGTGTGTAGAGAGGGTGTGGTCCGGGCAGGGCGCACAGGGACAGACAGCGTGGAGGGGAGTGAGGGCTACAGAAGAGCCTCTCCCACTGGGGACAGAGGAGAACCCCACGGAAATGTCACACAGACAACCTGGGGGGGGCACCACGGGGTCTGGGGTCTCACCTCACAGATGTCCTTGAGGTGCTTGATGTACACCCGCTCGGTGTTCATGATCTCCTGGATGACGTTGGTTCTCATCTGGTGCTTGCTCTCTGAGTGCGTGTGGCGGGTCCCGCCGGCGTCTCCCTGCCCCTCGCCCTGGCTGCTGCTGGAATTCTCCGACAGCTCTTCCTGATTGACGCGCAGCTGTGGGCCACACACCGGTGACAAGTGACCTTGGGGGAGGCGGCCCCAGAAGCAGGCAGAAGCCCCTGCCCCGGGCTTCCCCTTCTCCATGCTGGTTAGGAAGGTGGCCTGGCCCCAGGCTGCATGTTCACACACCCAGCAGGGCCCCAGCCATGCCCATGGCTCAGACCACGGCAGCGAGGCCACACAGTCAGATGACCGGGCTTGAGATTTTTCCTTCAATCCATCTCATTTCTGACAGGTTTCATTAAAATGATCACAAACAGGGGTGCCTGGGTGACTCAGTCAGTTAAGCATTCAGACTTCAGCTCAGGTCATGACCTCATGGTTCGTGAGCTCGAGTCCCGCATCAGGCTCTGTGCTGACAGCTGGGAGCCTGGAGCCTGCTTCGGATTCTGTGTCTCCCTCTCTCTCTGCCCCTCCCCTGCTCGCTCTCTTCTCTCTGTCCCAAAAATAAATAAACTAAAAAATAATAATAACTCTCAATAATAAATAAATTTTAAAAAATTAAAAAATAAACAAAATAAAATGATGACAAAGACTTGAGTCTGAACAGAGCAGGCTTGAGCTGGACACAATTCTAGCGCTCCCCACCCCTCGCCTGCCAGCTGGGAGCAGTGGACACAATTCTAGCGCCCCCGCCACCTCCCCACCCTGCAGCTGGGAGTGGTGACCACAGTCCTAG
>NW_027532842.1:5817431-5837876 GCF_008692635.1 Crocuta crocuta | reverse complement strand
CAGCTGGGAGCAGTGGACACAATTCTAATCCCTCCCCCAACCAGCTGGGAGCGGTGGACAGCGCCACACACTTACTCTGACAAAGCTTGCAGGGAACCAGGCTTCCTTGTCTTCGTTGCGGCCCCACCACCAGTCCTTGTTGGAGGCTTCCAGAACCTGGATGACGTCTCCAGCCTTGAAGCCCAGTTCCTGGTCATCCATGGTCACGTGGTCCCAGAGGGCTTCGGCCCAGACCACACTGCCATCGCTGATCAGCTGCAATGGGGACACACGGGTGAGTGAGGGCCACGCTGCGAGGCGGCACGGACCGCTTCCACTTCCCACCCGTACATACTGTTGGCTTACGGTCAACACTCAGTGTCTGACTGGCACATAAAACGAGTTTCCTCATTAGGGAAAATCGGGTGGGTGTCTCTCATATGCTGTTAAAGGAAACCCCGTACATATCTGCTTTTTGACAGAAAGAATTAAAATGACTCACGAATCTGTACATAAGTTATCTAGCAAATAGGGGCATCTGGAATTTTGCCCCCAAATGGTTTCTTCTGAGCAAAGCAACTCGGTAACACAGACCCAGCCTCTGACGGTTAGGTTTCTACTTTATTGTAAGAGACTCACAGGTGCATCTAGAGATTTCTCTCCATCCTTCATTCATAGCCTGAATAAACCTCTAATCTAACTTTACGGTCTACTGCAACGAAAGGGAACACGTATCTGATCTCCAGATATTTAACAGCAAATTTAAAAAAGGAAGAGACAGACACAGCTCCTCTGACAGTGAGCCTACAGGGGCACGTGACTGTGGGTCCTCTCAGGGACCATGGGACATTGTCATACTCTACAGCCACAACTCGTATAGCTAGTGGAGATGCTAACTCATTGAGAAGTGGCATTCGATGTGCTCTGTTCAAGACCTCCCAAAGCCAGAGGTGTCTTCTAGAAAAGAATTCCATAGAAGGGGCTAAAGATGCCCAGTGGTGGGAAGAACACCGAATTCGTAGTGACAAATACGTGGTTAATCTCAGGTCTGCCACTTGCTAGCAGGCAATGCGGCCTTTTAGTCTCCGGGTGTTTATTAAAATATGGGTGGGGCGCCTGGGTGGCTTAGTCGGTTAAGCGTCCGACTTTCACTTAGGTCATGATCTCGCGGTTCGTGGGTTTGAGCCCCGCGTTGGGCTCTGTGCTGACTGCCAGCTCAGAGTCTGGAGCCTGTTTCAGTCTGTGACTCCCTCTCTCTCTGACCCTCCCCTGCTCACGCTGTCTCTCTCTCTCTCCTAGAAATAAATAAAACATTTAAAAATAAATAAATAAATAAAATATGGGTAATAATTACAACACTGACCTCTTGGATCGGTTGTGGGGCCTTTCTGAGATAAAAGCTCTATCCAAACACGAATGACTCCGGCTCTTACTAGTTAGGGCAGTGCGTGTGCTTTGCTTATCTAGAAAACTTAGTCACGTACGTTGTCTTTGAAAATGCCAGAACATCAGAGCTCTAGGTCTGGGAATATGTTTAGTAAGAAATAATCGAGACGGCAAAAGTCTGAAGTGACCCTGTACTCTGAGAATCGGGTGTCCGAGATCCGCCCCTGGTGTGTGGGATCCCGGTACCTCGTTGATGGCCAGCTGCTCCCCGCCGGGCTGCAGGTGTCTGGGGTTGGCCTGGCAGATGTCTTCATAGCTGTAGTCCTCCTCACTGCCGTTGTCATCCACTAAGGCACAGGACTCAGGACCACCATCTGAAGAGACTGAAACAGAAATGGCACGGCTAGTGGTCTCAAAACACAGCGAGGACAAAATAAATGACCTTTGAGAACATTACCCCCAAGGGGAGGTAAGCGTTTGTGTCTTCCTCAGAATAAGAAATCATGAGAAAATGCGTACTGAGCTATTAATCCCGAAGCAGTAGTTGTGCTAAGAGCTGGGCTGGGGTTGACGGGACGTGGGTATGAGACGGCTTGGAGGGCACCGCCAGCGCTCACACGCACCAATACTTTGTGGATGAGGACAGCGAGTGAACCGTGTGTCATGTGGCTGGCAACCATTGCTCCAAAGGAGACATAAAAAACGCCACTGCGGATAAAGTGTTCTGCCTCCATCTTTCACCTGCAAGGAGGTGGCGCTACTAAAATCAAAACGTGGTATTGCTAGTGTCCTCGGTGGGAACCTGTAGTCCTTCTCTCCAAGCATCTATAGCGTGAAAGGGTTAGAACTCATGAGATCAGAGTTAGGAACCAGATACAGCCCCTTTGCCAAAAAAGAGAGAAAGACCTTCTAAGGACGGGTATGTCATTGGGACCGCCCCCCTTGGCTTTCAGAATTTTCGTTTCCTGGGGGGTAGCGTACTCTCACCGAGGCTAATGAACCTGTCATCCAGCAGAGGAATCGTAAAAAGAGAATGTCCCTTGTGAAGGGAACGGGGAAAGGCTTCACGGAAAAGGAGCCGCCTCTCCTAGGTGCCTCTTGATCGCGAACAAACTGTGGCTCGATCTGAAGCGCATGGTCTGTCAGTCCATCTAACAGAAGAGGAGACTGGAAAAGCAAGGGAGGGGAGCTTCAAGTGCTGCGGCGGGCAGCGGGCGGCTCTTCCCGGGCTCTGAGGAAGGAAGCGGCAGGTGTCGAAGGGAGGCCCCGATACCGCAGAAAGAGAACAGGCTTTGGAGCCCTAGAGTCCAGTCTGAATTCTAGCCCCGCCCCTCTCGAGGCACGGGCCCCAGCGCCTTCCTCTCCCTGAGCATCACCTCCTTCAGCTGTAGCAAGTGTTTCCTTTCTTTTTGGAGGATGAGGTGAGATGGCGTGTGTCAAGTTCCCCGCACCCGTGATTCATGGTTGGGACTCGCTAGAAGAGGGTTCTGTGGAGATGGCAGGGCGCGAGGTGGCAGCCGGGCTGGGGGACAAGGACTCTGTCACAGGAGCGCGAGGGAGGGGGCAGGGCCGATGCCCCAGGCCCAGGTAACCTGCCCGAGGGGCCGCAACAGGCGGGCAGTGGGGGGACCTGAAGTTCAAGGATGTGTAGTTTGAGCTGATGACAGACAGAGGATCACATCAACAATGATCTGGAAAATCCCAAGTTACTGGCAGAATTAACAAGAAAGCAGAGTCACAGGAGCTGGTGTGGCGGGAAGGCGGAGGGGTCGCTGGAGGCTGCTGTATGGGAGAGCGGGACATGCCAGCACGCGGCCTCAAGGGTGCCCAGATGCAGGAGTGCCCCTGGACCCGACCACATGCCCAGAAGCCTGCGGACCCCGGCGGGCAGGCTGATTCGCTGCGGAAGATAGGGGGCGACCAGCTCACGGCGATGCAGGTGACCCAGGTCACAGGGCAGGTGCGTGGCAATGGCCCGCCCCTGGTGAGCAGGTGCACACGCGCGCACTCACCCCGCGGGAGGGCCCCCTGCCCCCAGGGCTTCCCTCTGGGGTGCAGTGCTGGCGGTGCTGGGGGGAGGGGGGCACCTGGAGGAGGGCCGCCTTGCCCCAGGAGGCTGTACCAGCGCGCCCAGGAGCCTGGGTGCCACCTGCCCCCCAGGCTGTGGGCAGAGGGCTCACAGGCAGGGAAGGCCACCCTGTCCAGGTCACCCTTTCCTGGGGTGTGTATTTGTGGGGCGGGGGGAGGGAGAACGTCTTAAGGAAGCAGATAGAAACTTCTCGTACCTGCACGAATCTTTCTTATTAGACGCCCGATGGCATGACACCCGGGCTCCAAGCCGTCTCCACCCGGGACCCCCGGAGCGGCCGCCAGACCGCCGTGCCCCACTGCTACCTCCGCCAGCGGCTGAAGCGTCTTCCCCCGGGAGGGAAGGGGGGAGGGAACGTGCAAGCCCTTGGCCTTCAAGCGGGCCCAACGCAGCTGACTCTGCAGGCTTCGGCAAACACAGACCTGGGACAGCCCGGCCCCGGTGCTATCTCTCCTGATCACGTTTCAGCCTGGCTGTGGAGCCCCAAGGAGTCCACGCAGTCACATAAAGGTTCCTGGGCCTCCTGTCCACAGCCAAGCCCGGGAAGTGACACTGTTCCCCTCAAAGCCCCACTGAAGGCTGTTTCCCAGGGAGAATTCTTCCCATCTGATCTGGCCACTGCTGTGAGAATCAGTACGGGGGGAAGAAACCCAGCAAAAGCCAGTGGTGATACTGTACAAACGCACAATTACAGGAGTCTAGCGAGCAAGGGATTCCATTGAAAACACGCTCAACCTCCACGGCGGGAGGCGGAAGGAGGTGTCTGGACGGAGGTGAGGCCCCTCGTCCACCCAATGCTCTCTGAGCTGCTGTCACAAACACTTAGATGAGAAACCTGTCGGCAGTGGCTGCTGCAACAGCACGCGTCAGTGTCTACGAATCACTATGGAAACAAGACGGCACCAGGGCTAGGGTCAGGGTCCGCTCACATCGACCTCCAGTGGGTACGTGGGGTCCGCCAGGGGGCTGCGCAGGAGGGAAAGCCTGAGGGACGCGGAGCAAAAACACCTGGGCAAATGTCGAGCTCAATGGCCTTTGAGCCGCTCGCTCAGCCTCTTCCAACCTCAGTTTGCTCATCTGCACGGTGGGCGGAAGTTTATACAGCTTATCTACTCAGAGGCATCCTCTCTCGCCTGCCTCACACGTCCCCTGTCCAGCTCCTCGCCAACCCCGGCTCTCACCTCGGAACACGCCCAGAACCGCCTCAGTGCTCGCTGCTGTCCCGCCCCTCCGGCCGGGTCACTCCAGCAGCCCCTGGCCACCGGCTGGGATTCTCACCACCGAAGCTGGAACCACGCGGTCACGCCACTGCTCCAGGCCGTCGGGGGAGAAGGCCCAGCTCCCTGAGACGGCCACCTGCCCCGGAGCCAGGCTCTCCCGCCTCAGGGTCTGCTGTGCCCTGTGCCCGGCACCCTCTCACAGGGACCTGGCCGAGTCCTTCCCTGATGGGTGCCTTCAGACCCCCCCCTTCACCCCCATCGTCTTTCCTGAGTCACTTTCCCCCACAGTGTGTCGCACCACCTCACAAGTGGTCTGTGTCCCTGACTAAAGTGCAGGCCACACAAAGGCAGGATCATGTCTGCTTTGTTCCTGACAGGATGGCTGGTCCCTGGACCGCTCCCTGCACACATGGGTACTCACTAAGTGTTCGCTGGATGGATGGACGGACGGATGGAAATACAACCAACATACCGTCTAAGAGCAAGGCTGTGGCTCAGACAGACTTGGCTTCAAAGAACAGTACTGCATAAAAACGGTCTGGTGTCTTTTTTAATAGTTTGAATCCTTGCTAAAGTTTCTTTCTCATTTTTTTTCACCCACCCAAACGGTCAGAAACAGACAGTACTGCCCACCTCACAGGGCCGTTTGTAAATCGTCAACAGGTCACGGTTATTGTTACCTTCCCATGAGCCTCAGTGGACTGGTGACGTCCGAAAGCCCTCTGTGGACTGAAAAGCACTGCGGAAGTGCAAGGTCGTTCTCCTCAGCCTACGATGCGCCAGGCACGGTGCTGTCGCTTTGCGAGACTCGGCTCGTAGAGTCCTCATGGCATCACTGTTAACGTCCCCAGCTTCCAGAGGAGCGAACTCAGGTCCCCGGGCGACACGGCGTGTGCAGGGGGACCAGCTAACGTCATCAGCTCCTACTCACTGGCGTCACCGCCCCGGCCGGGACTACTCTGTTACTAGTGACGAGGCAAAGATACTGGACAGAGAGTAAAAACGGCTTCCTACCCCAATGTGAGCACTTCTCCGTTATTCTGGAGCACAGCAAGGCTCGCCCTGTTCCTCTTGACTACCTTTCCTTCCTACTCCTGACCCTGGGTCTGCAGTGATCTCATCTTCTGTTTTACCTCTTCCTTCCCTGACCCGGAAGTCCCTTCCTTCTAAGTAGATGACACCATGTGCTTCTGTCCTGTAACTTATGCACATTTTATGGGGTTGGGTTTTTCAGGGTCTGCCGTCTGCATGGGAGGGATTTTGGTCCCACAGTTTGATACTGTACCTGTGCACATGAATCTTTACATGTGTGTTTCCCTTTGGAGACCATAACTTCCTTTAGCGAAGGGACAGAGTCTATTTTTATATCTCTGGCAGAGGAAAGGCACTCAGAAAATTATTTTTTAACTGAACTGTAAATTGCCGACGAGTAAACCAAGGTCCCAAGGACTTTAACTACTTAACTGGGCCGCATGGAGTCAGGTCTCAGGCAGGATATACACATGCTGGGCTTCCTGCTTCCACCAGGCTCCCCCACCAGGCAGCCTGTGTATCACGTCCAAGGTAAACTTTTTTTTTGTTGTATCTTTTCTTTCTTTTCTCTCTTTCTCTCTTTCTTTCTCTCTCTCTCTCTATTTTTTTTTAATGTTTTATTTATTTTTTGAGAGACCGAGCACAAGCAGGGGAGGAGCAGACAGACAGCAAGATACAGAATCCGAAGCAGGCTCCAGGCTCTGAGCTGTCAGCACAGAGCCTGACATGGGGCTTGAATCCACGAACCGTGAGACCGTGACCTGAGCGGAAGTTGGACACTTAACCGCCTGAGCCACCCAGGCGCCCCTCTTTCTTTCAAGTATAGCTGACACACGTTACTCAAATTTGAGGTGTGCGACAGTCACTGGACAACACTGTGCTATGCTCACACGTGTGGCTCCCATACAGTGCTATCACAGTACCACTGGCTACAGTCCTTCGGCAGTGCTTTATATTCCCATGACTCATCCCAGGGAAGCTTCTAGAAGCACTGGTTTCATCATGTTCACTAGAAACTACACAGTAGTTGACAACTGCACCCTGACAAAACTTTCCTGTAATCTGACCCCACCCTGCGGAAGCCACCTCATCTCTTACAGGGTCGCCAAAGCCCCCCGCCACCTCGCCGGGGAGGCCAGCGCATAGACACGGGTCTGCACCGCCGCCCAAGTGCATTGCGGGCTTCTTCACGCTGCATGAGCACTTCCTCACCAAGTGAATGCAGTCACATCTAACTTAGTGCTTTCGAAACCTTGAACTATACATGAAGGTTAGTCATAATGGTTGTTTATTTAGGGGAACTTTGCATGATGTGGAGCTGATATAAATTCTCAACATGTACCTCAACACAATTAGGAAAGATAACTATATTCTAGTAATAAGAATACATTCAGGGGCACCTGGGTGGCTCAGTCGGTTAAGCGTCCAACTTCGGCTCAGGTCATGATCTCACTATTTGTGGGTTCAAGCCCTGTGTCAGGCTCTGTGCTGACAGCTCGGAGCCTGAAGCCTGATTCAGATTCTGTATCTCACTCTCTCTCTGCCCCTCCCCTGCTCATGCTCTCTCTCTCTCAAAAATAAACATTAAAAAAAGTTTTTTTTTAAAAAGAGTACATTCACTGCCTTTCCTTTCTCCCTTTCTCTTGTGGTAAAGAAACCGTGTAACATTAAATTTAACCATCTTAACCGTTTTTTAAGGGTATAGTTCAATACTGTTAAGTGCATTCATTGTTGTAAACAGATCTCCAGAACTTTTTCATCTTGCAAAACTGAAACGTTACACCCACTAAT
Source organism: Crocuta crocuta (assembly GCF_008692635.1). Classification (NCBI taxonomy): domain Eukaryota; kingdom Metazoa; phylum Chordata; class Mammalia; order Carnivora; family Hyaenidae; genus Crocuta; species Crocuta crocuta. The sequence continues at coordinate 5,830,379 of NW_027532842.1, read as the reverse complement.
AACTAATTCTCCCTCCTTCCTCCCCCACTACCTTGGCAGTCACCTTTCTACTTTCTGTTTCTATGATTCTGACTACTTTAGATACTTCAGTGTAAGTGGATTCATACAGTATAGGTCCTTTTCTACCTGGCTTAATTTCATTTAGCATAACGTCTGCAGGGTTCATCCATGTAGCTGAATGTCTTGGAATTTCCTTCCTTTTAAAGGGGGATAATATTCCACTGTACAATACACCATGTGTTCTACATCCCAGCGCTTGGCTACTGTGAGTAATGCTGCAATGAACGTGGGTGTACAAATATCTCCTTGAGATGCTGCTCTGAATTCTTTTGGATATACACCCAGGAGCGGGATTGCCGGATTATGTGGTAATTCTATTTTAACCTTTTCTGGAACCTCCATACTGCTTTCCATAATGTACCTTCTCAACAAGAGTGAGAGTGCATAGGGGTTCTCGTTTCTCCACATCCTTGCCACCGGTATTTCTTCTATTGCATGTATACGTGTGGAAAAGCCCTTTCTGAAAACAATCTTGTAAACACACAGCAAAGACTGTTGAGAACGAAAATCACTTAAAATTTTTTTAAATGTTTTATTTATTTCTTAGAGAGAGAGACAGAGAGACCGAGAGAAAGACAGTGTGAGCAGGGGAGGGCCAGAGAGAGAGGGAGACACAGAATCTGAAACAGGCTGCAGGCTCTGAGCTGGCTGTCAGCACAGAGCCGGACACGGCCTTGAACCCACAAACCTGAGCCGAAGTCGGGCGCTTAACTGACTGAGCCACCCAGGCGCCCTGAAAATCACTTTTAAAACCCCCAAGCCCATGGGGTGCTTGAGTGGCTCAGTTGGTTAAGTGTCTGGCTCTAGGTTTCCGCTCAGGTCACGATCTTACAGTTTGTGGGTTCGAGCCCTGCGTTGGGCTCTGTGCTGACAATGAGGAGAGACTGCTTGGGATTCTCTCTTTCTCTTCTCTCGCACTCTCTTCCCTGACTCTGTTCAGGTTCTCTCTCCTCCTCAAAATAAACATTTAAAACCCCAAAGCCCTAGATAAAATAATAGGAGGGCAGAGACTGTTTCTGTAACACTTCTCACGTGAGAATAACCTCCTCTATCACCTAAAAGCTCTCACACTGAGTGTGGCACATACGTCTGGGTACGGCCAATTCGGAAACAACAACACACCTGCTCCCACAGAGTAAATATTCTAAATCTGCATAAAATGAATTTTTAATGCTCTTGTTGAATCGTCAGTCAGTCAGCGTCCTTCCGGAAAGGCTGGTGTTATCTGGGGTCACCCAGGCACTGCGCATGGGTCCCCTCCTTCCTGTGCTTCCCCCTCCTATGTCAGATCTTTGGATTTAGCTCCAAATTCTCTCCCCTCCAAACGCCTGCTTACTACTTCCGGAAGGAAGCGGTCACACTCACACACACACGTAGTTGCCTGAGGAAAACTCCAGGGCCACATCTGCAGTCTGGCCAGATGCAGCTCTAGGAGCCACCAGGAGAGCCACGTAGTCACAGGGCACAGGCTATTTTTAGCGCAGCAGGACCCTCGCAAATACACTTAGAGATGATATAATTAGCCATGACCTAAGATGTTTTGAGAAAAGGCCAGCGATGGACAGCTTCCACATTCCTCAGGGAAACATTCCTCTGGGAAGCAGCACACATTCTTCCCTCCGATCCCAGACTTTAGGCTGCTGAAGGGTGGGAACTGGCCACCGACTCCCAAGGTGAATTTTTTATGACAGGAAACATCGAACATCACCAGCCTTGGAAAACTATCCTGTACCATGTGCCGAGGCGGAGGGCTTCCGAGGGGAGCCTGAGTGACGCACCCGGAAAACAGGCCCGTGTCCTGGTGGGAGGCTTTGTCAGGACCCCCCAACACGTCTGCTTCCTGCTGGGCCTATTTTCCAGGTCGAGGGGCTTGTGAACAGCGTGGCAGAGCCACAGTCGCACGGCTCGGGGTGTCCGAAGGCCGTGGTTCCGTCCCACAAGGCCAGCGGGAGAGACCCTGGGCTGGGGGTGGGGGTGGGGTCCTCGCTCTGAGGGAGACGGCAGCCCCTCGAAGGGCAGCAGGCGGGGACGCGTAGAAGGGTTTTGCTAAATGAAAGGTAAGAACGAGTGTGGCGGGCTTCCTGCTGAGGCACGTGACATGGGGGTCATTTGCGAGGTGGCTGTTGTCATGCCGTCCCGAAGCCAACGCGGGGTGCTCCCCACCTGCGTCCCTCTTCGCTCCCATGCGCTCTCCAGCCCCCCCGAGGNGGTGCCCCTCCTGGGTCCCTCTTCCCGCCTGTGCGGCCCCCCCCCCCCCGGGAGAGTGTCCCCTCACCAAACCTGACTGCGGGAACTTCCTGCGCTCGGAACCCTCTGGGACAAATGAACATTCTAGCGAACCTCCCTCCCGCCGGGCGCTCAGCCTCCTCAGGTTTGAGATAAGCCGGTGTCACTTCCCATCTTAGCAACGGAAACGGCAGACATAGGCCCGGCCGTGGCTCGGGCTCAGGACCGGCCATGCTCACAGTCACGGCTGTTGGGGCCAAAGCCCGACCCCCCAGGGCGGCTGTGGAGCCACGGAGAGGCACGCGGAGGGAACGAACCAGGGGCCCGGGGGCCGGCCTTCCGCGCCAAAACGTGGCATACCACTTGCAGGGCCATGCGTCCCCAGTGCGCCCCACAGCCCCACGTGGGTGGCTCGCCGTCACACGGGACGTGCAGAAGCAAGACTCCGTCCTACGCCCAACCACGGAGGCAAGATCCCAAGGAGAGTGGCGATGTGTGCGAGAACCCACGACCGCAAAGCACGCTGAGGGATTCTGTACGGGGCTAAACGGGACAAGCCGCGTGCATGGGTCTGCTCTGGGAAGTACGGTTCTGTGGCCTGTCCACGCAGCAAGCCACAGTTTGGAAGGCAACGGGCTCACATCTCATTGGCTGTGAAAACCTCTGCTCTAGCGACTTTGTGCCACTCAATGTGCCCTGTATTAACGAACAGGACAGAATCCCTTTGCCCGAGCTGACCTCTCCGCCCGGAGCGACGTTCCCACCCAAAGCGCCCACTGGATTCTGACTCCTCCTCTGAAGCAGCTTGGCGCCCGCTTCGTGGGTGATGGGTTCCAGGGCGTTTTTCCCATTGTCCCCTGACCCCCCACTGTAACCGTCTGTGTCTGTAAGAGGTAGCACACTAGCTTACACCATCGCATTCTGGGTTCAGGCTGTTCAGCTGCGATATTCTAGGGTGCTGTGCATGCGTCTCTCCCTTTAGGGATGCCCCACCCCCCATCCCAGGGAAATAACTTTCTAAAGGAAAAGAAACGTGCTTACTGGTCATTGCCACTTGCCTGGATGAAAGCCTTGAAGTATCTTTCGAATCTAGGATCTGGGATGTTGTCACAAAAGTCACCGTTGTGCCTCATCTAGACCTGCAACCCATTTCCCATAAATAGTATTTCTGAGCCTCTTGAACATATCCACAGTAAGCTCAGAGAGGGTCCCAGAAACGGACGTGCTGGCCTTCACTGACAGCCCCTCCTAATGTCTACGGGTCTTTTGAAAATAATTCTCCCGCATACAGCTTTCTGCCTGCATTCACCTCGGGACGGTTGCTGACTTCTGCTCCCCAGGACGTGGTGGGAGTGAGTTACATCACAGCAAGCTTCATTTACACCACAGCCTACAGGGGATTTAGTTGCCACCCGTGGTTGCATGAATTCTGTTGTAAACGACCTACGAATCATCTTCCCCCTTCCCAATTTAAAGTCAAAACCTGCCCTAGAGTTGGGTCATGTGTACACTATGTCATTATGAAAGAAGTCTGCTGGGGCGCCTTGGTGGCTCAGTCAGTTGAGCGACTGACTTCAGCTCAGGTCATGATCTCACAGTTCGGTTTGTGGGTTTGAGCCCCGCGTCGGGCTCTGTGCTGACAGCTCAGAGCCTTGAGCCTGTTTCAGATTCTGTGTCTCCCTCTCTCTCTGACCCTCCCCTGCTCACGCTCTCTCTCACTCTCTCAGAAATAAATAAAATATTTAAAAAAAGAAAGAAAGAAGGAAGTCTGCATGTGTTCCTCCGTAAAGTGGGCACACAGAGCCCTCAGAGCACAGCGTCCCCAGCGTCTCCCCTCCTCTCTCTCCCGAGAACACGGTGGCTGGAGAGTTGACAGCCTCCTCCTGTGCCAGAAGCTCGCCCTCTGTCCTGCCTCCAGTTCAGACGAGGGCCTCAGGCTGCGCGTTTCTCACCGCCTTGTGCCTCACTGTCCTAGGATGCCGCTGCTCCTCCTGGGGTTTCTGGTTCTGACCAGGGCTCCCCTGTCCCTCAGGCTGCCACCTGTGGGCCTGTCCTGGGCCCCTGTCCCTCACTTGGCTACCCTCTCCCTGCCAGCCCTCTGGGCTAGGTCTCACCACGCGGCCCGGCTTCGGCGGCTGCTCCCTGGCTGGCCGCACAAACCCTGAGCAGGAACCTGCCTGCTTTCGCCACAGCCTTGCAATGAACGGTTGGTGTGTACCAGGCACTGTACTAAGCACTTAATATAAATCATCTCGGTCAAGCCCCGTAAGCATCTTGGAAGCATTACTGTTGGTTTATAGAGCGGGAAACTGTGGCTCAAGGAGGTTAAGTAACTGCTCCCAAACGGCGGGGCTGAAATTCAAACCCAGGTCTGTCTAGTTCCAAAGCAGTGTTGTTATGCACCTGCCACAGTCCTGGCCTCACTCAGCTCACGCAGATGGGACCACAGCCTGGCGGCCCGTGCTCCCCAGCGCCCGCCTTCTCCCTGCCTGTCCCTGGCAGGAGCTTCCTCCGGAGAGGAGAGCCATCAGGCTGTCCCTCGGGGGCCCCCAGACCTTCCCCTGGCCCCTGCCCAATCAGGGTGCCCAAATAAAATAGAACCCACGATTTAGCAAACTTAGTACTTTATCTTACGCCGGCACATCTTTCCAAGTTGACTAAATACTGTGTTTGCCATCATTCCCGTCATATGTACACATATATTTGTGCTTGGCAGAGTATACAAAGAAGTCTTTGGAACACTGAGCCAGTAAGCGTTCAGAGCAGGAAAAGAGATTTCTACAGCACTGGCCCTCCCGGCTAGAGAGAGGTCCTTCTTTTCTTTGCAGCCAGGCTCGTCGAAGGAACAGAGCCACCTGTGGAGGCAGAGCGGGAGCAAGGGAGCCCAGGGAGCCCCATGCAACGCCGGGAGGGAGGAAGGTACGAAGCCTTGCACCGAAGAGTCTGCCATGCGGCCTCTCTTTGGCTACACTGAGAGGCCTCCACCCGAAGCCAGAGGCTGGGTCAGGCCTTCCCTCGGCCTTTGCATGCGTGTGGGAAGAAGGGCTGGGAACCCTGCCCGGGGAGCGGAGGAATGCTGGGAGGAGCAGCAGCGGACAGCGGGGGCTCCCCTCACTGACTGCCCGGCCGCCTCTGCTCTCCCACGCGCTGGCTCGGCTGGAATAAACACACAGATCCAGGAAGAGCGGGGCGGCCAGCACCCCTCTGTTCTCTACTGCAGCCTCCTCTGGGCCATGTCAGGTACAGGACCGTGGTACCCAGCTGCTCAAGCTGACGAGCACGGCCGGTTGGTAGGCGGGTCTGGGCTCTGAACACTGTGATCAGGGAGCAGCTTTGGAGTACATGGTTGGTCTTGTTTGTTTGGTTTTTTTTTTCAGTCTGCCAGACACAGAAGCCATAGCCACGTCCCTGTCTGCTCTTGGCCAACACAGAAAACCCATCACAACGAGGGTGAAGCACAAACTCCAAATGGTCTTGCCCCAGAGATGCCCGAGGCTGAACTCTGAGCTGTCAGCTACAATTCTCATCCATTCCAGTCTTGAGCTCCTGGCACTGATTTGAGGCAAAAACAGAGACAAGACTTTCAAAAAGCATCCTATTGTAACGTGTTGTGGCGGCTGGCTGAAATTCCTGCTGAGGTAGTTTTTTTCCTGACTCCTTTGAAAGACTATAGTCTGTAACTTTCTAGTGTGAGAGCACTGCCGCTCCTTCACAGTTAAGTAGGAACTGCTTTAGTTGACAACATTCACAAAAGCACCAAAAAGTGAGAGAGGGAACAGTGCCATCACAGGACATGGGGAAATATTGCTTCTGAGGACAGTAAACAGTCTCAGAAACCGATCCGTAGCCTTACATGCCCCAAGTTAGCAAGGAGCACTTTTACAGAGAGCCCAACAATAAACTCCTGTGTCAAAGAATTTCATGTCATCGGAGCAAAAAAACCAGGACAGTAAGAACCAGGTCCAGAACTCAGGCAGGACGCCTGCTTCTTGTCTATTTCACACTAAGCGCTATACCGTAAGCAAAGCTACTTTCTTCAATTTACTGTAGCCACAATCACAAGTGCCCTGAGGACGCTGCACTAGAGCGAATGAGCTTTCACACACACACTCACACGGACAAGCATCGGCAGCAGGGAGAGGGCACCGGAACCTGGACGGAGACAGAGTGGAATCGGCGACCCGGGCACCACATAACAATCCGTTCTGTGCACACGTACCCATGTGAAGGCTCTCCAGGCTCCAGAATCTTGCTATTTCCCCTCTGGCTACCATCCTCGTCTTTGAAAAGCGGCCACATTCAGAGCAGGACCGGGGTGTGACTGTGCACTGCAGAGGATCACACAGGCTCTGCGCTGCGGAAACCGCAGAAATCGCTTATTCACTGCTTTGACGCTGTGCCTGCCCAGAGGCTCACTGCTGCTGCTGCTGCTCGGGAAGGTTAGTGGCACCAGACGGCCCGGAGACGTCGGGGAGGAAATTCTAAACTCAAGCAGAGTCTCCACATTCCAACCCCTCCCCCCACCCCACACCCCCGGAGCATATCAGGTGTGGTCAAGGGCCAGCAATGAAGGTGGGAGAAACGCGTTTGCTGCCTTTCATTACAATCCCAAAGCCTGGGTTAAACTTTCAGAGAGCTTTTAAAAAGGTATCTATTTCACAGGGGGAAAGGTAGGGAGGTTGCTAAGTTCAAAAATGCAGTCAGGGTTTTATAACAAAAATCTGAGTTATTTGGGTGCAGTATGTTAACTGTAAATTGAGGAAATCACATTAAAGGAAGGAGTTGGCTCAAAAAATATATGTGTAAATATGTGTACACCCTACTATGTGAAAGTAGTGAGTACATCTTTCACTAGATAAAATGTATATCCTGAATAACGAAGAGAAATTGCTTTTTTAAAGCATCTCTCTGGATGACTGACATACAGGTCATTTATTTCCCAGCACTCTGCTATTTTCCAAGTTATTTACAATGAGCAAGTCTTTCTTTCATATTGTGAAACAATGATCATTAACGAACAGTACACTTCCTTCAATTTCTTCATGACAGGAAGACATCGCTTTTTTAACTTCATGAACAATGAGATACAAGGTATGCAAAGTAGTGATCACATGGTCATTCCCCAATAAATGGTGGTTAAAAACAACAACAGTGCTCATTGGTAAATGCATGTTTTTACACTGCTGGGAGTCGCAGCACCTGAGTTTAAAATCTGTTCTAACCAAACTACCCGAGGAAAAGTTTCTAAGTTTCTAGAGAGCTCAGCTTCTGGTCTGTAGAATGGGTATGACTGGGGGCACTGTTGGGGTTACTGAGAACCGATTAGAGTCTTGAGAACATGGCTGGCACTTCACTAGGAGTTGGTACATGTCACCAGTCATGCTGCCAGAGCTCCAAAAAGCCCGGGGTCCATCAGAAGGTGCGAGTCCTCACAGAATCCCCAGCACAAACTAACCAGGCAAAACTGCGTGATCGGTGACATTACCCTGTTGGGCACGTGTCCTGCTGTAGCCTGTTATCTGAAGTATTTGTGGCTGCCTCTACCGACTTGAGGCATCCTCCCCTTAAATCCAGCTAAAGATAATTTTCTGGGGAGCTCACAGTTTCAATAATCCACAGCAAAGGTGAAATGCACGTGAACACACACACACACGCACGTACACAATCACACTCACAGCACGAGACTGGCTTCACATATTTCCTTTGCGAGTATTTTTAGAAAATGATTTACGAGTGGGGCGCTGGGGTGGCTGAGAGGGTTGAGCATCTGACTCTTGACTTCGGCTGAGGCTGTGATCTCACGGTTCATGGGTTTGAGCCCCGTGTCTGTCAGTGCGGAGCCTACAAGGGAATCTGTCTCCCCCTGGCTCTCGGCCCTTCCCCCACGCATACTCTGTCTGTCTCAAAATAAACATTTTTAAGAAGTGATTTAAGAGAGTCAAATTTTTTAAAGGATTAGTCAAGTAGCTCTTGCAAAAGGGGCCTCTCCGTTCTTTAAAAAGGAGGCACTTCATTAACTTATGGACTCAAGAGACTCTCTGCAACTGTTTTTCAGAACAGACCCCTCTCCAAGTACGTTTCCTATATGCCACATGGAATACTATTGCGTAGTATGGTTCACGAATAAAAGTCCACCTCTTGGAAATGCACAAGCATGCATTAGTAGCCACAAGGCTCCAGAAGTCCAAATAATGACATCCGCATTACCTTGTTTGACACAGAACTTCCTCATCTTATTTGGTCACAAAATTCTCTCTTTAGAGTAACACATATTACCACCCCCCAAAACAGCATGCCAGGGCCTGGCTACCCCGGGTGCGGACCCACACCACTGACATGACCCAAAGGCTGGTGAGATGTGAAGCCTCTCCAGCCCGAGACCTATCTGTGGAACCAGAATCTGCATTGGAACAAGGTCCGGGCCATTCAGATAAACGTCCAGGCTTGAGAGGTATTGTTCTGGGCAATTTAAGAAACTCTTTCCTCTAAGGCAACACCTTGAATGCTAGTGTGCTTTTTAAAAATCGATTCGGGGGCGCCCGGGTAGCTCAGTCGGTTAAGTGTCCAACTTTGGCTCAGGTCATGATCTTGCCGTTCGTGGGTTTGAGCCCCGTGTCAAGCACAGCTCAGAGCCTGAAGCCTGCTTTGGATTCTGTCTCCTTCTCTCTCTGCCTCTCCCCTGCTCATGCTCTGTCTCTCTCAGTCTCTCAAAAATAAATCGATTCAAAAACTGGTGAAGCCCCTGGAATGAAGGGGTAGATGTGGTTTTAGTCAGAACAAAGAGGCAAAATGCTGAATACAGAGATACTGAGCAGTGAAAAGTTGGAATTAATTCTGATGGGTATCCGTTCTAACAAAGTTCAAATTCCAGCAGGAGGCAAATAAAATCCAGAATGTTTTTGTTTCCTTAAATTTGGGGTTCGTTTGTCTGGTTGGTTGCTTAAAATTACAAGCCGTCAAAAAGAGAAAAGATTGCTTGGCCACATTTCCTTGGTATTGTCCTGAGGGTCTGTTTGGCCACTATCACTTTTAACTGGACACAGGATAGCACTTATATCCCAAGGGCTCTTTCCAAATCCAGAGACAGGGTCAAGCGACTACTCAGATCCTTGGGAGTTTTTGGACCTTAAATTAAGGCATTTACTAAGTAAATTTACTTTACTGTATACGCAAAACTAAATAAAGACAAAAAGAAGGGAAAAAGTAAACAAACAAAGCCTGTATTTAAATGAGGCATCACAAAGGACACTGAGTCAACAACCCTTCTAAGATATTTTTGGAAGAAGAAATACAGAGGTTTGACTTTTAGCTTAAAAACTTTTTTTAGTGGTCAAAGCCTATGTTTACAGGATCGATAAGAATACTACAACAGAGACCTTATGTATAGTTGAAAACAATCTTAAACTCCACCCCTGTCCCAACACACAATTTCATCTCTTCTCCTTGGATACGATTTCACTACATCACGTGGTCAGGACTGAGAAGTTACAAGCACTGATCACCGCCAGCCCTATAGAATTCAGCAGGGGATCAGTCCAACAAGACAGTAGAGCCATTCAAACTATAGATTAACATCAAATATTTAGAAATCAGTGAAGATGAAATAAAAGTTGAAAACACATGGAATGTTCTGATGATTTTTGTTAGAAAGATACAGAAATAAAGGTGATTTTCAGTGAAGTGGTCTTACACACACACACACACACACACACACGTGACATGGAAATGCCATAAAACTGTCTGGCTCAGTTAGTAGGGAGACCCCACACTCGCACCAGCGGTCCTCGCTCTACTTCTCAAGGACTGTTTCCCAAGGGCAAGGACAAGCAGACCCTCAGGACAAGACCAAGGAAATGCGGCCACGAGATCTTTTTCTTTTTTCGAGGGTGGTTAAGGTTCCATTCAGCTCTCAATCTCTGGCACCTTCGTATTGTAAGGACTACATGGTATGGATTTTCTCACGTAACCACCCTCTGATGTGTACAGGAAGGTGACCAGCATTGCTTTCCGCTCAAAGGTCCCCAGCTGTTGCTTCTGCTTCACCAAAGCAGCCACCGGCCTGCATGGCATAACTGTCCCGAAACGAGGGATATCCTTGCAACTTTATGTCTCCCCAGGTTCAGATACGACCCCATGACCAAGGGCTACAGGACAGGCACAAAATAGCAGGAGGCCCCAGGGAACAGAGTCGCACTCTCCTTCAGCATGACAATACTGTCAATTTTAGAAATGGGCTCACCGATGCATGCCACACCAGCCAGGAAGCAAAGAAGTGCCTACATCTGGCTGAACTGAGCCGAGGTCCAAACTCCCATTTGAGCAACGACTGCCCAGATTCAAGGGTAACGCAGCACCATTCTACGTACGAGCTCACCCGCTCTCCTCCACTGCTGGTGGGGCCCCGGGTCCTAATGCTGGAATATGGGTTCCTTTACGGGAGCTCATTTGCCCCATTGGCTATCAGCTACTCAAACCAATGCTCCTTTGTCCACTAGCCTATATAACTGAGTATCCAGAGAGATCCCTTTACTCTGAATGCATTAAAAACAAGAAGTGTGATTAATCTACAGCAGTCATGCTATTTTGCAGAGGGAAAAATGTTATTAACAGGCACCCCGTATAACCTGTAACATTTCCAGCACATCCTGAGGTATAGCTGTAGACAGCTGCAGGACGCTGAATGCTCACGTCTGGCTAAGGCAGGGCTGAGTTGGAGCTCACGGAGACCCCATTCAGCAGCCAGACTCCTCAATGCAGAAAGGGAGTACCCAGCCACCCAGAGCACACAGGACACGGAGCCGGGGTTACGAGAACAGGCTGGATGAGAACCAGCCAGGGCACGCTTGAAAATGCAGAGGGGGAAATGTGCCTCTCTCTGTGTCTTCAAAGCTACTGCTTTTTAATCTGTGGTAACGTAGACCTGAACACACAAGATGATGGAAAATGGGTTCTCGGTGGCTTAAATAAACCCTCCGGTGTGCCTCTGCTCCACGCCCCAGCCTCTCCGAGAAAGACGCGGTTTCCCGCATAAATGTTTATTAGAACATTTGGACTCATTGAGAAACAAATAAAATATTGCCCTTTCTTTTCTTTAAGTTTATTTACTTGAGAGAGGGAGAGTGAGGACCCACAATGTGAGAGTGAGCAGGGGAGGGGCAGAAAGAGAGGGAGAGAGAGAATCCCAAACAGGCTCTGTGCTCTCTCTCCCATGGACTCGATCTCACAAACCGAGATTGTGACCTCAGCCGAAATCAAGAGTCAGCCGCTAAATGGACTGAGCCATCCAAGTGCCCCTAAAAAACTGCCCTTTAAAAGACACGGAAACATCCTAATTTAAAGACCTCTGCTCCTCCTGTCTTCCGGAAGTGGCATGTGGATTTGTCATCCTTCAAGACCTGGTACACGGCTCAGGTCATTTCTGTATTTACATGTTTAACTTTGCGTCCTTAAGATAGAGCAGGTTTCAAACATTACAAGAGCAAAATAGATACTGGAGAAATTTCACTTTCTTCTTTTATTTTAATAAAAGGCAATTATTGGGGTGTCTGGGTGGCTCAGTTGGTTGAGCGTCTGACTTTGACTCAGATCATGATCTTATTGTTCATGAGTTCGGGCCCCACATCGAGCTCTGTGTTGATGGCTTGGAGCCTGGAGCCTGCTTCCGATTCTGTTTCCCTCTCTCTGCCCCTCCCCCATTCTCACTCTGTCTCTCTCAAAAATAAACATTTTTTTAAAAAATTGATTTAAAAAAAGGCAATTATTAGGGCATAGTCTTAATTAAGCGCCAACACACAGGTCTACTATGCAGATAAAAGAAATCATTTTTCGTTTTGTAATGGAAAAGCACAGCACGAAGGGAACGGGAGTAGAATGGCAGGAATCTGGGCTCCAGTCGACCTGATCTGGTCTGAATGCCAGCTACGCTACTCACAACTTAATCCTGCTCAGCTGCGGGAGGAAAAAGTCCCGGATAGTTTTAAGCCTTGGATTCCTCTGTAAGAACAGGAGCATGAACAGAGTACGGGCACCATGTGGTTGTCTGCTAGATGTTCAGATCTCTTGGCTCTCCTTCTGTGACTTGATATTCTTTCTTTTACTTTTAAAATCCAATTTCTGAAACTCACTATTTTAGACACATGATATTTTAAAAATTGTTCACTTTTTTTAATGCTAGAAAAATGTAAACAAATCCAAGTTTTAGAACGGACAATGGTTTTTTTTTTTTTTTTAACCTGTTAAGACCTTAACAACTTCAAGAGTTTGCTGGAAAAAACGTAAAGAGCTTTACTTTTCTGAGACAGAGACTAGAATACTATGTTCCTTAAAAAAAAATAATATATTGATCATAGGCAATGATAAGGCATGAAACGCCAGCTCAGATAACTGCTAAGGGAGCTAACGCCATCTCTAAAAACATGCAGGCACCGTGGTTCAGGGCATGGATGTGCGTGTTTGCGATACTTGCTCCTGTAGACGGAATAATTTCTAAATTCCTCTCACTGTGGAGTCCGCACTGTCTCCCAGCAAGGTCCGAAGTGAGTGATCACAGGGTGCTCAGTGTTAGCGAGCAGGAAGACATTTTCACTGTAATTACGTGTGCCTAAAGACTAGTGAGCTGAGCCATCTCGTTTCGCAAATAAGTACCAGCAGAGCCCAGTTTCC
>NW_027532842.1:5791952-5817342 GCF_008692635.1 Crocuta crocuta | reverse complement strand
GTCCACACCTGACAGACAACCAGAGCTGTATGTCACCAAGGCTCCAGCCTGCGTCCCCAAAAACTGTTCAAATCACTCTCAGTGGGGGCTAAGCAAGTGAGATCGGATTTTATATTTCCTCTCCGATTTAATAACGAAAGAAAACTTCTGAAAAGCAGATGCAGAAAGAGATAATCCAAACAAGAAGAGATGAGACAGAAACGTTTTACGGTGCGGATTAATAACTCCAAGGCATCACACACATCTTTTTTTTTTTTTTTAAATGTTTTATTTATTTCTAGGTGAGAGAGAGAGACAGCATGAGCAGGGAAGGGTCAGAGAGAGAGGGAGACACAGACTTTGTAACAGGCTCCAGGCCCTGAGCTGGCAGTCAGCACATAGCCCGACACGGGGCTCGAACCCACAAACTGTGAGAGCATGACCTAAGCAAAAGTCGGGACGCTCAACCAGCTAAGCCACCCAGGCGCCCCGGCATCACACACATCTTAACACCTGCTAGTGTTTTTCTTTTCTCTCCTGCTTTAGCAGCAAGCTCTGTGGAGTTTCTGAGCAATACTTTGGAACATCCTTACACAATGCCTAAACCCGGGTCAAGAGAATCAACAGACACAAACTCACTGGAGTTTTTTCTTTTGCTAATAACCAGAGTGTATGCATTTTAAATTTGCTCGACCCATATTTGGGTAATAATTACACAGAATACTGTTCCATAAAGATGCTTCGTACCCTAGGGCTTCACTCACTTGACTAAGTGACTTGTCTAACATTAAACTGCTGGCCAGTGCAGCTAAATAAGTACCTCAGAAGTCTGGCTCTAGACACAGCCCAACGGTCCTCACGGCCGCTGTCCTGTGTAAGGAACACACCCCTCTAGTTCTTCACAAGAACGCTAGCTAATACCTGCTGCACGTCTACTGCGCACCACGTCATTCCCACACATCTATGGAGCACAGAACATTAACACTTCCTGTTACTCATGAGGACAGTAAGACTCTGAGATTAAGGTCACGTAGCTGGTCAACAGAGGACAGGATTCAAATCTCTTTCGACCCAAAGATCTGTCGATGAGAAAATGAACTTTCACAACAATTACTAGAATAACAAATTATAAGTAGGATCAGTACCAATAAATGAAGGCAAAGGAAAAATATATACATCTTCTTTGTTTTGGCCAAATAAAAAAATAAATCAGGGGCGCCTGGGTGGCTCAGTCAGTTAAGCGTCCAACTTCAGCTCAGGTCATGATCTCATGGTTTGTGGGTTCGAGCCCCGCGTCGGGCTCTGTGCTGACAGCTCAGAGCCTGGAGCCTGTTTCGGATTCTGCGTCTCCCTCTCTCTGCCCCTCCCCTGCTCACACTGTCTCTCTCTCCCTCTCAAAAAATAAATAAAACATTTAAAAAAAATTTTTTAAAGAATCAAAGTGTTCTAATAAATTTATTAACTTCATTGCAGACTTTTCCAAAAAAGTGCTTCAGTTAATCTCTTTCGACTTATTTAATTAAAAAACCAAGAGTTAAAATGGCATATACCCTCATGGTTACATTTCCTTCACCTCCTTAGTGTTGGCATGTCAGCCTCATCACCCAAAATCCAGGAATGGGACTCGTGGTGCATATTTAATATTATTATTTCTTTCAAAAACATGTAGTAAAAATAAACACGGCCGCATTTGTACCAGGGAGCTTTCAGATACTGTAATGTAAAGCCCAAATCATTTTTTTAATAAGGCAGCAAGACAAAAGTAGTTTGAGTTAGCCCTGGCATTTATGAGAAATGAGAAACCGCACAGAGAAAATCCGTCTGTGCTAAAACTTAAGGTCGTCACGTCCCCCACAGCCTTGCAGCCGCCCTCTCGCTGCACTCCGGCCCTGTCCTCCCAGTGACCTCAAGCTGCCTTTTTCAATCAAGGTCAACTCCATCCTCCTTACTGACCATGCAACGGATAGTTTTCAGGGTGCCCAACTTCACCCTGGATATATGCGGCATCCTTAACCTCTCTGGTCCTGAAGCTGGGCCCCCTTGGACACCTGGGACACCACTTACCTGGCTGGCCCTTCCTTTCCTATCTTTGTGGATTTTCCCCCCTGACTGCTCCCCAAATGCTGCCGATCCTCTCCTCGTTTTTCACACGCCCGTCTTGGATGAGAACTTTGCTGCCCACAGCATTAAGAACAACCGTTCATTTACCGACGACTTTCAAGTCTTCACTTCCCGCCTGGGTCTCCCTCCTCAATATCAGACCCTTATGGTGAAGGGCGCGGGGAGGACATCTCCACTTAGCTGTCCCACCTGCGCCTCCAATTCAACCTGCCTGCGGCGGAGCCCAGCACCCCACGCGCCTGCTTTTCTCCTATACTCCCCATCACCCTATCGGCACCCAAACATCCGAGTGGCTTGCCCTCCGGGTTTTCATTTCTCCAGGACTCTGGTCATGTTCTGAAATCGGGGCGAGCCCGGCTGACTTAGTAACCTGCTCTTCCCGCCTCCAGAAAGGACACAATCTAGCCAGCCCGTCTCTAAAACGCAAATCTGATCACCTCGCTCCACTTAAAACCCTACAGTGGCTCCTACGTGGCCCGGGCTGGTCTAATCCCCTCACCCAGGGGCCCTAATGGGCGGGTCCTTACCTCTGACCTCCAGTCTAGACTCTTCTCTCAACACCTCAAGCGTCTCCTGACAGCCGGGACACCTCCCGAGGTGTCAGTCGGACCGCGCGGAAGCCCGAAGTCAAAAACATTACCCGCACGCAGGCCACACACTGCGTGGCTTGAAACCTCTAAAAGGGCAATTTGAATTCATCTTTGCTATCACAACGGACCGGAGGTCTTCGTGTGTGACCATCTGACCGCAACCCTGCGTCCTTTCCTGCATAAGTCACACCACAATGTGTCCACTGTGACTCCCACTGTACAGTAAGAACCCGAGACCCTTCCGAAGCGTCGCGAGTATACAGCGCATCCGCTGTTCCCTCTGCCTAGACTACACCTTCCCTGACAACAAACCGTATCTAACTCCCCTCCCCCTTCACGCGGTTAACTGCGAGTCCCCGAACCCAGGGAAAGTCCTTGAAGCCTCTGTCTCACTATCAATTTTCTCTTTTAGAAACTAGCTGGCTAATTGGTGGCACAGGAAAAGAACCATCCTGGGTAGGACCCCCGCCCGGCCGGCGCTGCTGCTGCGCGGACGAGTCATAGAAGGCCCCTCAGTTACCTCAGCTTCGCGGCCTTAAAACCCCTCCCTGGGCGGGGCCTAGGCTTCATTAGCATAACCTACACCGCACGTGTGGGCGTGGCTTCCGAGTGCGCATGTGCAACCTTATGCCCGCCCATTCACGTCGATGTCTCCCCACTTGGACTCCTCACCCCGAGCCCAGTGGAAGGCGCCTGCTTAGCCCGGCTTTGGAAATTATCCCGTGTTCTCCTTCACAAAGAGGACCCTGTGAGGCAACTCCGCCCGACATACTCGGCCTGTTACCCCCCAGGGGCCCTCCCGCTGCTGGGGCAACGGAGTCTCGACGTTGGTATCAGTTTGATGCCGTTTTCTTCTCCAGGAAGTCTGGGGCCCCCCGGACCTGCTCTGCGCGCCCCGCTTCACACCTACTTTACCCTTGCAGTGGCTTTTCAGGTCCCCACCCCGGACGTCACCCCTAACAGGGCTGACACGGATGCACGGAGATACACGTGACGTCTACATGCGTTTGTGACGTGCACATAGGGAGGTGTGGAAACCACGGGCGGATCGGCTCGCCTTGGAACCTTCGGGAGCGCCTGGGGCCCTGCGGAAACAGCGGAGTGACTAGTCTTCACGGCACGACCTCTACCGCTTCTAACACTAGTGTCCACTGCCCGATAAGGCTGAATCATCGTGCTTTCACCTCCCATGCTAGTTCCTCGACGGGGAGAAGTAAATAAGCACACAGGAAATCTGTTGAGTGAGTACATTTCACTACAAAATCAGATTGAAGACCCGGGAGCCGAAGACAGGGAGGGAGCGTCCCCCCCGAGCGGCAATCCCCAAGCGTGCATTAAGGTAAGCAAACAGGGTCTGAGGACACGTTTCCTCTCCTTAACGGTGTAGGCAACGCGCTCCACACAGAAGCAAGCAAGGCGTGGGGGCCGTCCTGGGGGCGGCACGCAGGGGGGCACCCGGGCACGGCTGGGAGCAGCCTCTCCAGCCCGCTGGGCTCCGGGGATGTGCCCGCCCGGGTGCTGGGGCCCTGCACGCCCACGTTAGCTTAAGAAGGGCCCCCACTAGGCGCCCCCCCACCCCGTCGTTTCTGCTTGGGCCGTCTGCACTATCGTCGCTTCAGCGAGGAGGACTCCTCATGTGGCTGCGGGGTTCACCAGGGCAAGGATCTGGTGGGCACCCCGCGCCTCCCGGGACGACTCGCGGGGGACCAGCACCCCTGTCTGCAAGGAGAAGTCACGGATGGGACTGAACCAAGCTTGAAGGCATGGGGCGGAGGCCAGTTAGCAGATGTTCGACCATACTGTGATGGCCAGTGGGGTCCACCCCGAAAGACAGTAAGTGAGCTTACTAACTAGGAATCGCTCTTTTCGTCTCCTGACCCGGCACGAGGTCCTGACACGTGTTTCCACGTGGATACACACCGTGCAAGCAATAGTAACTGGGGGGAAGCAGGGGGCTATTCAGGGGTAGGCACCCATGCCATCCACCCTTTTCGCTAAAATCGTCCTCTATTTATTCCCCAGCAAAATGGAAAATACAGTAGGTTGAACCTCGTAGCACGCACTCATTTATTTTGGAAATCTCTATGTTACCTTATTCCTCACACTTGCCTTGGGATTCCAGGGCTGGTCCCTGCTAAGACCAGCCAGCGGTCTGACGGCCACGGTGTCTTTTACTTGCTTTCTTAGTGGCACTGGAACCAGGAGGCTTTACACACTCAGAGCAGGTTTTCAAAATACAGCTGACTCTTGAACGACATGGGTTTTGAGCTGTGTGGGTCGACGTATGTGCAGATTGTTTTCTATAAATGCAGTGCAGTACTGTAAATGTATTTTCTCTTTATCATTTTTTTCTCTTAATTTTTGGCATTTTAAAAGTCAGCCGGCTTGTCTTACAATTTTCTTAACATTTTCTTTAGCTTACGTTAGTATAAGAACACAGTATGCAATACATAAAATAGACAAAATATATGGTAATCAATATGTAGTAATACGACTTCTGACCAACAGGAGGCTATTAGTAGTTACGTTCTGAAGGAACCAAACGTTATACTCGGGGTTTGGATGACACAGGGTGGGCCTGGACGGGTCCCCAACCCCCCACATTACTCAAGGGCCAATTCTCTTCCCTCCACTAATCATTAGCGCGTTCTAATGTGCTCACAGGTTGGTCAGTGTACAGTTTGGGTCATTCTGCCCTTGGTAGACCAAGATGGTTTTTTTTTTTTAAATTTTTAAATGTTTTATTTATTTCTGAGAGAGAGACAGCGTGAGCAGGGCCAGAGAGAGAGGGAGACACAGTATTTGAAACAGGCTCCAGGCTCTGAGCTAGCTGCCAGCAAAGCCCGATGTGGGGCTTGAACCCACGAACCGTGAGATCATGACCTGAGCCTAAGTCACATGCCCAACCAACTGAGCCACCCAGGCGCCCCTAGACCAAGTTGTTTTTGATATACAAACGCGGGTGAGGATGTGGAGAAAAAGGAACCCCTCATGCACTGTTGGTGGGACTGCAAACTGGTGCGGCCACTGTGAGAGACAATATGGAGGTTCCCCCCCCCCAAAATTGAAAACAGAACTACCATATGATCCAGTAAGCACACTACTGGTTATTTGTACAAAGAGTATGGGAACACTAATTTGAAAGGATATGTGTACCCAGTGTTTACTGAAGCATTATTTACAACAGTAAATTTACAGTCAAATTATGGAAACAGCCCAAGTGTGCATCAACAGATGATTGGATAAAGAAGTGGTATACACACACACAGACACAATGGAATAATACTCAGCCATCACAAAGAATGAAATCTTGCCATTTACAATATGGATGGAGCTAACGAGTATTATGTTAAGTAAAACAAGTCAGAGAAAGACAAATGCCACATGATTTCACTCATACATGGAATTTAAGAAACAAAACAAACAGGGAAAAAAAAAAAAAGAGAGGAAAAACAAGAAATAGACACTTAACTATTAAGAACCGATGGTTACCAGAGGGGAGGTGGTGGGGGGATGGGTAAAGTAGGTGAAGGGGATTAAGAGTATATTTACCATGTTAAGAACTGAGTAATTTATAAAAACGCTGAATCACTATATTGAACACCTGAAACTAATCTAACACTGTAGGTTAACGACATTGGATATTAAAAACAAAAAGAAAGAAAAGATGTTCTTTACACATATCTTGCCTTTACAGACCGGAATTTTTGACTGTTTTCCTAAGGCAAAGTGTGGATGGGGGTTATGAATTAGACTTTCACAAGGTCATTGTAGCAACTTCAGTTAGTACATCATTTTGCTGAAGATTGAATGATTCTGGCCGAGGCCATGTTATAGGGCTACAATGGCTTAATTTAATTCTCTTTCCAAGCTTGCAAAAAATGACTATACTCATAGGAAATTCAGATGTAAATATTTTTTAAAACATCAAGTCAAGCAATAATTTGAGTAATTGAGAAATTTTTCTAAAAGCCATAGAAAGTCTAACATAGTCAGGACACCTGGCTGGCAGACTTGGTAGAGCACGCGTTTAAGCCCACTGTGTGGTGTGGGGTTTACTAAAAAGAAAGAAAAGAAAAAGTCTAATCAAATCAACTTGCCATGTGTGTATCTCCTCAGAAAACCATCTTATTTTTTATTATTTAATCATTACTTAATCCTATTTTCTCTCCTCAGTTGTGTGGCATTATTACAAAATAATACAGTATTTATTGGTTAATGACAAGGCTTTAAAATTATTACACACATTAAAAAAATTTTATGTCTTTATTTTGAGAGAGAGAGACAGAAAGTAAGCAGGGGAGGCACAGAGAGGGAGACACAGAATCAGAAGCAGGCTCCAGGCAATGAGCTGTCAGCGCAGAGCCTGGGGCTCAAAACCACAGGAACCGTGAGATCATGACCTGAGCTGAAGTTGGATGCTTCACCGACTAAGCCACCCAGGTGCCCCACAGACATTTTTAAAAATGGCATCCCCAAATCTACTACTGATCTTCGAGGTCACATTTTAGCTCCTTGCTTGTGACCCATAAAGATTCCACAGAAATATAAGCACTGGGGGAACGGAATGTGGTCCTTTCTGGGAAATGTTTCCTTTCTGGCTAAGACAATCACTTGGTTTATGTCACATGAGCAAGAGAATCTGAACTCGATGGGTGAGACGAGAAGACAGACCAGAAAGAATTTTGAAGTGATCAGATTTGACTTCTGATCGACAAAGGCCTGTTAAGGGGACGCGTGCAGCAGGAACCCAAAGTCAATCTGGGAAAATCAGGATCGTCGGGAGGTTGTGACGGAATGAGGTGCCTTGGAGGTGAGACAGAAGCTTCACAGAAGAAAGCAAAAGGCAGCACAGATGACTGACCGAGAGGAAGCTGCCACTGCACGGGCAGGCTTGCTAGGACCCGGGGAGTAAGAAGTGCCGCGAACACCATGGGCAGCAAAGCAGTGAGGTTTCCGTGGGCTGGCAGCTCCCATGCGGGAACTTCAGGAAAGGACGCGCAAGTGCCACTGTGATTCCTGACTCGATTCTGTGGTTTCAAGACGTCGCCCATACGATCGATAAGCATGAGTGAGCACCGCTCCCGGTAACCTTCCTTCACAGGGGCCAGGAAGGAGGTAAGGCCATACTGGGCCCAAAGCAGGGGAGGGCTCGGTGCTAGAACGGAGCACCGCACAGTGCGGGGAATGAGTGCTGCGAAGGGAGGGCTCGCCTCCAGTGGAAGGAGGAGGTCTTTATTTCTTCACAAAAATTAATTTGCGAATATTCAAATTCCTACATTTTGAGAAAAATTTAATCGTGGCCATTTCTTGATTTGCAGGTTTGGGGAGCAAATCCAGGGAGGAGGAAACGTACTTTCATTATTTTTTAAAAACTTCTAGGATATACTTCAAACACACACAAAAGCAGAGAAATCAAATGATGAACCCGCCATTATCAATTTTTTCCCAACCTTTGTAAGTGACTTTTTGGAGCATTTTAAAGCAAATCTCACATATACTGCTTCGTGCAAAAAAAATATTTTAGTAGGTACCCGTAACAAATAAGGGCTTAAAAATAACTACACTATCCGGGTGCCTGGGGGGGCTCAGTCAGTTGAGTGTCCAACTTCAACTTGGGTCCTGATCTCACTGTTTGTGGGTTCGAGCCTCACGTTATGCTCTGTGCTGACAGCTCAGAGCCTGGAGCCTGCTTTGGATTCTGTGTGTGTCTCTCTCCCAGTCCCTCCCCCCCACCCCACACTCTCTCTCTCTCAAAAATAAACATTAAAAAAATTATAAAAAGATAACTACACTATCATTATCCCTACTAACAAAATGAACAATAATTCCTTCACTGAATTCTCAGTCCATGTGAAAATTTCCCCACCTGTCTCCTAACGATCCTGTTATAGCTGGTTTGCTGGTATCAGGACCCATATAAGGCACACGCACTGCATTTACTGAATGTGAATTTAGATTAAACCCGATCTGTCCATTTGGGTGACATTCACCAGAGATCGTGCATGCAACACAGGGGCTCATGGAGTTGGCTGTCACTCTGGCACTTAGGAGGGCCACAGACCTGGACCCAGCACTGGCCCGCTCTTAAGGCAGTGGAGACGCCAGCATTTGGCACAGAGGAAGACAGAAGTGCAAGGACCAGAAAGATAGAAATGCTGCACTTAGTGTACCCCGGACTCATCGTCCCCCAGGCTGGGACTCCCAAGCCAGATGATGGAGGTGACAGTGACTCATAACCACCAGCTGCTACTCTGTCTAGGCTAGGGAAGTCAGTGAGAGGCCACTGAAGTCCAGGACCCAAGGAGGTAGGACAGCTGTCACAGGAAAAGCTGTCCTCTACTGGGCCGCACGTCCAGTTCATCTCTAGAATGGCCAGCCCGCATGAGTCCTGGCTGTCCTTAACCTGTCACAGGGTCTGCAGGGACAAAAGTGGTAAGTGGCTCCACTCAGGTATCACTTGATTTGTACAGTCAGAAAATTCCAAACCTGGTGACGGAAACCTGACTCAAACCATCGTGATGGAGAATCAAGGGCCCTTCCACAGCTCCCAGATCAGGGGGCTTCCAGACTCAGGGCCTCTTCATCAAGCAGAAGCCAGGTAGCCTTGAGGTAGGTATCCCAGTTACAGCTCCTCCTTCCAGCCTCCCCTAAAGGGATCTTCCGGTAACTGTGCCCCCTCCCCCCCCCCCAGGGGAAACTCCCAGCAGTAAAATCGAAGCCATAATTCTTCCTAATCCTTTCTGACTGGAGGAGAGAGGGCCTGAGCAGGGACTTAGCTTGTGTGGATATATGGGTGGGACAATGGCTGGCTGAATCGCTAGGAGGAATTTGGGAAGAGCAAAGTAGGTAATGGACTGGTTCAGGGAAGGAGTGCAATTCAATGTCAGAATCCGCTGAAAGCGCGAGAGATCGTCTGTCCCATAGGAACACCCGATTGTGTCCCGTGTGAATCCTATTGCAAAAGAGGCTGTTTAACAACGGTGTGAACACTATGTCTCACTCTACAAATGTCAAATCTTTGTTCCTAGTCATCCTGATGCTTCCTCAGTGGGTTTGGGGTAAAAAAAAAAAAAAAAATGGCCATGGTGGCAGAAATGGATGCCAGGCCGGGGCTAAATCACAGGGTGTCCCTCTCAACAAAGTTAATGACATGGTTCCCTGAAGGGACCAGACAGCTCCTTGTGGCAAGCCGATTACAATGGGCCCTTTTCATAATAGAGGGGTATGTGATCTGTCCCTGGTGGGGAAGACATTTATTCTAGATTTGTGTTTGCTTTCCTTACCTGCCAGACCTCTGCTAGAATCTCACTGAAGGCCTTGATACTGTCACAGCACCTCCCGTGACCACGCTGCTACCCAGGGGCCCCAGTGAGGGAAGTGCGGTGACAGCCTGTACCCACGAGCTTCATGAGCTTATCTTGCCTACCATCGTCCAGAAGCGTGGACTCAGGGCCTAACGAAAATCATGTTATGGAGACAGCTTGGGGACACAGCTGGAACTTGTGCTAGGGCGTGTATGGCACCGAATCGGTGACTGCTAAGGTGATGCTCACCCCTGGCCAGAACACATGGGTCCAGAAACAAAGGGCCAGCACCGGGATTGCTTCCCGTGATCACTCAATAATATGCGTGCAAAATATTTTCTTCCTATTCAACAACTTTGCCTGTCAAAACTGAGTTTGTTCCCCCAAGAGAGAAGCCCTTCCCCCAGAACTCGCAGGCCCGGCCCCACTGGATTAGAACCAAGGCCGGCCATTTTCGCCGCCCCGTGCACTGGGGGAAATGAGCACCCAAGACAGACAGGGACATCTTTTGTGGTCACTGCCACCACAGTTTCCCAACTGGACTTATGCAATAGTGTCCAAATCAGTCTCCCTTCCTCTGCCTTTTCTCCCCCGCACCATCCTTCCTCTCTAGACCTTAAATCAGTGCCTTTCACTCCCCGCCTGGCAATGGCTTCCCGTTTCACTTAGAGTAAAGCCAAGTCCCACCCAAGACCTGCAATGCCCTCTCTGTCCGGCCACAGCCTCCCCACCAGGCTGCAACGCCCTCTCCTGCCCTTGGGTCTTGAACTCTGGTCACCCCGGCCCTCTCACAGGGCCTCAGACACATCAAGTTCCAGCCTAACTTTGGGCCCCTGATGTTCCTTCCACTGAGACCTCTCCCCCAGCAGATCTTTGGCTCTTGCTCATCTTGAGAGCTTCCACTCCAGCGTCACCTCCTTAGGGACCCTCTGGGACCCTCTGCTGTGCCCATCCCTACACTCTCTCCTGTATCGCCCACATTCATTCTCTCGGGAGCCATCATCACGGCCGGAGCCACTGCTATTTACTGACTTACTCAATTGGTGTCACTGCTAGAATGTGACCTTTGCAAGGCTTTATCTTCTGCTCTATTTGCAAACGCGAAGACCGGTGCCCGGCAGGCGCAGGTTGGTGCTCCCTGTGTTTTTCTATACATGGACTGCTTTTTGCCTCAGGGAGGGGCATAAATACGACTACTGTGGCTCTAAGCGAGCAGAACCACTGAGAGCCCCACGCTGCAGAGTGGAGTCGGGGCCCCCTCGGCTGGCAAAGAACACGGCCAGGTACGGTCCCGGGCAGGGGCCAGGCCAGCATGTGACAGCAACTAGACTGGCAAAGTCAAGAACAGCAGGTATGACCCTGCGACCAGAAGCAGGAGAGGGAGGGTTCCTTTGGTGGGACCATCTAGAGATACATATATGTAAGTATTTTCTACTCCCTTTCCCCCCGCTCTCACCCCTTTCCTTCCATTATGATAACCAGGTGGTGCTTGACTTTACCTCTGGGTGTACGGGGTGGAAGAGGCGCTGCGACAGACTGGAGAAGAAACGGACAGGGCTCTGTGGGCCCCGCAGGAACTGCCAAGCTTCTGAGTTGTCTCCCTCCAGGGAAAGAGTGACGGGTCTGAATTATGCACGGGACAGGTGCATCATGGGAGAATGACATCTTTAAAAAAATGAACACCCTCCAGTCTTCTTCATTCCTCCTTATGATCCCACCTGCCCCGTTACAGAGCCTCTTGTTAACTCATTATCCCCTCACCAGACTGTGAGTGATTTAAGGGCTCTGTTCTGTTCACTGCTGTCACCCGACACACAGTAAGCACTCACCAGTTACTGGATATATGAATGAACAAACGAACAAAGGGAGACCCCGTCCAGAATCTATTTCTATTTGTTGTTTTTTTTTTAATGTTTATTTATTTATTTTGAAAGAGAGAGAGAGACAGAGGGAATCCCAAGCAGGTGACGTGGGGCTCAATCTCATGAACTGTGAGATCATGAGCTGAGCTGAAATCAAGAGTCGGGTGCTGAACTGACCGAGCCACCCAGACACCCCTATTTCTATTCCCAGCACGACTTGGACTTCCTGTAAGGGAATGGCCTCCCTTCCACTGTGCTCAGCTTTGCTGACAGGAAACCCGAGCGCCTGCCCCTCACGTGGAAGGCAAAGCCCTCCATCTCTGGAGGCACCAGCCCTTGTGCCCGTCCCAGTGGCACCAGGTGGCAGACATGTCACCTGAGCTGCAAGAATGGAATTCTTGGGCCACCTGGGGGGCTCAGTCAGTTAAGCATCCAAACTTCAGCTCAGGTCATGATTTCACAGCTCATGGGTTCGAGCCCTGTGTCGGGCTCTGTGCAGACAGCTCAGAGCCTGGAGCCTGATTCGAATTCTGTGTCTCCCTCTCTTTCTGCCCCTCCCCAACTTGTGCTCAGTCTCTCTCTCTCAAAAATAAACATTAAAAAAAAATTAAAAAAAAAGAATTGATTTCTCTATCCTGGGACTTTGATTCTTGAGTAAGTGACAGAAAGACAGAAGGAACAGCTCTTCGCTCACTCCCAGGAGCAGCCTCACACCTTCCCACTGCACACCTTCCTCAGCTCCTTGCCCGTGGGTCCTTGCTTCCCAGGAGCGACCCTGACTGCCCTCCATTTCCTAGACTGGTTCTCTACCCATTCTTTCAACTCTGGGAACACCTAACACCCTTCCAACATAACCTCTTTTTGCTTAAGCTGGTCGGAGTTAGTTTTTGTTGCTTCTCAACAAAAATCAAAAAACACTGTTACATAAACTGATTGTATGTGTAGGGTTGTGCAGGGCTGTGCAGGGCTGTGTAGGGCTGTATAGGGCTGTATAGGGTTGGAGAACTCACCTACATTCCTTCCAACCGAATTACACTGCCTTCGTTTTCGCATATTCTTGATAAATCCTTGACCATGTGCATACGTGTTGCAAATTGCTGCAATCATGGTATATGCTATAGGCTGATGTCCCGCATACAAATATGGAAATCCTAACCGCCAGTTCTGTCAAAGTAACCTTATTTGGAAATAAGGTCTTAGTAGATGATCAGGTTGAGATGAGATTATGAGGGTGGGCCTGAATTCAAGGGCATGGAGAAGGCCATAGTGAGATGAAGGCAGAGGCAAAGGCGATACACACACGTGCCCGGGGAACAAGTACCCAAGATGACAGGGAGCCGGCCCTGCCGTCGGAAGGAACCAGCCCGCCCATACTTCATCGGACCTTCACCTCTAGTACTGAGACGATGCGTTTCTGCACTGAAGGCACCGGTTCCTGGTACTTTGTTACAGCGGCCTTAGCAGACACATACAATATACATGATTTGATTCTCTAGTTGTTCTCACTTGAAAATCGCAGCTGTCGCTTTTCATGTTGTTTGCCGCACGGTTTTCCCACTTATGTGGTGAGCTGTTCTGAGGTCGCAGCCTATGCAGCACCCCACCTCCACCTTGCAATTCCAGGGCGACGGGACGTTTACATGGCGTCCACTTCCGCGCCATCACGCGCTGTGAACACTGTGTGCATGTAGCTTGCTTTCTCCTTTTGGGTGACTTTCCCCAAACACATCGCCAGATGTGGGTGCCCGGGCCAGAGGGAATGAACGTGAGGCCGGGGGCCAAGCAGCCTTGCGGAAGGAGGACGGGGGATGCACTCTGACTCCAAGGGCGCACGAGGGAACGAGTTTTGAATTGTGGATGGGAAGAATGCGGACCCAAGGGAGAGGGAAAGAAGGGAACTCGAGGCAGAGGGCACGCCGTGGGTAGCGCGAAGGGAGTGTGAAAGCCTAGAGCAGGCGCAGGAATGCTGGATGGCGAACCCGGTGGGAGAAGGGAGAGACTTGGGTGGAAGGGGAGACTCGGGCTGCACAAAAGCCAGTACACTTATTGAAGGACCTGAGAACCAACGGACAGGACCTCGTGACTCCCCATGGCGGGGAGCGATGAGTCCCAAGTGTCCAGCTGCACCGCTGCGAGGCTGACTAAGGCGTGAGCCGTTCAGCAATTTCCTCGACCTCCACCTGCAAGCCCCGCTCCCCACAGTGTACCGGACACGAAACCAGGGCAGGACAATCAGGTGCAGCAGCACGTCCTCCCTGTTGCCCCCTCGCTGAGCTCTCCCGGCCCAGTGCGGCCGGTCCTCAACGACGTCTGTGTCGGAACCCGTCAGCGAACTTCCTTCGCGTTTTTTGGTCACTGGCCATCATCCCCTTCAACCTGTCCTTGGAAGGGACTCCCTCGCCCAAGGAGTCCACGCCTCCTTGATCTCCCTCCCTCCCCCACCCATCAATGTGTCCTCTCCTCCTCTCCCTGGAAATCCAGTGCCTCAAGGGACACCCTCGGCCTTCTTCACGTCTCTAACCCTGCCCTCTTCGCACGGCCTCAGGCGCATGCCATCCCGTGAAGGGCCTGCCTACGCGGCGAGGCAGTGGCACTGCTCGGGCTTCCAGAAGGCCGTGCCCACCGCGCAACACTGACCTTCTAATAGGAAGCCAGGAAACCATGCCGTGGGAGCTGGGATCCCCCGTGTCCGCTGCACGCGTTTAAAGAGTCAGCAGAGTTCAGTGCTTACACAGGAACCGCTGGGTTTTAAAAGTTCTATTTGTAGATTCAAATCCCATCCCTGCCCCTTCCTGCTGAGTGACTTAGGGCAGGTGATCTGTGGACACCCGGGCTTTTGTACCGGTAAAACGAGGCCACCAATAGCAGCTAACGCGGCAGGTGGTCACGAAGATCCAAGGAGCTAAGGCATCGGAGCGCACGGGACAGGCTGCCCCTGGCAAGTCTTCCCTAAGCGTTAGCGCCCATGCCTCCCTTGCAGGCCCAGCAGGCCGCACCACCGTCCCGCCGGCTGGTCGGCCTTGACGTGAGTGCCAGCGTAGGGTGGGATTTTCTTTCTTAGGAATGTGAACATCACTCCGAGAACACGCGGTATTAGTTCGGATCGACAAGGACTGACTGGGAAGTACTGTGACAGCATGTTAACTACTCTCTTAGACAGACTTTTCTTCGCAGTTCAAGACAGTCATCAGTGGATCTCAGACGCCCAGAAAGAGCTTCCAAAGGCTGACGACAAATGCCTGGGGCTCCATCCCTAGCTCCTCCACCTGTAGGGACTCGAGTGGGTGCGCAGAAATGACAGGGGCAACCTTCTCTGCCGGGGTGACTCAGCTCACCCACTCTGGCAGGCCGGTGCCACCCCCGGGCCCGCGGGGACGGCTAGAGACGAGCCCTCCTCGCTCGCGGGTGAACAACGCCCTGGCCCAGGCATCGGGGTGGCCCGCCACCGAGCAGGCACCTTGGCCTCACAGGAAGCGGTCCCACCGAGGACTCCACACACCAGCGTGAGAAGGGAGCCCCCAACCGGGGCGGGCCTGGGACACTCACCGTTGGACGCTCGCATCTGCCGCCGGCGTCCCACGCGGTCCAGTCCGATGGGGGTGCTCTGGGAGAAGGTGAAAGGCCGGAACCGGGCCGAAACTGCCTTGTAGGGCAGCACCTGGTGCGCCGGCACGGGAGGCCTGGCTGCAGGCTGCAAAAGGAAAGCAGAAGGCGGTGAGGG
The DNA here is from genome assembly GCF_008692635.1 of Crocuta crocuta. Classification (NCBI taxonomy): domain Eukaryota; kingdom Metazoa; phylum Chordata; class Mammalia; order Carnivora; family Hyaenidae; genus Crocuta; species Crocuta crocuta. The sequence goes on along the minus strand of NW_027532842.1, from coordinate 5,801,762 downwards.
GGTGCCAGGAAGTGGCACCTCTCACAAGTGCTTTACACACACAGCTGTGAGCAGCTCAGCGCCGTCACCTCGAGGCCACTCACACACCGGAAGTGCTTTTTCCAAATCGCGGCAAGGGCTGAGGGCTGCAGCGAGAGGTTCGGCTGCAACGAACTGTTCCAAGATTTTCAAAAACCCAGTATCGACTCGATGGCTCTTACCCCAGGGCACACATGGCACCTTATGTGCTCGCAACATGCCAAGGGGTAACAGTAAGAGCAAAGCATCCAAGAGGAAGACAAGCAGATATAGGAAGTGGTGGGTTTCTCACGCAGATGCAGGGTCAGAAGGGAAAGAAGCAGCCTTCCCAGAAGCGGCCGCCAAGGGAAACAGTGCCATTGACCAGGTCCTGGACGGTGTGGACTCGGACTGGCTCCCCCGGCCACTTCCGCATGCAGGCACTTGGGAAATGCTCGTGGGACACAGATCTTCCTTACCTCAACCATCATGATGATGGAGCTTTGTTTAAAAGAAGGGCTGGGTTTCCGCAAATGTACCCAGGTCTCTTTAGAATGGCCCACATCCCCTGTTGATCTACCGTATGAACCATCCCTATAACTAAGTCGAAGGCCAAGTTGGTTTACGTTGTCCTTGGGTTATCTGAGGATTTTCCCACCCAATTCCCTAAATGAGCCTAGAGTGCATAAAATTATCTCACCACATTCCTTCTTGAGGCTCTGAAGTGAGATAATCTCTAAGTGCTCTAGATTCCCCCTGTCTGGACCGCGTTTCAAGCTACAACAGATTATGGTTTGCTTTGGTTCAGAATTATTTCCTAGCATAGGACACATCTTACCACAAGAAGTCAAGGTCATGGTATTCTTCCACTTCATTTTTTTTGCCTTAAGAATTCAATTCAGTGTAACTCAATTAAACAAGAGGTATCTGAGTGCTTGCTATAAACAGGGCATCGCAATGGGCTTTATAGGGAGAAGTCAAACATAAAACCCAATACTGACATAGACCTGCCTTTTTAAGAGAATTTTAGGAGTTATTTACGGTATCAGCTAGCAAGCTCAGAAAGTGAAACTGGGCACAGACTCCTATACTGTGCTGGGAGCCCTGGACCAGGTCTCAGCAAATAACACACACTCCTCCTGAATAGGACCTAAATTCATTGAAATGTTTTGCAACCTCAAAGTGCTCTTTGGGTAACTGATAAACACTTGTAATCTATTGGTAAAGAGCACAAAAATGGTGGGAAAAAATTATTTCCTTGGCTCCTAAGAAACCTACCGCTTACTTTCTTCTTATCTTTACATTTTAACACTGGAGGGCACTTTCTCTTTCAAGAACTTCTTCCGCGAAGCTCCCTGAATATGCAGTGCTACGTTCCCCTTATTAAAATCTCTGGTGATTTAGAACAAAGAGCAAAGCAGTTTCACATATCATTGGAGATGTCAGGAGAGACAGAAGCTTAGTAAAAGGCACCCGCACGTCAGATTGTTAGTGTAATTCCCGCGTGTTTCCACAGTCAGGAGGAAAGGTTGGAGTCTATCGTCCTTGAGCAGAGAGAAGAAAGAGAAGCAGAGGCCCGTCTAGTTAGTCTGCAGCGGAGAACAAAGGCCAGGAAGCTGGAGGCCTCTGGGAGCTGCGGGGAAAGCACCCACATCTTACTTGGGTTAGAAGACTCTCTATTTCCTCCGTCTGGCTGTTCCCATAGAGGCTGACCCCGCCTATCACGGAGACGGGGCGTCTTCTCCGGCTTCCTCTGGGGCCGCCCATGGTGGGGTTCTGCTCTGCGGGGTCCACGGGGGCCGTGTTCGGCTGGTGGTCCCCGTCCGCGGCATCCTCTTTCTGGGGGTCCACAGCAACTGAGTCCTCAGGAATAGAGAGACTTCGGTTGGCCAACTGGCCATAGTCGGAGAGCGGCCGGGGCCTTGACCTTCTCCCAGAACCCCATTTCCTCTTGGTGATCCTCTGAGCCTCTGTCCTTTCTTCATCCCGTGATGAGCCCCGCCTCCAGGGTTCCTCGGCCACAACCTTTTCAAAGGCGAACAAGTTAGGTGAGCACCAAGGTCCAGGGAGGGACTGGAAAAGAACAAGCCACATACCCCGCCCCCATCCTCTCTAGCCTTGCCTCAAGGCTTTCTTAAGTGTTCATTTAAAAAAGTTATTTGTGTGGGGCGCCTGAGTGGTGCAGTCGGTTAAGCGTCTGACTTCTGCTCAGGTCACGATCTCACGGTTTGTGGGTTCGAGCCCTGCATTGGGCTCTGTGCTGACAGCTTGGAGCCTGGAGCTGCTTCAGATTCTGTGTCTCCCTCTCTCTGACCCTGCCCTGCTCATGTTGTCTCTATCTCTTTCTCAGAAAAAAAAAAAAAAAGGATTAAAAAAATTTTAAATAAAAAAAAATTTGTATAACGGAAAGACATAACTGAAACATGCATTAAAATACGCAAATCATCTCTCACTGAAGGCTGAATTAAAACCATAGTTTAAATAGTGATGTAGGGTGACCAATGATGAGCTATGACAAGATATTAAGAAACTAAGTACCACTGTGAGTTACTTGAAAGAACTTTTGACTGTAGTGTCACCTAAAATGCACACAACAACGCCATGGGGAAATGCAGGACCCCAGAAGGAGGAATGACTGCAAACACTTCACGTTGCTACTCTACGGTATTTTCGTGCAACGACCTTTAAACACAGAAGGTGCTTTAATAAGATTATGTCTGGGCTGTTAAGGCCTGACATTCAGTGAGTCAAGTCTGATGGAGAGAGCACAGACCCAGGACCCAAAGAACCAGATCAGGCTACGAACTAGCTGTGTGGCCCGGCACAAACAAGGAGCGACTAACCTTTCAGGACTAGACAGTCCCACAGCGGGAAAGTCTGCGGTCCTATATCAGGCAATACTTTCGAATAGTTCAAATACCTTTCTCAGAGCCAGTGAGGCACCGTGAGCTTGGAAACGGGCAGCCTTCTGTGTGAGTCAGGCCGCGCCACGAGCCAGCTCTGTGAGTGCAGGTCAGGTACTTAATGTCTGGGGACTTGGTCCTGCAACAGTTCACTAGGGAGTGACGGTCCTGGTGTGGATGAAATGCTGTGACAGTGGTAAAGGGGACAGCCCTTATCACCAACGGTTCATTACTGCTGCTAAAGGCGTGTAGAGTAACCATCCCCAGGCCCAGCCCTGCCCGGGCACAACCTCGATCCCAGCAGCAGCCTCCCCACCCCCCAGGCTGGCTCAGAGGAGAGCCTGTGGGAGGGTACGGCAGACTCCGGTTACTGTCTGTGAGCCTGGGCTCCTTCAGTTTTCCTATCCCTGGTCATTATTTCTAAAAGATATAAAACATAAAAACAGACAAGGGCACTAGAGAGATGTCACTCAAGGGCGGGGCAGATGGGGCAGGCAGCACAGGCCACGGGGCCTGGAGACCTGAGACGGGCAGTGGCCCTGCCCCAGGGCGGCCCCGCCCTGGCCTGAGGACGGCCCTGCTCACTAATCAGTGGCAACTAAGACCTCAAATACAGCTCCTGGCATTTCCAATCCCTGTGGCCAGCCCTTCCCTAAAATCACACACAGCTGACTTCCTTTTTTAAAAGAATAACTTTTTTTAAATGTTTACTTATTTTTGAAAGAGAGACAGAGTGTGAGTGAACGAGGGGCAGAGAGAGAGAGGGAGGGAGGGAGGGAGACACAGGATCTGAAGCAGCTCCAGGCTCCCAGCTGTTAGCATAGAGCCCGATGTGGGGCTCGAGCTCACAAACCGAACCGTGAGATCATAACCTGAGCTGGAGTCGGACACTTGACCGACTGAGCCCCCCCAGGCGCCCCGTACACAGCTCACTTCTGAGCAACAGAGGGGTTAGAAGTGCCAACCCCCCCACCCAACTACCTACTGTGCAGACAAAAATCTGCATGTAACTTTCTGCTTCCCCAAAACTTATAATAGCCTACTGTTCGCTGGAAGTCTTCCTGATATCAATTAACACACATTTGGTATGCTAGGTGTATTATACACTGTTTTTATAATAATGTAATATAAAAAAAGATATTAAGAAAGTCATAAAGAAAATACATTTGTAATATTATACTGTATTTGTTTATTTCGTTGTAAAGCACGTATAAGTGGGTCTGCACAGTTCAAACCTGTGTTGTTCAGGGGGCCGCTGCAGCGTGAAAACCCTGATGGGGCGCCTGGGTGACTCAGTTGTTAAAGGTCCGACTCTTGGTTTCGGCTCGTCATGATATCCCAGTTCGGCTCACGAGTTCAAGCCCTGCATCGGATCCTGTCTCCCTCTCTCTGCTCCTCCCCCAATCCCCAACATAAATAAATGTTACAAAAAAACTTAAAGAAAAATCTGATGAAAAGCAAAGAGAGCAGAAAGAGATTTCTGGACCCTCTACTGCACCACCACCATTTTTCACATCAGGAATACCAAACCCCAGGGAAGTTAAGTGACTTGCCCCGGGCCACATGGCCAATCAGCAGCAACCGAGACGCTGAGATGTGGGCCTCATAATCTGTGTTCCCACGATACCATGAAACTTTCCTTCGTACCAAGTCACCTCTGCTCAAAAGTCCTGCAGTCACCACTCACCTTGCTATCTGCTGATTCTGACTCCCTGAACTTTATCTTTAAATCCAGTCACCACTGAGGGGGGCCAGAGTATATCTTGTGGCATAAAAACTGTTCTGAGCTGACAGTAGTTAATAGGCATTTTTCCCCAGAACTCCTTCACCTGCCTGAAAGCAGAGACTCCTAAAAGAACTCAGTGGTCATAAATCCATTATCTTGGGATAGGATTTTTCTTTCTTCTAACCAGGGAAGATATGACTCTTACCAGCTCAGGGGAAAAGCCTGGATATTGCCTCAAAACTATCAGACCTCCCATGGCTGCTCTTCCCCAGGCCCCTTTATCTTTCCTTAATCCCTGGGTTTCCCATAAGTGGCCTTCTCCAGCCCCCTTTCCCCTCGTAAGAGGGGTTCCGTACCTCCACTTCTAACTGCTTCCTGGAGCCGCTTTTTCCCGTGAACTCCCACTTGATCACATGATAAAAACCCATCTTTTCTCTTGCTCCTCTGTCTTTTGTCAGTTTAATTCCCCGCACCCCCGCGCAGCAAGCCTAAGTGGGAGGGAAGGCAAGGCTCTCCTCTGACACTACCACATGGGAAAATATGAGAGATCATGAAAAAGTGAAGGTTAATTTCTGCACCACCTACGGAAAACAGGATATCGCAGAGACTGTAACAACATTATTACACCGAACGGCACAATCTAAGCACAGAGAAATTAAAAGGTGCAGAAACAAGGTGTTAGGAAGGTCCAGAAGCAAACCAAAATCACAGGCAGATGAGTAGTCTGGCCGGTAACAAAATCTATGCATGGTTTCTTTGGTTTGTTTTTTGGGGGGGAGATTTTTTTCTTTTTCTTTTGGCACTTATGCAACCTGGGGCCGCCTCGCTGAAGCCCTGCTAAGGCGGAGAATAAGGAAGTGGGTGGAGGAGAGCCAGAGGGGGGTCTTAGCTGTTCAGATACGAAATCCTCCTGAGGCCAAAACACACTGGGGAAGTGAGGAGGTGGAGAGAGGCAGGTATGCTCAAAGCAGGAAACGAGAGAGCAGGAGCCCGGCCAGGGGTCCCAGGGGTCCCGCCTCGAGTGTGGGCCCCGCCCCCCACCCTTTCTACTGGAACCTTTTCTTCCCTCCCACTGAAGATTCAGGAGGAGAAAGCAGCCTTTCTAAGGGTACTGCACACTCTAGCAAAGGCAAAAGCTAGTGAACAGAACAATGTATACAGCTGAAACAGTCCCCTTTACTCCTGGCAAAGAGGGAGGGACCATGATCTTTAACCAGAAGAGACTCACCGTCCTTGTAAAGCAAATCTGAGCTTTGACGCATATTTTAAACCTGAATCTTCTTCTGGCCACATCTGCATACTTCCGAACCATGCCCGACATGCACGCCAGGGAGCACAGTGTGACGGCGACCACGCCTGTGGCTACAACAGCCCCCCTCCGCCACAGCCACAGCCACCGCCACGGCCACCATTCCCCGACAAGTCATAACTTACCCCAGACCCCGCGACAGCCAGGGGCGGTCCGCAGACACACTGAAGGAACAGGCAGTTCACCATATCCATGCTCTCCCAGACTCCCTCTCGCCTTTGAAACAGGACTGTGAGGGTGCTAAGGGGCCATGCCAGAGCCTGTCCCGTGCCCGTCCCCGTCCCCGGCCCTGTCTGCTTCTCCCAGTCCAGCAGCCCGAGCTTCAGATCCATCCAGGCCTCTCGGCTTGATTGGCCAATTCACACCCAAGTCATAAACGTTTGTAAACAAACTTTGCAGTGGAGTGGCTGACCTTTTAACTCTTGCTTCTCTGGAGCATTTTCAAGTTTTTTTCCTTAGTCAGGCCTGCATTTTTTTTTCTTCCCAAACAAGGTTCCTTCCTAAAGTCAAAAGGCCAGCTAGATCTTACTACCTCCAGCCAGACTCTTCAAAACATTTTTTGAAACCACAGTGAGAGTAAATTATTAATTGAGGAAAAAGACTTGCATAAAAAAAACCGTGATGTCACATATCTCCATTTAGAAGCTAGGTCTAAAGGAAGTATATAGGAGCGAATGGCAAGAGTTGTGGCTTGAATTGTGGCCCCCTCCCTTAATGGGACTGTTGAAGCCCCAATCCCCAGTGCCTGTGAGTATGATCTCTTTTATTTTTTATTTTTTTAAGTTTATTTATTTTGAGGGGGGAGTACAAGGCGGGGGGGAGGCAGAGAGAGAAGGAGAAAGACAATCCCAAGCAGGCTCCGCACATCAGCACAGAGCCTGACGTGGGGCTCAGTCCCACAAACCGTGAGATGATGACCTGAGCTGAAATCAAGAGTGGGCTGCTCGACCAACTGAGCCACCCAGTCTTTGGAGATGTGATTGAGTTAAAACGAAGTCTGTTAAAATGAAGTACTGGCTGAGGTGACCCCTAATCCAACAGCTGCCGTCCTTAGAAAAAGAGGGAAATTCAGGCACAAAGAAGAAAGGAAAGTCACAGGAGGACAGACGCAGAGATCAGAGTGGGGCATCTATAAGCCAAGCGGCTCCCGAACTGCGGGCAAACACCGAGCTGGGAGAGGCCGGAACGCAACCCAGACTTCCGACCTGTACGACGATGGGAATAAACAAACGCCTGCTGCTTTGAGGGGTCTCGTTGGCGGAAACTGGTTACAGTCACCTTAGGAAACTAGGACAGCAAAGTAATTCAGAAGAAACCACTACAATCAGGGAAGTTAAGATGCTTTGGGAAGATGGAAACAAAACTTAACTACAGCAGAGCGTTCACACTGGACCAGCCAAGAGGGTTCTCAAGATGCACACTAATAAGCAAGCCTCCCACGTTTCCGCCGGTGCTCAGCGTCCCGGACACCGTGGGGGCTTCAGGCACAGTCCCAGAGCGGGACGTGGGACGAGAGCACGTCCCGACAACGCGCGAGAGTAACGACAGAAGCGGCTCTCACCCGGCCCTGGTGTGCCACCGGTACCCGGGGCACGCGGCCCCTCACTTGTCCTCGCCAGCACACCGTGGGGGAGAACAGCTCTTCGTGACATTCTTCCCATTTAGACACTGCGCAATTACCTGCTCTGGGAGACAGAGCCGAAGGGGAGAGGCCCCGTTTAACAACTCGGTCTGTTCGACTTCAAAACCTCTGTCCATTCCACTCTGCACCTCTGCGTCCTTGGCATTCACTTGTGCAGAAGGAAAACAGAACTGGGTAGGTCTTCCTACCCTGAGCTGTAGAGCTGCTTGGATGCGGGGGTAGGGGGGATGGGGGGAGACGACAGGAAGGGAAGCTCGGCAGTTCCCCTGCCGTCCGGGGAAGGCTAGAGAACCCTGCCCCAATGACATGCATAAAATAAAATAAAAATATCAGGTAAGCTCGTTATTTTGAGATCTAATATTAAAATAATTCATATAACAGTATATATAAAACACGTGAGTTAAGAGTACAAGCAATAGGGAGGGGCACCTGGGTACCCGGGTGGCTCAGTTATTTGAGCGTCCCATTCTTGATGTCAGCTCAGGACACGATCTCACAGGTTTGTGGGATCAAGCCCCGCGTCGGGCTCTGAGCTGACAGCACGGAGACTGCTTGGGATTCTCCCTCTCTCTCTGCACCTCCCCAGGGCGCGCTCTCTTTCTCTGACCCTCTCTCTGTGCCCCTCCCCTGCTTTCACTCACTGTCCCTCTCTCAGAAAATAAGTTGATAAACTTAAAAGAGTAGTAGCAATAGGTCTGATAACTGTCAAACTTTGGAAGTCCTGATGAATGTAAGAGGTTTAGGACGGCAGCAATGTGGAAAAGACCTGTGACATCTTTGGGTGACAAAATCACAGGTGTTGACAAAATCGCTCTGGCTTGAGGCCCACGTTCGTAATCTGAGGAAATGCTACATTTTACCTCCAGGGGTAGTGAAATTAAAGCCCCCGCTCCCCAATTTCTGTTGCTAGAGCCCTTGGATGAACCGAGGTTCAAAAGTCTACATTTACATAGTTTCGCTTCAGACTAGTCTATAGCACCAGCTCTGTGCTCCAACTCCACAAAAATAAAACTTCAGGCCCTTACATATTATAAATTTTAAAAGCAGCATCTCAGGGCTGCCGGGGTGGCTCGGTCCATCAGGTGACTGACTCTTGATGTCAGCTCAGGTCATGATGTCACAATCGTGAGGCAGCTCCTCGCACTGGGTGTAGATCCTGCTTGGGAGTCTCTCCCCCTCTGCCCCTCCCTTGCTCACATGTGCGTACATGTGCACTCTCTCTCTCTAAAATAAACGAACAAATAGATGGCATCTCAGTATTTAAAGCTATATGTCACTAATTTTCCTTAAATGGAAATTAACGTGTCATAACAAAGAGCATTTTTCAATCGGCTTTTTTTTCTAGTGAGGGTATTTTATCTGGATTACAGAGCGCCTGGAACAGGATGGGTTGTAAGTATATGCTCTGCGGTTCTAAGCGAGGGTGGGAACTCAGGATCCCAGATCTGCTGCTATTTTTTAAGGAGCTCTAAACAACAAGAAAATCCTTACATGTTTAGAAAGAAGTCTCAGCGTTAAAGATATTTTTCTCTTTTTGTTACTTTAACACTAAAGAGACAATGTCTTAGTTACTTAGAAATCTTAAATTGTCATCAATTTGCATTTTTAACCTACCTAAAACTATATTTTGAGATAAATAAAGAGGGCATTGTTATATCCCTTTTGGAGATGAGAACCCAGTTCACAGAGAAGGCAGTGGATTTAATGAAAGGGTGAATGAGAAGAGATCAGGCTCTTCCTTTAATTTCACCTGTGCAAGGGCAGCCCTGGAAGTGACCCTCCNCACCCCCATTTACAGACAGAAGTAAGGAAAATGCAATACGGTTTATTGCAAAAACCCTCAGCAGCAACTTGCACAAATAAGTGGAGCCCAGTTACACTGCTGCGTAAAAAGCCTTGTGTGCTTATCGCTCTTACATCCGCCCACTTCCGCTCCTGCTTCCCCCCGACTCCGTCTGTCCGTCTGTGGGCTGCGCGTGGGCCCCCTTCCCCAGACTCTCCTCTCGGATGCGTCCTCCCCCGGACGCCTCACACCTCCCCTTTCCTCTGCTCTCGCTCCACTCCCTTCTCTCCCTTAAACTGATCCCGGAAGGAATGCAAACACAGTTGGTTTTGTTTGACTTCCTGAATCATGTTTGGTTTCTTCTCAATTTTAGAACGAGTGGGTGGACTAATCTTTCTTTCTCCAAAGCTTCCTTTTCTTTTACAGACCTGGGTGGTGATGTGTGTGGCG
>NW_027532842.1:5780946-5791859 GCF_008692635.1 Crocuta crocuta | reverse complement strand
CTAGCGTTGAGGGGATGCATGCCACACACGGCCCTCCCACCACCCGGGTGCTCTAATCCTCTGTCTCCCTACTTTCCAGGGATGCACACGTCTTTTCCTCACACCTGGGTTAAGGAATCAGCAGCCGGGCTGGGGGACCTGCCCACGCAGTGAGAGGAGAGAGGGCGCCTCTGACTCGGGGTGAAGTAAGTCAATGGCCAAATACCCATCACTCGCCTCATGACCACCTTAAAAAATCACACAGGGTCAGGCTGGCTCCGTTCCACCTTTCACCGTCTCCTCTAGTTCAGGGACCATCCTGGGAAGTCGTACTGAGAACGTGGTGTAGCTGAGCTCACCCTCACTTTATGTAAAATAAAGAAAGGAAGTCTGCGTGATTGTGGCGAGCCGTCCTGGCCCCCTCACCGTGCCGAGTGCGGCTAACCCATCTCCCCTACATCGTGGGAGGGAGGTCACCTCTGACCCTGTGTGAACACAGGCCTGGGGAGGATTTACTAATCACTTAAAATGGGAATTCCATTTCCTGCGCTTATCTAAAAACTCAGACCACACTACCATCTCCAGGTTAACAGCAGCAACGCATGGCGAGTTTCAGAGAGAAAATAATAGAGCAGAGAAAATAACAGAATTTTAAGTCATAGTCTACTCCTGGGCTCCTTAAGAGTGGAGACACATTTAAAAACCATCCTATTATAAAATAAATGTATATAATGATCCCATCTTAACATCTTGCAATGTATCTTATCTCTGAAACAGGCTGAGGAATAGAGGTCTACGCAAACTTTAATTTATAAAAATCATGACTTTATAAAAATTAACCCACTTTCCTCTTTTCCAATTACTTATTGATGACAAGTAAATATTCCAAAATCATGAACCATGTTTTAGATTTGAATTTATTAGAAATCCATTCTTTCTCTAAACCCTTTTGAACATTAGAGATTTTTCCCTAATCTGTTTTGACTTCTGTTGTACAGAGAAGGCAAAAGGAACCAGGAGAAGATGGTAAAGAAAAATGGGCAGCAGAGGACGAGGTCCTGGCTGATGGTCTAGTGGAAGAAGATGGACAGAAGGATCTGTTCACAGCACTGCTGGCAGGTGTACAAACATTCAAATCAATGGCCCCAAGGGACTTTAGAATCACGAAAACTAAAGATTTCTGGATTAAAATGAAGGACAGCAACTTCACAAATCTTGAGTAATTAAAAATGCTTCCTGCAGGTATAAAGGAGTAAATGGCTGTGGTGAGGGATAGACAAATGAGAGAGTTAATGGACAGTTCTGGGCGGCAGGGAAGCTGGTTCCCTCCCTACATTCAGGTGGGATTTTATTTAAAAATGAGCCTGATGTAAGTTATTGCTTAGTTATAATAACTAAGTATTCCAAACTCCATAACCACGTTTTAGATCAGGAAGCAACCATCCATCCAGGTCTCCTTCACAACCTGTCTGCACTGTGCCACCTGAAAACAAACTGACTGCAACTGTGCTCCCCGGACTGTCAACAACCCGGGTTTGAAGGCACCCTACGCAGTTTCAGATACGTGGAGTACAAGGTAACGGAATCTTTTCCAACAGGTAAGTGTCCCCCGCTGGCAAGAGAACGCAGAAAGAAAGATTGAGGGCTTGGACAAAAGCTCTTTGCCGTGTTTCCGTGTAAGCCTGCAGTGTTACCGCGTTGGAAGGAGAAAGGGACAAGATGCTCAGGACGCAAGAACGAAGAGCGCATGGCGACGGGAAGTTGCACGAAATAACCCTCAAGAGTCGGAGAAAGTAATGACGTCACGTGGATTCTCTCTTCCAGCAACACTGATGACAGATTGTGTCGCTCGCCATTAAACTTACAACGGTACAGGGGCGCTTGGGTGGCTCAGGTGGCTAAGTGTCCGGCTCCTGACTTCGGCTCAGGTTGTGATCTTATGGTTTCATTAGTTCAAGCCCCGCATCAGGCCCTGCTAGCGCTCTGTCTCTTTCAAAATAGATAGTTAAACTGAAAATAAATAAACAAACAAACTTGCAAGGGTTCAGCCAATGAACCTCATCAATAAAACACTGACCCTGAGTTGGATGCGCTGTTCTCCAAGAACACTCTGCTACGAGCGGCTGGGCGTGTCTGCACAGGGACCCTCACTGTGTAAGGGTAAGGCAACACCTACAGCCACCGGTGGCATTTCTTTTTTTTTTTCCACTGAGGGATCAGAGAACATGCCCTGGTGCAAAATATCTCGAACATGTTCAATTCAAAACTTGGCAGTGAGAGAATTATAGGTGAGTAACTCATACCACAAGAGGAGGAAGCGTAGAAAGCCAAGGAGACAACAGCAGCTCGCTATAAGTAAATATGTAAAAACTTATACTACACACGGAAGGCTGGGGCTGTAACACCTGACCCTCATCATGTCCCCCACCCGTGGGGTGACCCACAAGAAACGGCACACGGCGGACCTGGAGTCACACCAGTTCTCCTGTCCAAGGTGGCTTTCTTCAGCCTGGTGTCGTCAAGTAAACTACCAGAAGACGTTGCCAGAACTTTGTTGAGTGGCTGAGCCCATCCCCAGTAGCCAAAAAGAAACCCTCGCCTAAAAGAAAATCAGGAAGAAAGGCTCAGATTAGGGCGAGACTAGCTGTGGCAAAGAACTGGCCCAAGATCAGTGGAAAGAATGACCATCATGGAGTCAAAAGAGAAAACGGAAATTTATCAAAGGACAATGACACCAGCGTTGGAAATGGGGCCTTTACCAATCCCATCTCATTTAATTAAAACACTCAATGCAGTCGATACTTACAGGCTGCTGTGTTACAAATAAGAGAGACTAGGAGATTACACCAAAGATTGGGAAGCTAGCAAATGGCTGGAAGTTAAGTCTACAAGCAGGTGGCCAAGCAGACGGTGTCTCTGGGCTTTCCTCCCCATTCCTTGACCTGGCTCTAGGCCCAGCTGCCACTCAGGGGCTGTGTGATTCTGGGAAAAGAGTCTTACAACCCTTCGATGCCTCAGTTTACCCATCTTTTAAAGCAGAAACAAAAATCCGGCCTACTTCACAGGGCAGCTATGAGAATCAAATCCAACACTGTTCTGTGGAAGACTTTTATTAGCTGAAAAACTTGTCCTATAAATGCAAGAAGTTACTACTGATACTTGTACTTCTATTTTTTCCTGATACTTTTATTTTTAAGAGACAAACACATTTTTTTAAAAATGTTTATTTTTGAGAGACAGACAGAGAGGGATGCAGAGAGGGAGACACAGAATCCAAAGCAGGATCCAGGATCTGAGCTGTCAACACAGAGCCCAACACGGAGCTCGAACCCACGAACTGTAAGATCATGACCTGAGCTGAAGTTGGACGCTCCATCGACTGGGCCACCCAGGTGCCCCAACAGACAGTTACAGTTTCATAGTTCCAAATGAGTTGGCAAAATTCCAGTTTCCAGCACTGGGTGGAGCAACTCCTCAATATACATATATATTTTTTAGATTCTTAAAATTGTTTTTTAAGTAATCGCTACACCCAACGTGGGGCTCCAACTCACAACCCCAAGACCAACAGCTGTGTGCTCCCTCGACTGAGCCAGCCGGAACCCCTTCTCAACATGTATTAGAGCAAATTCCTTATTCTGCCATTTCTTGCTTATAAACTTTTTAATTTCACTCTTTTGCCAAAAAGAATTGTTTGTATTCTGTATAAATTCATATCCATTTGATAATATATATTCACATCCAACTGATTAGTTGAGTTCAATGAGGAAAGTAGGATTATTAGGCTACCATGTGACTTTCTCAGGAATAACTCTTTCCTAAAGCAAGAGTTAACTGGGGTACATCTGCAAGAGAAAAGCCCAAACCTAAAAAACAGGACACTTAATACCCAGAGGAACCTACATACTTAATACCTAGAGCCTCACCCTGGACAGCAGACCTCAAACTTCAGTGCGGCAGAAATAATTCCCCTGCGTAGCATGTTACAAGTCCAGAGCACCGGATCTGGACTCCAGTGATTCCAATTCAGCAGCTCCAGGTGGGGCTCAAGAACCTGCATTGTTGGCTTGTATCTTCATCCCAAACTTTGAGAAACTCTGGCCAGAAGATCAGAAGTAATCTGTGTCTGTAAGTCTAACTGGTCTGTATCTGACCAAAAGCAGCAATCTTAATGATAACCAAGATTGTGATTATGATAAAGCCAGCATTTACTGAATGTACTACATTCCGGGCATTGGGGAATCGCATAAGCATTATTTCATGTAATCCTGATAAGTACCATTAACTCCATTTTTAAGGAAACTGAGGCTTATGCAGGTCAAGGATACACAGCTGGTTAGCAGAGAAACCAGGATTTGAACTTAGCCGTATGATACCACATAGCCCACGTACTCTGTGTCATAGCACTTCTCCACCACTCAGAAATGTCGGCGTTGGTGGCTGGCAACCACACCAGTGCTGGTTTCTGGGGGAATTTACCATCTGTGAGTGTTCTTTCCTCTCCGAGCCTCCCCACCTGCTCCCCAGCTGCGCTACTATTATTCTAAGTGAAGGCAACCTTCCAAATTATCATTTTTTTCCCTGGACTGTGAGCGGCAGGAGAAACACGGGTGACATTTAGTTTGTAGAGCACCACGTGGCAGTTTGCTGTGCTGCCCTTTTGCCAATTAAACCTATTCCTTCCAACCGCCATGGCCACTATGTGTTGCATGAATGTGGGTGTTCAAGCCGACTGGAAAGTGATTCCCAACCTTGGATGCTCCGTGATCTTAATTTACAGGGAAGCTTAAGAAGAGAAAAATGAACCAGGAGAAAAAGAGGTATACTGGCAATTTAATCGTCAAGCTAAAAATTCCCCCCCAAAATACTGACACTCCTTTTCTGTATTTTGTAACTTTAGTACAGTCTTATTATGCATTAGTTAGGCACAAATTAAGACGAGGCCCCAAAGAAAAGTAAATATTAAAACCTTAACAGATACACGATAATACTGTTTCATATCATTTATGTATTTCTGGGGCGCCTGGGTGGCTCAGTCAGTTAAGCATTCGACTTCGGCTCAGGTCATGATCTCACGGTCCGTGTGTTCAAGCCCCGCATCGGGCTCTGTGCTGACGGCTCAGAGCCTGGAGCCTGTTTCAGATTTTGTGTCTCCCTCTCTCTCTGCCCCTACCCAGCATGTGCTCTGTCTCTCTCTGTCTCAAAAATAAATAAACGTTAAAAAAAAATTTTTTTAAGTATTTAATTTCTTTAGAAAGTTTAACATACATGGCATTAATATGGTATAATTATGAATGTGATACATTATATAATTTATACCTGATTACATATTATTTTCATGGTAATTCTATAAAAACTGCACTCTTTCTCAGTATATATAGATATGTACTTCTGTCCCTTTCTTCCCCTCCTGTTTTTTTCATTTTTAAATCAATCTTTTTTTTTTTTTAAACGCTTATTTATTTTATTTTTGAGAGACAGAAAGAACGAGCATGAGCAGGGGAAGGACAGAGAGAGAGGGAGTCACAGAATTCAAAGCAGGCTCCAGGCTCTGAGCTGTCAGCACAGAGTCCAATGTGGGGCTCGAACTCCCGAACTGCAAGATCATGATCTGAGCTGAAGTCGGACACTTAACCGACTGAGCCACCCCAGGCGCCCCATCAATCTTTTTTTTTTTTTTTAAACTAATTTCTAAACCCAACATGGGGCATGAAGAGTCGCACGCTCTACCGACCGAGCCAGCCAGGTGTCCACTACCCCCTTGTTTTTAATGGGAAAATCCTACTTTATGACATTTCACTAGAGAAAAACTGTTCTAGAAACAAGCCACTTTAAAGGTCAAGGATGACATGAACACATCCATAATATACTGTTCTTTAGATTTTACATCTTTAGAAATAATTTTAGAAGTGCCTTCATAAATTTATAAAGTTCAATAATCTGTCAGAAACTGAGCACTCATTCAGAAACACGTTGAAAATTCCCACTGCAAATGATATACCTGTGTGTGTAATGACGAACAGAAATCTGTTTCAGAGCAAGGGGAAACTTCTTCAAAAGACAGAAAAAGGTATATTTAATTGTTAAAAAGCTACTTTCACATTCAGGCTCATGACCTGCATTTTATGATCTCATAATTATTTCTGCAAAGAGCTCTTTTTCTCTTTTGTTCTACTGCAAAAAGGAAAATACACACACACACACACACACACACACACACACACCCCACCTTAGGAGAAACTACACAGAAACTAGCACAAGGACGACTAACAGAAGGCACACCAGTTCTCTTTACAACCTCCCCCAGGGAAATGCTGCACTAATATCTGGCCCAGGGCTGCCAGTCCTTAGGGAAATTACTGATGGTATAGCAGGTGTCCTTGTAACAAAATGTTAACTTCATTAGGAAAATACTTTTAAGAGCACAAATAGGGGTGCCCGGGGGTTCAGTGGGTTGAACATCCAACTCTTGATTTCAGCTCAGGTCATGATCCCAGGGTTATGGGATTGAGCCCTGTTTTGGGCTCAACACTGAGCGTGGAGCCTGCTTGAGATTCCCTCTCTCCCCCTGCTCCTCTCCCCTGCTTGTGTCCTCTCTCCCTCTCTAAAAATTAAAAAAAAATAATAATTAAAATGTAAATAAACACAAATAATATCATGTTTTCAAATGATCTTTCCAACTGTAATTGTGATTTCTGTGATTCAAGTCCTAGAGTTTCTATGTCAGAGAAAATCGAGAACCCAATGGAGTATGGAAAGGTATATTCTCTGTAACATGAAAACTGTGGATTGTTCAACAGACGGAGGTGGGGTGACTCGATCTCCGCATGCCAAAAAAAATTGAACCTAGGTCTTTACCTCACATTGTATACAAAAATTAACTAAAAATGGAGCATTTGCCATTTAAGAAACAACAAATGAGCAAAAGAAAAGAAAGAAAGGGAGGGAGAGGGAAGGAGGGAGAGAGAGAGGGAGAGGAAGGGAGAGAGAGAGAGAGGGACAGGTGGGCAAACCAAGAAACAGATGCTCAACTAAAGAGAACAAATGATTACCAGAGGGGAAATGGGTATGGGAATGGGGGGGAATGGGGATTAAGAATGCTGAGAAATGTGTACAATTGCTGAATCACTATATTGTACACCTGAAACTAATATACCACTGTAAGTTACCTATACTGGAATTATACTTTATAATGAAATTTAAAAAAAAAAAAAACAGACCATATACCTAAGTGTAAGGGCTAGAACTGTAGCACCTCCAGCAGACAGGAGAAAGTCTTTGTGATTTCCATCAACATAGATATTTTTGCTCTTCAAAAGACATAATTAAGAAATTAAAAAGACAACTCAGAGACTGTGAGAAAACATTTGCAAGTCATGTATCTGGTAAAAATCTTGTACCCAGAATATATAAAGAAATCTTACAGCTCAATAAAACCAAAAACTCAGTGAACTTAGGAGCAAAAGACCTGAAAAGACACTTCACCAAATAAGATAAATGAATGGCTAATATAAGGTGCTCAGCCAGGGTAGTCATTAGGGAAACACGAATTAAAATCAAAGTGAGATGTTGCTGCATACCCACTTGAAGGGCTAGAATCCAAAATACTGACGGTACCAAGCACTGGCAAGGACGGAGGGAGACTGCAACGTGACACACTGCTGGTGGGAATGGACAAAGGGTCCACGGTTTTAGAAAACAACGTGGCCGTTCCTCAAATGGCTAAACACAGAATCACCGTACGACCCAGAAACTCACCTCCTACCCATCCACCAAAGGGGACGGAAAGTTACATCCACACAAGACTTGCACATAAATATTCACAGCACCATTATTCATAACAGCCCCAAAGTGGCCAGAACTCAAAGGTCTAACAACTGATGAATGGAGGAACAAAGAGCGGGATTACCCATACAGCCGATCGGTAGTCAGACAGAACAGAAAGGAAGTCCTGACACATGCTATTACACGAATGAGCTTTGAAAACGATGTGCTTGCTGAAAGAAGCCAACACGAAAGACCACCTAGCACCCGACTGTTTCAATGACAGGTCCAGAAAGGTATAATCTATAGACCCAAAAAGTAGATCCGGTGCCAGGGACAGAAAGGGGATGCCTACAAATGGACGGGAGGTCTCCGTCAGGGGTGACGGAAGTGTTCTAAAATTAGACAGCGGCGATGTGATGCATGACTCCATAAATTCACTACAAATCACTGAACGGTCCACTTAAAAAAAATATTGAGACAGCATGCAGATCGGTCGTTGCCTAGGCCTTCACTGGGAGCAGGAATTGACTGCACAGGGCACGCTTTTCTGGGGTAATGGAAGTGTTCTATCGCTTGACCGTGGCAGGGCCTGCACAACTCCATCAATTTCCTAAAACTTATTAAGCTGTATGCTCACAATTGGGGAGTTTCGTGTTCTGTAAATTACACCTCATAAAACTCCCACAAAGTCTTGGGCGGGCTTTCAAGGGCCATTACCCTTCCTTCCGTATGCGCAACCTCATCTTTCTGATTCTAGGGATGCTTCTGTGAAGGAGCTATGGATAATTTCTAATCTCTAGAAGAAATGTTTAAATCTGTCAACCAGCTGTCCGAGTAACTCAAAGAATCATGCCTATAAGTAATCTGCAAAGAGTCAAAATTTGGTGCGGTATCTACGTCTCTGATTAAGTCACGCCAAAAACAGACCTGTGCCGCTATCAGCAGGCGTTAAGTAGCCGTTGTCACCATAAAACCCCACAATTTGTAATTCACATTGCAAACAAGCCTCACTTTAGCCCCTGCTCACCCACGGAATTATCCCAGTACTCGAAGTCAGAGGGAAGTTTTGGGGTGCCACAAAATACCTTCCTTTCTCTGAGGCAGGAACAAAAACGCAAGCGGTGGATCTGGGNGAGCGTGCGCCGGGGCGAGCTGCAGCCCCACATGGGAACAGCGTGTACACCTCACAACCTCCCAGTTGAGCACTGAAATCGCTTTAACTTTAGAAGATCCGGTCGTATGGTTGGCTTCCAACAATTCTGAACCTACAAATCCCTGAGGCAGAAAATGGTAAAATCCTACAACACTGGAGTGTTCGAGTAAACTGAGGCTTAGAAAAGGAAAGAGATTTTCCACCGAGAGCCCGCAGGTTAGTGGGAGGGCTATGATAATAACCTCCATGCGGCTCTGGTCCGTTGCTTTTGTGGCTCGATCACTGATTCCAACACAAGAGCATCCTCCGAGGTGCTCATCATCTTGGACTTCTCTCTCCCCCCAAACACTCAAATGCTGGTTATAAAGGGAAACTGTGACATCATTCTGAAATGCCACCTCTCCTGTCCGTTACCGTGGTTTTAGTACAGATCTCATCACCTCTGGGCTGGACCACTGAGGACTGCCCTCTCCCGGGACGGCCCCCACGCCCGTCCTCTCTTACGTGACTCATCTCCTGCTGTGGCTCCTGGTAAACACCTCTCTGGCTTTCTGCTGCCTGCAGGGGAAAGTCCGAACCCCAAGCAAGGGCTTCCCTAACTTCATACACACCTATCTTGGCAATCTCCTCTCCCACTTCTCCACCCAACCACCCCGTACAAAAGTGACGGTGCGCAGCGTGCAGCTCCCTTCACAACGCAGATTTATCATCTCTGGGGACACTTATTATGTGCAGAGCTCAGTGCGGAGTTCTCTACCTGCGTCACCTCATTTCGTCTTCACGACGAACCCCATGTGATGGGCAGGTACCCTCGCTACCCCCAGTTTACAGGGGAGGAAAACAGGCTTATATAACTCCTCTGGCTGACTTTCTCCCTAGGTCTACAGTGCCTGTCCCTCTGCCATGCTCTTCTACTTCCCTGCAGCCCCTCAATTGCTGCCCCCTGCATCTTTTTCAAGACCCCACTAAACTGTGTTTCCCCAAGTACTCAACTCTTTATCCAGACTTAATAATCCCAACTTTAGTGCTTTCATGGTACTTTGTATGCTCCTCACTGGAGACACTCACCACACCACATCCTAATCATTTGTATCCATTCCAATCTACCAATTAGAATATAAATCTATCAGAATAAGAATAGCTTTTTGCTTTAACTCTCCTTTTCCCTTACATTTGCCATACGTAGCAGGCAGGTAAATACCGAATGACAAGAGACATTAGTCCTTATAAGGTCTTGTTTCATTCACTCCTTTTCCTGCCTTATACATTCTATTTCCACCCCCATACATTAGAGCCCCATTACCTCTGAGTTCTCCGGCAATAAATTCCGGATAGCTTTCTCCCTGGTCCCTTTTCTTTCCAATTCTCTTCTTACCAAGGTAGACTAACTTCCTCAAAACACAGTTCTGAACTTGGCTCTTCCCTATTCAAAACCATCCTTGAACCTGTGGTGCTCACCAAGTAACGTATAGATTCTTTACTCTAAATGCAAGAGCATCTGGGCTTAATGATTTCATGTTCACTTGGATCATTCTTCTACACCAAAAAGAATTGTGTCACTTCCTGCTCTCTCAGATCACGTAAAATCCCTACACCTCTGACCATTCAAACTATATGTATAGACATTTCATCTTTTTTTTCTTTTTTTAATGTTTTACTTATAGACAGTTCATCTTCAAGTCAGATTCAGTCACCCTTACTCAGCCTTCCTTGATTGGATGCATGCAGAAAAACGACAACTCTTCCGAAATCTCACAGCATTTGGTTTTGCCTCTTCCGTAGGATTTAATCTACACAGTTCTAATGTGTTTTCGATACATCTTAGCTCATTTATAAGGTCCTCGACATCCTTACAGAGCCCTCTGAGCATCCTACCCTTGGTCGGTGCTCACCGGGTTCACTTTGGTGCAGCAGTGAATGAACTTCTAAATGTTAGGTCATCCTGGACCCTCACTAAACTGAGTGAGGCCTAACCAAACTCTCATGCTTTAAAAAAAAAAAAAAAAAAAAAATT
>NW_027532842.1:5776757-5780941 GCF_008692635.1 Crocuta crocuta | reverse complement strand
GTTTTAAAAAAAAAAAAAAAAAAAAATTTAGTGAAAACCAACTAACTGACTGAACATCTATCTTCACAGTCCTCCCCAAGACAAGAACACAGGGGCATGTCAAAAGCTAGCTCTCAGAAAAATCTGACCTTACTGGCTCATGTCTCAAGAAGTCAGGTCAATCTAGGATGGAAAATTCATCTAAGTGGATGGTAATCATCGCACAGTGACAGCCAGTGTTCAACCCTGGGCGAAGCGTTCACTAGGCCCAATGCCCTCATTCCTACCAACAGCCAAGCCAGAGGGAGCTGCCCCACACTGTAGCCTTGGGGGACTGAGGTCAAGGGAAGCTCAGCACTTGGCTCCATGTTGGGTATCTGGAACGGCAGAGCCGGGGTTCACACCAAGTGAAAAACATCTACTAAAGGACGAAAGCTCCCTAACCAAGGAGTTACCATAGATTCCCATCATTGAAAAGAGCTTCATTTATGTCATATTTCAACCCTACCACACACTTCTGAATCTATACTGCACGGCCAAGGACAGGCTTCCTTTCCTAGGGAGCTATTTCGGCCAATGGAGTTATCCTGTAACTTGGTAGGAAAACCAGCAAAAGAATTCTACATTCTTGTGCCTGTACCTTTATCAGGGATCAGGCAGCACTGGCCACAAGTATAGATGCTAAACTGCATTTCTGGACCAAGTAACAACTCTAGGGCACCCTTTGAATGTTATGCTTACAACGAAGCTTGCCACTAGGTGGCAGAAGTACAAAGTTAATGGAGCGATTTCTGCTACATAAAAAGGAAGTAGCCTGACATTTTCCCACTCCTTTTCCACAGTAACACAAAATCCTGTGACACTGTTAATAGTTTTTCAAAGATTATTTGGTCACTTTGAGAGTGGCATTTACACATAAATTGTTCGAAATTAAACTATTCTCCCTTATTGAAAACTGCATTATGTTTATTTTGAATATCATAACATACACAGATTTCCACCTTTTACAAATGTTTTTAATGTTTATCTTTCTTGAGAGACAGAGAAAGAAAGATAGAGCATGGGTGGGAAGAGGTAGAGAGAGAGAGGGAGACACAGAATTGAAGGCAGGCTCCAGCTCCGAGCTGTCGACACAGAGCCTGATGGCGGGGCTCAAACCCACGAATCACAGGATCATGACCTGAGCCGAAGTCACATGCTTGACCGACTGAACCACCCAGGCGCCCCTCGACCTTTATTATATTCAACACTAACCACAGCTTCAACTAGCTTTGAGCATATAAGTAGAACCCTACTATCACTGAATTAAATAAAAAATAACACACAATACATTAAAATACATTGACACTGAAATTTAATTTTGTGTAATGCTATACTAGGTAGATAACAAGTGCTTTTAAATCACCCTGGTTGCAACACCTATATTTTGCCAAGTTTGTTGTTGTTGTTTATTTGTTTTGTTTCATTTTGCTTGTATTTCGTTTCTAAATGTCAAAATAGAAGGTTTCAGGTTATATTTTACAAACACTTCTCTGCAAGTAACCCTGAAGACTACCAACATGTAAAATGCAAATTAGGCAAAATCATCATTATGTGTTTCTTCATGACATTTACTTCAAAAATACAGAAAGAGGGTGACTGGGTGGCTCAGTTAAGCATCTGACTTCAGCTTAGGTCATGATATCGCGGTTCATGGATTCGAGCCCCATGTCGGGCTCTGTGCTGACAGCTCAGAACCTGGAGCCTGCTTCGGATTCTGGGTCTCCCTCTCTCTCTCTGACCCTCCCCCACTCATGCTCTGTCTCTCTTCTAAAAATAGACATTAACAGACACACACACACACACACACACACACGAGGAAGCCTGATATGCTCTATGAGAAGTCTGAGGAAATAAATCCAACTTAAAACATGATTAAACATCTTAGGGCATTTAGGTGACTCAGCAGGTTAAGCACTTGACTTTGACTTAGGTCATAATCCTGCAGTTCGTGAGCTCAAGCCCTACGTCGGGCTGTGGGTTGACAGCTCAGGGCCTAGAGCCTGCTTCCGATTCTGTGTTTCCCTTTCTCTCTGCCCCTCCCCCATTTGTGCTCCGTCTCTCAAAAATAAACAAACATTAAAAAAAATTTTTTTAATGCGATAAACATCTCGAGACAAATTTGCAGAATTATCTATCCACACGTGTGCACTTCTGATGACTTGTGCCCTGCTTTGTATCCCTTTGGTACAATTTCTTTGTGGGTGGAAATTAAACTATATATATTATTAAATTATTAACGATGTATAATTAAATTATTTTTAGCAAATATATAGGCAAACTATATAATGATCAAAATAATTCCGTAAAGTTAGAAACTATCTCTTGCATGTGTTCATTTAACATGCACCCAGGAAGAAAATATTTTAATGGTGATTTTTACTAAATTTATTAAGCAGAAAATAAAAGCCACACCTTTCACATAAAGAACCTTCCGGAACTATGCAAGTCTTTTATTTTGGAGCAGGGGGCTGAGGGTGAGGGCTCCTCCAAGAGCAACGAAGGGTGTTTCTTAACCATCAGTGGGACAGGGTGGGTATGAATTACACACACAATAAGTATTACGTCTTATCATCCAGCAAAGGAGTCAGGTAGCCCAGCCTGCTTCCCGCTTGGGTCAATTATGTAGAGCAGAGCCTGCAGGACAGGAACCCGGTCCCTAGGCCGGGAACGCCTCTGGGGTCCTTCCCACAGTTCCACAGGCTTCTTTGGAAATATGCAAATGAGCCAATGGTGCTCAATATCGAAGACCTGCAGAAGACACCCTGGCCCCGAGGTCCCTGTACACACTCAGATCCACAAAGCCTCACTCCTCTGGCTTCCAAGTTTGCAAAAAGCTGCTGTGTGATCCCTCATCGACAGACATTAAGACAAAACGGAGGTCCTCTCCGGGGATCAGTGGGAAGGAGCCGTTCGTTTCTAGGGCATTCTTTTCCAGGGCAAGCACCAATTTACATCTGTAACAGTCTAGAAACATACGTGAAAAGGAATTTGCAATATAGACACATGGATGCATTTCCTTCTCCGTTAGCTCTATACTGCACTGAATGCATTTCTGAATAAGTGAAAATTACACAGGAAGGTAAAGGTGTCTGGATGCTTCACAGGCTATGAAAAGAACACGCTTCTTAGCCCTGACAGTTATTAGTTGATTCAAAGCATGAAATGCTGATGTTCTACTCTAAAAATAAGTACAATAACCATCATAAAAATTTCTTGGACCCATCATCCCTCAGGGGTTGACAGGTATCAAAGTACACGTCTACTTCATTCCTAGGAAATAAAAGAGATTCAGAACCTATAACGGTGTCTTAACATGAAAAATCTCATTTACACGTCGTCTGCTGGAAAGGATACAGGAACAATTTAAAATATCAAGAGAAGGCGGGGCGCCTGGGTGGCCCAGTCAGTTGAGTGTCCACCTTCGACTTCAGCTCAGGTCATGATCTCACGGTTTGTGGGTTCAAGCCTCCTGTCGGGCTCTGTGCTGACAGCTCAGAGCCCGGAACCTGCTTCGGATTCTGTGTCTCCCTCTCTCTGCCCCTCCCCTGCTCATGCTCTGTCTCTGTCTCTCTCTCTTTAAAAAAATTTTTTTAACATAGAGAGAAGAAAGCTATGGGAAATTCAAACTGTTATAAAAATCAAATTTTTGAAGAGTCCCTATTAACTGCTAGAGTGGAAGAGAGGTCTCTATCAACAACCCCCCGCCCCCACCCAGAATCGAGCACGTCCTTGGTGCTCGACAGATAGCTTTTGAATGAATGGTGGCAAGTGCCACGTCAGGGAACTTCACAGGGTAGCAACTTATTACACGAGAGACAACTTGGTAAACAGCACCCTGACAGGAACAATCCCGACTTCAGTGCTGTCAGCACAGGGCCGCCTCCAGGTCACACGAAGGGTGACACTGTGACAGGCACCCCGTACGTGGCCGGTCACCTCCGAGAGGCCCCTGCTCGGCCCTTACCTCCTCGCCGCTGTCTTCCGGCCCCGACGCCAGGCGGGGGCTCGGCCGCGGCTGGCTGCTGGCGCCGCTGTCGTCACTGCCCTGGTCACACGCGGCTTGCGCCGAATCCCGGGACGACACGGGCCCGCGCGCGCTCTCTTCACCGTCCACCGAACTCAGGGACAGCGCGCTGAGGCTGCCGGGACACGCGGCATTTCCG
>NW_027532842.1:5774877-5776713 GCF_008692635.1 Crocuta crocuta | reverse complement strand
AGGTCCGCGAGGTTGGAGGCGGACTTCCGTTTGAAGGAGCTCTTCTTCAGGAAGGCCAAGTTGTCGCTGCTCTTGCTCTTGCGGTAGATGATGCCGTTGTTGCCGGCGTCCTTCACTAGAATCTCACACAGCGCGGGCTCCCGCGAGGCGGGGCCCGGGGCCCGGGCGTGGTTCTGGGGCCCCGGGGGCCTCTCGCAGTCCAGGAAGCTGATGCGNGTCGGGGTCGGGGGCGTCCTCCTTGGCCGCGTCTGACCCCTCCCGGCTCTGGATTCCCTGAAGGACGGAGGACTTGAGTTTCTTAAAAGATCCCATTTTCCGAAAGGAGGCAAGGGCGTGCCAGGTGGAGGAGCTGCCCACCAGGACCACGGAGCGGGGCCGCTCGGGGAGGGCGCCGGCCNGCGGGTCGGCCGTGGCCGTTCTGGGCCGTTGTCATGGTCTCGGGGCGGCGAGCCCGTGGCCACGGGGCAGCGGGGTTCAAACCCACACGCACGTCTGTGTCCGCAGGCCCCGGGCGCAGGCCTTCATCTCCGAGGCTGCAGGCGGCCCGGCTCCCGCGCCTGCCGTGCACATCGGGCTCCCGGCTGGGGGCCACGGCCTGCAGCGGAAAACAAAGCAGGGATTTAGTCACGTAACCCCCACAGAAGAACCGCGAGGAACAGCGGCTTCTTAGGCTTGTCTACTGATGGCCGGTACAGAAGAAACACGCCTCATGACAGGGTGATCAGATCAAAACTATTTTAAATGAAGCGCGCCTGGATGTCCCAGTTGGTTAAGTGCCGAATTTGGGTCAGGTCACTGATCGCAGGATTAGCGGTTAAGTGTCCGACGTTGGCTCAGGTCATGATCTCGGGACTGAGGAGTTCAAGTTCAGCATCTGCTCTGCCCTGACAGCGTGGAGCCTGCTTAAGATTCTCTCTCCCCCTCTTTGCCCCTCCTCCACCTCTCAAAATAAATAAACTTAAAAATTTTTTTAAACCCTTTTAAGTTAAAAAGTTACCTTTCCTAACTCATTTCACAATGAATTAAAAGGAAGAAAGCAAATATACCTTCCTTAACAAAAAAAGGTAATTATGGGTTGTGCATTCAGCGTAAAGGTAAATTCTTGAATCCACTGAAACGTGTTTAAAACTTTTGAAAAACTGCTGGAATGTAAAGGCCAAGGTGTTAATACTGGGTCTTCTGTTTGAAATTTTTAATTATTAAATAAAAAAACACCAACAACTATTTTAAAACGTGTCAGAGTGAAATATCAACCTATGTTAAACTTAACACGGCGACAGGGAGCCTGGGTGTAAGAACCAGAGCAAGGAGCCTTGGTAATGACAAGATGCTGTCACCTGCCCACTGTCTACAAAAATATCCAAAGTGCTACAGGGACACAGGAGACAAGCTGAGGTTGCATGCATGAGGTCGGGCTTGGTAAAGGAAACCACATCAGTGAGGGGCCTCTATCAACAGGAGTCTTTTTTTTTTTTTTTTAATGTTTATTTATTTTGGACAAACAGAGAGATACAGAGAATGACCAGGGGAGGGACAGAAAGAGAGGGAGACACAGAACCTAAGCAGGCTGCAGGCTCTGAGCTGTTGTAGCACAGAGCCTGACACCGGGCTTGAACTCACAAACTTGGAGATCGTGACCTGAGCCAAAGTCGGATGCCTAACCGACTGAGCAACTCAGCTGCCCCCGTCAACAGGATTCTTACTGGCTGAGAAATGGAGGGAGATAAGGATATTACTTAAACATTAGAAATTCAGACACAAAACTTCAATTTAAACAAATGTTACACCTTTTTTTAATAAAGCTTTTTTTTTTTTTTTAGGTCTTTGAGAGTCAGA